>NW_005841855.1:2518953-2542296 GCF_000455745.1 Alligator sinensis | reverse complement strand
TGTGTGGGGGGGGGGGGGTGGGAAGAGATAAGGCTTCCTGTACTGTTGAAATATCTGACCAGTCACCATATCTATCCATGACATTGCAGGATCATATCATTATAGGCCTAAACAGAACCTCAAGAGGCAAGATTAGCTTTGTGTAAACTATCCCAGGCAAGTTTGTCTAACCTGCTTTTTAAGTTTTCCAGTGATGGAGATTCCCCAACTTGTCTAGGTAATGTATTCCAATATTTACCACCCTCATAGTTAGAAAAAATTTCTTAATATCCAATCTAAATTTCCTTTGTTGCAATTTATGAATTCAATTCTTGTCTTCTCAGCCATTTACATAAAGAAGAGCCTCTTTATTCCTACTTTTTTTATAACAGACAGTCAGTCATAGGGCACTAAGGTGCCCACTCCTAGAAGAGCAGAAACTGCCTGGGGAGAAAGCCCAAAGAGAAAGACAGAAGCCCAGGTGCAGGTTACCAGGGCAACAAACCAGAGGGCAAATTAGCCTGCACCTGCACATGGTCAGCTGACCAGAAGGGGCAGGGCCCTGGACCTATATAAACCCCAAGCTGGAACTAGGGAGAGTAGTTCCCTGCTAGCAGTCAGAGGGGAAAGAGCCTCCAGGGAGGAAGTGCTCAGTGACACAGCAACTGCCTGATATGCTGCACCTAGGGCTAATGGACTCCATGAGCTTCGCAGGTACCCTTGCCTACTAGACACTTAGTGCCGGGGACAAAGTTTGATGCTTTTAAAGGGGCAGAGCACACCCTGGTCTTCTGTATTATGTTATAGCGCAGAGGCTTATGTTTGCTATATATAACACCGGTGGTTTGGGTGAGGCTATTTGGGGAAGGAGGAGGCCTCATTGGGGGCCCACTACAGTGTGGGGACCCCGGTGCCAGAGAGGGCACAGCATTTGGGGGGGGGACACAGACCCTGGTGCCAGAGAGGTTGCAGCATTTGGGGTGCACAGACCCCAGCGCCAGTGAGGGCGCGGCACGAGGGGCACAGAGACAGGGCTATGGAGAGCCTGCTGCCAGCGAGGGCGCAAAACGAGACAGGGCTGTGGAGAGCCCAGGGAGGACAAAGGGGCCCAAATAGCAGCAAGGTCTAGATAAGACAATGTCGGTACCATCTGCAAGGCTTGGGGCATGGTAAAGGGGTGGTTGGAGCCATGTACATAGCCCGTAAGGCTGGGGTGTCCTGGGACATCTATTTTGAAAGGGGACCCACAGGGTTCAGGGAAGTCTATCAGGACCATGCCCCAGTAGGCTTAAAAGCAGCCTCCCTACTCATTACAATTGCATCAAGACATGGCAGGCAAGGATAGAGGGTTCCCAGTGAGCTGAATTGGCATGGTCGAGGGGCCCTAGGGGTAACACAGCCATCATTGAGGACCCCATCCCATGACACAGACTTTATATATCTATCCCTACTCAGTCTTCTCTTATTCAGAGTAAATAATCCCAGTTCATCCAACTCCTTGTATGTCACATTTCATAAGCAACTCAAAATACATTATACAACAATTCAAAAGGAAATCAGAAAAAAACTGAGAAACCACGTCCTCTACCTACTCTAAAAATAATCAACTTAAACCAGAAATAATTATATATTCCAATAAATGGAAATAAAAAATATAGGAAACTAGTGGCTCATTACAATGTACCTACTCCCTGTGCTAACTTCTCTGATTCAAAAGTAATAGTGGCTTTTGACCATTCACTGCTCTTGTTCTTTTCCATAATTAGGTTATCCCAATTGTTCTTTACTTGGTCTAGAACTACTACTGCTAACTTCTTTGCTCTGTAGGCTTGCTGTCCAAGTCCCTTCTTACATGATCACTATGATTTGTCTAATGGGGTTAAACAATAGGAATTGTTCTTTCAGGAATTTAACAAAGCTGTTTCTGCTAAGGGTCTTTTGTGCCCAAAATCTTGTCTAATGCCTCTAGCAACTGTATACTTGGTCCAATTAAAGATATTACCATACAAACCTTGTATTTCACATATTCTGTGGACCACCATGGCTACAACAACACTTCAATAAGCATAGAAACTATAGCAGTTTTAAGTGCCTTTTTAATCCAAAATAAAGTCCTAATTCTGTGAATGTCTACCTAAATGTCTAAATGTATGTATATGAGTAATCTCATTAACTTATTCCATTGCTCACATGTTCAGTAAAGAACATACAGAAAGATTTGTGGGATTGGGGATGAAGTGGCCAAAATTATCAGCCATGTAAACTTTAGGTTAGAATTTAGCTAAAATAGATCCTATAAATACATCCTTATACATTTCCCATGCTTTTGTTCATTTAATACATTACATTTTCCTTCTCTATGTAGCTTTGAACACTTCCTTCTTTAGTAAAGAGCTCAGGGCTCAGCTCTGCTCATAATCACATTGCTTTTTAAATCAGGGTGTAACTCCCTTTAAGTTAATGGAGTATCCAGCAGTCAAAAAAGTTTTAGTCTTACCACTGTCATTCAGTTGCTACATTCCTTGCTCATTTTGTGTCAAGGCATAATATGGATGATTTAAATGTTCATCTGTCAGTTAGGGTTATTGGTTGTAGCCATGTTCATCTAAGGACATAGGCAGACAAGGTTCTTTGGGTAAATGTGATATCTTTTATTAGACCAACTGATAGTTGAAAAAAAGTTATTTGCAAGCTTTTGGGCATGAACACCCTCTTCAGGCATTGAGAGACACTGCTGCTGTTATATGTTCTTCAAGGCAGAAAAGAAGCTAAAGAAGGGGCAGGCAATTATTTCGGGTGGAGGGCCACTTACCCAGTTTTGGCAAGCTGTCAAGGGCTTCATGGGTAGCCCCACCCCTTGACAGGTGCCCTGCCCCCTGGTCACCATCTTGGGACCAATGTTCCAATGTCTTGGGACCAATGTCTCAGGGTCAGCACCAGTGGGGCCCAGAGCAGGGGCAGGCTGGCAGGGGTCTGTGGAGCCGGGCTGGGCTGCACCAGCAGGGAGAGAGGGGAGCTGGCCTGGCTCCATAGAGCCCCTGCCAGCTGGGACCCTGCTGCCCTGTTCTGGGTCCCGCTGGCACTGGTCCTGGGACACTGGTGTGGGCCCTGTGCTCCCACTCACTCCCAGTGCCCCCCAGCCCCGTAGTACAGGCAGGGGGCAGCGTGCAGCCCCGACCCTGTGCTCACCAGCAGGGAAGGAGCTGGTGTGGTGTGTGGGGAAAAAGCAGCCCCTCCCCCGCCCCATGGCCTGTGCTCCCTACTTCCCCACCACACACTCAGCCCCCCTGCTGCCAGCCTGGACTCCGCACCAGCTCCAGGCTCGCTGGTCGGGCCTACACCACAGCGGCAGCAGCTGCGTCCCTCTCCTGGTTTGCCATGCTGGGCAGCATTTGCTGCTTCTGCCCACCCGGAGCTTGCGCACTGAGCAGCCCAGAGGTGGTGGTGGCAAACATTGCCCAGTGTGGCAAGCGGGGGGGCCACAGCTGCTGCCACCATGGCTCAGCCCTGATGGGTGAGCATAGAGTCAGCACAGGGCCCAGGCTGGCAGTGGGGTGGGTTAGAAGCTGGTGCTGAGCCCAGGGAAAAGCAGCCCCTCACCTGCCCATGGCCAGCACCCTGCACTGTAGCTGCTTGCAGCCTACATGAGGATGCCTGTGCTTGCTCAGGACAGCCCCACGCAGGCTGCAAGCAGCTGCAGCAGGGAGTGACAGCCATGGGACGGGGAAGGGGCCACTTTTCCCTGGGGTCTTTCCCTGCCCGGGGTCCTCCCCTGCCCTCCTCCCTACCTTATCTGAGCTTCCTGTGCTGGGGCACCCATGTGGTCCCAGGCCAGAAGCCTCTATTGGGGCTTCTAGCTGGGGGGACGGGGCCAGGTGGGCCCTGCTATTGCGGGAGCCTGCCAGGCTTCCCCTGGGTCCTACTGCCCCTGGTTTGTCATTTTTGACAGAAGCCAAGGACAGATCAATATTAATTTTCTATATTTTTAGGGGCTCCAGGGGCTGGATAGAATGGCCTTGCTGGCTGGATCTGACCCACAGGCCATATTTTGCCCACCCCTGAGCTAAAGTAAACAAGGAGTCTGTGAAAATGCAAATGAGTGAGATTTGGAAGACAATGGGTAGAGATAGGAAGAGGAGGGAGAGAAATGTGGAAGGAATCCAAGTAGTCAGCTTGAGGCAGGGGTCAGATGTCCGGCAGGTTGTAATGTGTCATAAATCCAATGTCTATATTAAGTCCATGATTTTTTGTAACCAGTAGATTTATGAAGTGAAGTTTGTAGGCTTATCTGTGCAAGGTGTTTTGTAAGTTCCCTTTGAGGATTAGAATTTACAAGACAACCATTCCCTTTCCAATCTCTCAGTTTGAGAGAGGTAGCTTAGCAGGGTACCAAGCACACACAGAGGCCCCACTTACAGCCTCTTCTAATACAGAGCCAGGGAGTGATGCTGGGGTCCCTGGACTCAGCACATCTGCTCTGTCTAATTTCCGCACTTGGGTGTTAACGGAATGGAAGTCAGTGAGCAAGGATCAATTTGCAGTGGTGGTTCTGAGCTCTGAAGGAAGGTGATACAGATATGCCCTTAATGGCCCTCCCCGCCATTCCTCGCTTTCCTCAACCTGGAAATCCTTCCCAGTGAAACTGTCATGGGAATTTAAGAAGAGATTAATCATTTAAGTTGCCTTCCCCACCATTTTCTACATTTTCCCCAACACCCTGAAAGAGATGGTCTTTTCCTCAGATTTTCTACAGGTACCTTGGAAATTTCCTACAAAATTTCTCTCTCTATTGAGTTGTGTTCCATGTTGGAAGAAAAAAGTAAGAGTCACATCAGTGCTTTTCTTTTGCTCTTTCCTCAAATAAAACTTTGATGAAACACCCACTTATATGTAATGTTCTGAAAAACATTGTTATAGTTTGGGTTATGCCTCACTGAAACTGCAAGGTTTAGCTGCTACTCTTTATTTAAAATTGCTGCAAGAGAAAAATGTCCACACAAAGCAAAAGCAAATGCAAGGCTTCTCAGGAATTTGAAAGCTTTTGATCATTGGTGTGCATGCTTTTTGCCTCATTGGGCTGGATGATTGGTGCCAGGTCAATCCATGGGCCAGAACTGCTGCATAGGCTTGATTCTGGCAGGCAAGGCTTGGAAATGTAGTGGCAGGGGAGCAGTGGCAATGTTAATTACAACTGTTTCCCTGCCACCAAATTTTCAGACCCCTGCGGGGCTCCACAGGCCAGATAACATGGTTTTACTGGCTGGATCTGGCCTACAGGCCAAGGGTGGAGCACCCCTGCTCTAGAGCAGCACAACCAGTAAATCTGACCTATGGATATGACAGCATTTGGAGGTGTGCGCCTTGGCAGAGGCACTTTCCCGTGCCACTGCAGAGGAAAGCAGCAGTAGTGGGAGCTCTGCACATGCCACCGTGAGGGAAAGCAGCAGCAGAAACAGATGCTTTACCCATGCTGCCACAGAAAAAAGCAGCAGCAGTGGTGGCTGTGTTGTAGGGCCCACTCACCTGCCTCTAACCCAAACTAGGTCAGTCTGGCCTGCTGCTTAAAAACATTTCTGGCTGCTGTACTTGGTGGATGGCTTCAGTCAGATACTGTTTTGGGAAAGTAGCGTGTTTGTTGGGGAAAATTTGACTAGCACTCTTTGTGATCCTGGAAGACGGCTAATGACTAGACTTGTGTGTTGGGTTGCTGACTGAAAGTGATTTGATAGGAGTATAAGGCACCAGTGATGGGCACCGGTTTAGAGGGGAGGCCAGAATGGTGGCCCCCAGCTGCCTACTCAGTGGCAGTACCAGTTGGTGTGGCAACAGCAGCAACTTGGTGGCCCCTTGCTTCCTGCCCCAGGGCAGCAGAAATGTTAGTTACACCTCTGAGGTGTGGTCCGTGGCAATTCCCTCGTGCTTTGGTTTTTCCTGTACTCAAAGAAGCAAGGCCTAATATTTTCTTGTAAACAAACAACATTGTATCAGAGATACTAGAGTCTCCCCTATTTCTCCTAGATGAAATAGCCTTACAAGACCCTGAATTTTGGCTAGCTACTAAGGTCAAAAGGGATAACAACGTGCACATTTATGTATTATTACTAGGGTCACACTTGTAAAAACATATTTATTAAAAGCAAGTCATATCCCCTTTTAAATGCCTAGGACTAGATTTTAGTGCGTAACTTCCCTACTTCCGGAGCAGACTAGAAAATGAAGAATGATCCAGAGTCACAATTTAGCTCCTACTTCCCCTGGGCTCTTAGGATGGCGTCATAGAGCGCTTGTACACGTGACAGGGATTTAGTCCATCCTCAAGGTTTTATTCTGTGCCGCCTAAATTGAAATGGTGGGGCACAGAATAAAACCTGAGGACTAAAACATTTTAATTTTTTTGTCACGTTACAGTGAGGGGCCCAATCCTTTTTTTTTTTTTTTGTCAGGGCCGGAGCCTGCCTATGACCAGGGGCAAGCTATGGGTGGGTCGAGTGGCCCCTGAGCTGTGGGAAGCCCCAGTCCTTCCCTCCACAGCCGTGGTGCCCCCTGGAACCACCCAGGCAGGTTGCTAGTGGGCCAGCTGCTGGCCCAGCTCAGAGGCACCTGATCCAACACTTCCCCAAGCCTGCCCCATGCTGCACTGGGGCTTCCAGTGCCCCATGCATCATCCCTGATGCCTTCTCTGGCCACCAGCAAACCCAGCCACCCTCCTGTCACCTTCCTGCACTGCCCCTGGTGCAAGCCAGTCTTTTCCCAGGCAGCCCCAGCTGTTCTCCCAACCACAGGAGCCTGCTGAAGGCAGAAGCAGCAAGGGGCCTGATCCTTTTTGTGTTTTTTTTGGTGGAGTCTGCTCACCTCTCCTGTGACTGAGGGGCAAGCTGACAGCTGCATCATTGCAATTTGCAAAATTGCAAACTACATCAGGATGTAGTTTAGTTTGCAATGATGCAAACTCATTTTAAACCCCCAAAACTCTTGCACTTGTACAATGTGATGCTATTAAGTCACACAAAGTGACATTTTCATCATGTGTACATGGTAATGTACACCCATATAAGCACCCATATATTTTACTTTCAGAGAGCAGCTTGCTCCCATCAGCTGCTCTGTCTAGCAAGCAGGTGGGCCAACCCAGGGCTACTTCCACAGTTTCTTCTTGTGTGATTGTGCCTGGCTCACACCAGGCAGTCAGGCAAGTTTTCCCTGCACTTCTTCAGTCTAACTACAGCTTCCATCCAGAGTTGGGCAGTGGAGTGAGAGGAGGAGAAAGACAACACAAATCTTATTTCAGTAAGATTGAACATGCATGAACATTTGCGAAGAGAAAACATATGTGTATGCCTAGTTTTTAGCTTTTCCTCCTCAACATCCCAAAAAGGTTGGCCTTTGTGCCCTAACTCTTCTATTTGTAAAGTGGGAATGGGGTGTGTGTGTGTGCACACACGCGCGTGCTTGTGTGTGTGTGTCATACACATCATGTGTATCATATATATATATATGTATGTATGTATCTCAGAGGGTCATTGGAAAGCTAAGTTTGTGAATATTAAGAAAGTGCTCTGAAGTCCTCAGATGGAATGGGTGTATTATTATTTATTATTTGCATAGAATTATTTGCATGTGAACCAAATAGAGCACCCATAGTGAAGTGAACTAGCAGCCAAGTTGCCTGGCTGCCATATGGCCAAAAGGCATCTTAATTTGACTTGATTCTAGTCTTGCCATTACAGAAGGTTAGTGTGTTCTAGGTAGGAAAAGGAAGAAAGAGGAAGGAAATCATGTTGTTGCTGTGAGTCCTGCATGAAGGGATTTGTGTATTGTGAAAGGAGTTCTGTTTGGAAGCAGCTACTGTCCACAAAGCTTCATCTGACAGAGGGATTGACAAGGGCTGCTGCTGCTTCAGTCCTAGCAAGGTCAGCTCTGGGAGGGATTGTGAGTAATGTATGTTCTGTACAGAGCTGCAGAACTCGCCTTCTGTTGGACTCTTTTTTCCTTGGTATTGGAGAGGCCTTTGAGGTATCTCCAACAGTGATGACTCCTAGAAATGTGTTCTAAAATAAATGAACAAGATCAAAAACACATTGATTGAATATCAGCTGGTAGGAATCACAGGGCATTGCTTTACATCAATGTAGGATCCTGCCCCATCAAAGCTGCCTCCCATGGCATTCTACATATGAAACTGCAGGCAGAATTTGGCCTACAATGTTTATTATTTATGATTATGTAATATAATAATTGTATTCCTTCTAGGGACTCCTTATGGTCAGCCAGGTGCTAGTGCAGTTTGGAATTCATCAGCATCTGAGTGCTTTGTGTGTGCTGTAAATCAAAAGCATGCAATCTTGAAGAACACTGTGTGTGTCAATTCATTAGTCAGTGAAATGGGAAAGATCAACTTACAAGTCATGAAGATATATGAAGTCTGCTTCTTAATGATGTTAGCTTGTAGGCAGATTGTGGTGGAACCTTTGTGGCCTGGTGACTGTGTTTAATATGTGTAATCCATACCCCAATAAATCTGTAAATGGCAACAAGGAGCAGTCAGTTTGCTCGATTTATGGAAAGAAGAACGCACCATGGTGTGGGTAGCATCAACATTTAACAATGTTTTGCTCAAACATCAGGAAATATTTGTTGGATCCAAATTAAAAAGTAATAATTACCCAATAAAAACAACCAGTGTGGGTAATGCTGCTTTTCAAGTCAGGATAGCTACCTGTCAAATCCTATTACTGCTGTAGTCAGGTCAGCGTCTGAAGGAATTGGATGCTCCATGGACTGCTACACAGCATTAATCAGTGTAGGATTTGTCTCTCTGGAGGATTCTATGAGCCAAAAGTGTGGGTGAGGGCTGATTCATATGCACAGTGCCACATGGCCGCTTGGCCAGTTATCCTTTAAAAGAAAGAAATAAAAGCAAGAGAATAGAAGAATACTGCAAATGTAAAACAACCCAAGCTGTTTGTTGTTCAGAGATCCAACGAGATTTTAAAATAAAACAGAGTTTGCAATAAAGTTTTTCAGAATGATATGTACTGGTATTTACCTCTAAGTAACACTACATTAAGGGACACATCCTAGGTTAAGGTAAGTGGTTTCTAGCAAAGTCAGTGAAGCTGTAGATCTAGCCCTCTGTGGGTAGCATTATAGGTTCTTTCTAACATTCTAATATTATAAAAGCCTTAGTATGTTTGTCTGTCTGTCCATAACCTTTTATTTGCACTCTGATTGGTTGTTTAAAACAACCAATCAAAGTGCTTCAAGAGCATTCCAGACAGGAGGCAGTGGCAGCAGTACAGCGGGCAGCAACATAGCTGATGGAGCTGGAGGGCCCTGCTCCCTGGAGGCCGTGGTGGCATGGGGTGCTGGATGAAGGGGATGGTGGGGCAAGCTTCCCTCACCTCTGCTTCTGGGAAGTGGCAGCGCAGGATGCTGATAGCACAGTACTGGCTTAGCCCTCTACTCTGGCCTTGCTACTGCTGGGACAAAAGCTGGCAGAGAGGGGGAGGTGTTGGGGATGAGTGGGAGAGAGAAATGGGAAGTGGGGGGCACGGTGGCAGTGCCGCGCCACTGCTGGGCCCTGAGAACAGTCAGGAGGGAGGGAGGGGAGCTGGTGGGGGGAGGGGGTTTCACATGGTTGAACACACAGCAGCCACGCAGGGCGCTGGGTGGCAGCTACAGCCGTCGCATGCAAGCTTCCCCTCTCCCCCATACCTGGGAGGCAGCAGCACCACGGGGTGGAGCGGTGGGGGTACAGGGGTGCACAAAGCCAGACAGAGGGGCACATGGGGCAGAGGCAAAGTGGCAGCAGCACAGACTGGTGGATGGCAGTGCTCTATCCCTACCCCCTCGGTCATTCTTGATGGGCTATTGGCTAGTTTCTCCTAAGAGTTATACTAGGTGTGATCTTTGTTTTACTTTTTCTCTCAGTCCTCAGTCCTTTCAGGATAGGATAAATTAAGGCTATCATTTCAGTATTGGGTTATTAGGAGTGTTGTTAACTTTCCACTAGAATGAAGCAGCATTGATGGGCTTCACCAATATGCTAATCCACACAAATGACTCAAATGACTAGACAGCCCCTTTTATCTAGACATCCACAAGTTAATCATATTGTAGTTGTGGTCACTTTAGCACCCTCTGGAGTCAGGGTGGTGTTGAAAAATGAAAGGTTGGAGCTTTATTTAAATTCCACCCGGAATTGCAGAATGGATAGGTGCTTTTGCTAAATCAGACAGCAGTGAAATGTCACCATTGGGTCATATAATTAATACCCCATTAAAGTGACTGGAGCAGTTTATATGTTTTAGAGAAAATGCTGTAAATTTTCTGTAGTTTCATCCAAGAGAAAGGTATTCAGTTAATTTTCCTAAGACTTTTTTCCAAATCCTTGATGATGGGATATAGGAGTCTATTATTAAAAGCTTAAATACTACAGAAATCCATGAGGCCACCGGGTCTGATGTAATAACAAGTATTGGCTTAGCCTCTCATCTAGATGCATTGTGATTCTTTAAAATCTTTGATAAATGAAAGAGGGTGTTAAAGTATTTCTAAGAAAACTAGTAAAAACTAGAGAAGATGGTATGAGGGGCTTTGCTGACACCACTGAAATTAGCTCCTCAACTTTTGAAACTATTAGCAAACATGCCAAGTGTTTTGTTTTGAATGGTATATTGTATAGAGGTACACTTTCAAATCTAGGAAAGAAACAGTGTGAGTGAGCATACTGGGTCTGGCTCACAGTAGTGTTTTTAAATTTAGTAACAAAATTGCTAGGGATCTGTGTATGCATCTCCCTCTTTTTCACACTATTTATCCTTTTCCCTTACGATAGACTAATATGAGTTTCCCATTCCCTCCAAAAAATAAAATAAAATTCCCAAATGCTTGGCACACCATAGAATGTGCCAAATTCCATTTTGGAAAATCACCTGCTCTTTACTAACGTTCTCCCTGTAGTTTCAGTTTATAATGTTGTTCCTCATTTCCTGTCTTGAAGAGTGGGACAGGTGGCGTGCCATCCAACATCTGCCACATTCCACTCTAGAGGTGGTTGGATTTAATTAGGTGAAATGATTCCTATCTAGTACATGTATAACATAGTGATGAATTACCATATGGCTGAAATTATGTCTGCATGTATCAACAGTAAATTACAATCAACATTGTGTTTTCTGAGCACCATTTTGATTTATAAGACTATCCTGTGTCCTGACCTTGGCTCTTTAGCCTCCATTTTGAGCTAAAATTATACAGGTTGCACCAGAAGAGTGCAACTCAGGAGAAGGCTAAGAATGCTGGTGAGAAAGCTGAGGCAGAGATTTGTGTTTAAATGTTTTTTGGGGGTTTTTTTTGCCTGCATCTGCATCGCTCTTGTCCTATCAAAACACTGGTTTCCAAACTAGGGGATGTGACTCCATACAGAGTCGCCACACTTAGAACTGGAGTTGTGAACCCTATAGAAATTCAATTCTGTCACTTGAGATTGGATTGTATTGTGAATTGCCACATGAAAAGCATGGCAGAAGGCAGGGCTGGGCAGCAATTTAGGGCTTTGTTATACAGTAATTTTGGGCAGCTCCTGGAGCTATTAACCCCTGGATTGACATTAACACCTTAAAGTGTTTTATAGCCACTCATCATGTGGCTCAAAGTTACACCACTCCACGGCAGGATTATCTCGTGGTCCCGGTGCCTGTTCCATTAAGGTCTGGCCACTCCACATAGATGTCCCACTCAAACTGAAGGCATGATCAACATTTCTGCAGCTCACAGCATAAGGTATAACAAGGTCCTTAGAGACTGATGAAAGGAATGGGAGCCACTGATCTAAATTTGAAGTGGTTGATTTGATTAGTTAGGAAATTCTTCTGCAAAATGCATTATGTTCTTCAACTATTACCTACCCCTGACAGGACAAACTCCAAGGCAGAGTATTCCTGTGGGTGGAGCTCTGGGGAAGGTATGCATGGGGAATTTGGGGGCCTGAGCTTCTGGAACATAGATTTCCAATTCCAGAAGAGATAACACACTGAGAATAGAAAAAAAATATCCCCAGGGAATAAGACTGAAGGCCAAAAAGAGTGCCTACCCAGATCAAGGGGAACTGAAGTGACGTGAATCTAGTGTTGGGATCAAAATACTATCCAGCATGCATCAGGGTAATTTTACTAAAGGCATTTAAAAATACTTACAGCCTGCAAGATCCTCCAAACTAAGGGGCTAAATTGAGGTGCAAATTTTATAAATTGACAGATATTTTTAAATGTACTCCCAAATCTGAATTTTGCTAGAGAAAGGGAAGGCAAACATCTTACTGCTGCAGATGCTTTGTTGGTTTAACAGGAGCTTAATGCAGCAAAGAACCTCTCATTATTTCTGGTTTTCTCATTCTGCCTGGCTGTCATTCAGAGAGTGGGAAGCATATCACAGTGTGGAGAATTGTCCTTTCCACCTGTCAACTATTAATTTCACCCATTCAGCCATCTGGGACGCTTAGTAGGCAAGTCCAGTTATTCTTCATTCTTGTCACAAAGAGGAGTTTAGTTTATATCCTTTGTATTAATATTTAATGCATTTTCATGATTTGGAAAAACCCTCATTAATTTTCTCTTATTTTAATAACAATGTGTAATTAACAGCATTGTGTTAAAATCCCTTAATTTCATTTGTACCAAACGAATGTATTGAATTAATATTTCAAATCCATTATTAATCATATTAGCACAAATAATCCCTGTGAAAGATTTAAAGCCTCTTGTTTTCTTCAAAAAGAAAACCTATTGATTGCTTTTCAATGCTCCACATGTATATTCCTCTTTAG
This sequence comes from Alligator sinensis, assembly GCF_000455745.1. Classification (NCBI taxonomy): domain Eukaryota; kingdom Metazoa; phylum Chordata; order Crocodylia; family Alligatoridae; genus Alligator; species Alligator sinensis. The sequence goes on along the minus strand of NW_005841855.1, from coordinate 2,529,491 downwards.
TATGACTGACAAAATGAAATCAGGTCTAACACTCAAGTTGATGACTTTTCTCCATCTGTAATACAGCAACTCTGAAATGCAGCACTCCATTGCATCTAAAATTCCAAGAATGATCAGCAGGGATTGATTTTGGTGCAAATCAAACCTGTTAAAACCTGATTCAGAGAAAACTCTGGGCTTGTCTATACAGTGTAAATCGCAGGACATGGGAAGGACAGGAGCTGAGCCCTACAGCTCTACCCACAATTCACCCACTTAAGTCTGCTCATGCACTCCAGATTCACAAGTTTACCAGTCAGGCTGTTCTGGATTTGTTCTGGATTTGTTCCAAGTGCCTGGTCTTGGGCCCTTGCTCTGAGAACTGGCTGCAAAGAAAATTCCAGAGCAGCTTCCTGTTCTGGAGTACTTTTGTGGTCACAGGTATATGTGCATGCTGCTGAGAAATGCAGTCAGGGCTCTCAGAGTCACCAATAAGAGTTGCAAGTAAAGCAGAGAACCAGTTTGGTTTTGTTGTAAGAAAAAAAATAATTGCTCAAGTCATCATTACAAAGGGCATTTCAGCAAGTACCCAGGGGGGGGAAGCACAAGTGCTACATGGAGGAAAAAGGAAACCAGAGATCTTGGCAGGGGCAACCAAGAAAGTACATCAGAGGTGGGAAAGAGCTTGAGTTTGGTTTGGGAGAAGAGGGGAAGCAAAGTCATTGAAAAATCAGGAAGGAATGATCTTTAATGTTTATGGGTCACTGTTCTAACACATAAGCACAAGACGGGTTTCTAGTTGGCGGCAGTTGCAGACTACTAGATCAGAATAAACAACAGGATGGTCAGTTCCTTAAGTACCTATTTAAAATGTGTAGATAAAGTGACATGATAATGGGGGTTTCATGTGAATTCATTGAAAGTCATATGCTGGCAGCAATAATTTGTCCTTAGAATTTCTAAATCTTATAGGGGAGAATTTCCTACATTAAAAAGCATTATATTAACATAGGCAATTTTAAAACCTAATCTTAAAATACAAACTGGAATTGATCATTGGGCTAAAATTGTAGCTTAGTTATTGAGGATCGTGACTTTGCCACACAACATTTTTCATGTGCAAACAGAATAAAGCCCAAACCAGAAATATATCAATTTGATGCTTTAAAAAAAGCTGAAAACATTGGGAGCTAAATCAATTGAGAGAAACTGTAATCAGAAAAAATATGAATACTTGGACCAGTTGAAGTACACATTTAAACCTGCAATCCCACACTTGTTGAAGAAAGCCTCACTGATGTAAAAAAACACACACTTGACTTAGAAGAAAAATGAAAAAAACCCTATTCAAATTGTTAAAAGAGGATGTTGATACCAGTGACTAAATCAGAAGCTAAAAAAAATAAATAAGGAAAGTTAGAAGGTACAGGAGTAATCAGCAATGTTAAAGACAAAAAGGAGTTCAGATATACTAAAACTAACAGACATCATCATAATTGTATTAGCCCATTACTATATGGAAATGGTAGAACAGTTAATAATGACAAAAAGATGGAAGTGTTTAAGCATATCTGTGCCGAATATTGAAAAATGTACAAAGGTGTAATCATGTACGATAATAATTAAATACTTTGTTTTCCAACAGTAATAAAGGTCCAAGTTAAATAGCAGCTACTTAGTAGACATTTTTAAATCAGTAGCTCCAGATAATTTGCATCCAAGAGTTTTAAATAAGCTGGCCAAGAAGCTCTCTGAACTGTTAATGATGTTTTTTGGTAATGATTTTTTGTTTTGGTGAATATGGGGAATTCTTATTTTATTGTTGTGAAATCATGTTTAATTCGTGCTCCTCTTTAACTGACTTCAAAGAACTGAATTCTTCTAGAACTGGGGAATCAGTGGAAGACTGTGCGCGTGCATGTGTGTGTGTGTGTTACAAAACTTTGGAATTCCTTGAAGAATTTTTTTCATATTGTTTTATTCTATTTTTTTCTGCTTTTATGACTTTTTATTTTAAGTCGCCCTGAGCCTTTTTGGGGAGGATAGCATAAAAAACAAATAAATAAATAAATAAATAAGTCAGGGTTAGGTGACTGGATTCTCAATAGTCATTGCCATGTAACTAGGTCTAGCTAGCTGGGCAATGTAAACATTATGTTGGAAAATATGACCAAACTAACTGGCCAGGTAAAAATATTACACTTTTACCAGTATAAGTGATCAAAAACTGGTCTGAACTTATAACAGAACAGAATTTTGGCATAGACAGACTGGTCTAAAATGGCAGAACCCTGCCTAAGATAACAGTCTATGTACCCCAACTCCGTCTCCCCCCACCAACCAAAGGTTGAATGCGTGTTCTATTCACTTCCAATGAAAACTATGCCACTTACAGAAAACTAGAAAACTTTCATAACTTATATAAATTCTGCCTCTGGGTTTTGAATATCTATACTCAGTCATTCAGTCCATGTAATCTAGTGGAAGATTTTGATCAGTTGATAAAGCTCGTATGGGCCACCTAACCAAAGAGCTCTCAAGGATATAAAAGGAAATGTCTCAATATCCATTTTAAAGAACAAATTCAAAACTGACTATGAAGGTCAGAATCACATCCTGATCAGAAGAAAAACTGTATGCTGAAGAAACGAAGATCTGAGGCTTTCTCAGGGGAAAAATAACCCATACCTTAAAGAACATTCAAGTAGTGAGAAAACTGGATGACACCCTTGGTTTTGGTTTGGTTTTTTGTTTTTATTTTTTGAGGGGAGAGGGAGAAGGTGTTAATAGGATTATACATTTGGCTGCTAAAGGTCATACATTTGTCTGCTTATTTATTTTATTGTCCTGTGAAACATTTCACAACATTTTGATTAAGAAACCAAGATGACACAAAATTAACATGGAACATTAAATGCATTTGAAACTTAAATTATAGATGTGACTAACTATAAACTCAGTGACTAACTATAAAGAGGGAACTATCACTGATTGGATATTTTGGAAGTGAGATCTATAGGGATCTTGTTTTGAAGCTACAACATGCTTTGTTTTTAACAGTGACCTAGGAAATACAAAATCACTATTAGGCAGATAAAACAAAGGTTATGGGTACAGTAAATATTGAAGAGGAAAGGCCACTGGTACAGAATGATCTGGATTGCTATGTAAACTGAGGTAAGCAAACAAAAGATGCTTTAAAGCTTAATGTGAAATCATTCATTGAAGTGATCTTGGTGTGCCTAGTTCAGGAACTTCAGGTCTGTGCATGTCAGCTTTTTAAACAGGATGTTAAAAAAGCTGGAAATAACTTTCTTATGGAATGATTCAAATATAATTTATAATGAAAGACACAAAGAGCTCAACAAACTTTCCCTATGCCTGAAGAAGGGTGTTTGTGCCCAAAAGCTTGCAAAGAACAATTTTTTCCAACTGTTTAGTTAGTCTAATAAAAGATATCACATCTACCTTGTGATATGAGGTAGATGTCTGTCAAAGAGCTCAACGTGTTTGTTTTAACAAAGATGCAGTTAAAAGGGTAAATTGCTCAGATTTAAGTACTCATGCGAAGAACTGAAATTTGATAATAGAGGGCTCTTTAGTGTTCCAGAGACAGATATTATAAAATCTAGTGGCTGGAAATAGAAACTAAACTAGGCTAACTAAAAATGAAATGCACATGTTTTTCACAGGGACAATGATTTTAACAGGAAAAATGAATAATTATTGGAATGATTTTTCTAACATTGTGGTGATTTCTCCATCATAAGGACTCTTTAAAATGAAGGCTTTTCTAAAAAAATTAATCTTGTTCAAATGAGTTAATTCAGGACATTCCTATAGCTTGTCTCATACAGGAGATCAGACTAGATGTCTGTAGCAGTGGTCCCTTCTGATCTTCCACCCTGTGAAAGGTAGGCACTAGGGCTGTGTGAAGCTTTGGTAGCTGATTCAATTTAGAGGAAATTCGGCCCAACTCAGGGGCCAAGTCTCCAAATCCAAATAGAATCGGTACACCGAGTAAAAGCTCCAAATTGATTCAAAGCATCCAAATTGATTTGGAAAGAATTTAGAAAAGGTTCAGCTAATTCAGAGATTTGACCATAGACTAAACAAGCAGCTGACATGTCTGTTGGGGCTGGGGGAGCAGGGAGGGAAGGGCATGGAGGAGGAAGGGATTGGGGCTGAGGCTGGGACAAGCTGCCCAGCCGGGGTGGAGGCACGTTGCTTGGGGAGGGGGGCAGGGGGTGCGGGATGTGGGCTCAGTAGCGCTGGGAGTGGGGGCTCTGCCCTGCTGCTGCTTACCCAGCCAGAGCATGGTGGGGAGGTGGGATGTGGGTGCAGCTCACTCCAGGCAGAAGGGGCAAGTGGTAGCAGGGCACAGCCCCCACTCTCAGCGCTGCCATGCCCACATCCCACAACTCCAACACCAGCTGGCAAGTGGCAGCAGCACAAAGCCCCCGGGGCTGATGCAGGTGCAGCAGTGCTGGGAGTGAGGGCTATGCCCTGTTGCCACCTGGGGCAAGCTGCTTCTGCATCGGGCCCCACTCCCCATGCCAGCTGGGCAAGAAGCAGCAGGGCATAGCCCCCATGGCTCCCTTCACTGGGGCAGAGGCAGGTACAGCTGAAGGAACTGTGGGAGAAGCCCACATGGCTGCCCTGCCTGGTCCCATCTCTGGCCCAGTCCCAGTCTCCGGCCCTTAAAAAAAAAACAAAGCCCCGCACTCACCAGCTCTAGTAGCGGCAACTGGGGGCTCGTGGCAGAGCCCCCCCCATGCAGCATAGGGTAGTGGGGGGCAGCAGGGATTGCCTCCCCTGCCTGGCACCTGCCCCACAGTTGAACACAGCATAGATGCCTAAGGTAAAATGAATCAAGAAATGCACTAATGCTTCTTAACTGAAATATGGCACAGCTGCATGAGAAGTGAACAGACTTGTAGTTGGGGGATGTTTTGTGATCCCTTCTTTTCTACCAATATCTTTGAGGTGAGGAAACAGATAAAGGGGAAAGAAAGAAGCCAGAATAACATTTTGGGATTGGTGAGGTACTGACGGGCAAGATGGAAGTTAAGTAAAGATGCTGAAATAACTTGAAGAAAAACTGGAAGGTATGAACTGAGTGCTTCAGGGGAATTAAAAATCTAAATGAACTGAACTGAAGGTCCTAAGCAGATCAGCTAGAGGAAATTTTCTGACATCAGAATATTGGAGATAGAGGTTTGGGAGATGAAAAAATTAGAAAAATACTCTGAAAACATGAATTTCAGAGAATAATCAGCTGGAAGTCAAAGGAGGGCTACTAATTTTTTATTCATTCTCCATATCTTTAAGTGGAGGCATTTAAAAAAGAATCTGCCAGAACAAGCCAAGCCTCTGAAGCTCATAAGGGGAGTGATTTACTTTAGTTTCTATTACCGCTGAAAATAACAATTGAACTAAATCCAAGATACTGACCTCCAGAAAGGTATTTACTGCATCCTGATGAAGACTGATGATATAGCAATAAATAAGTGGCTGAAAATTCATAGCTTGGAAATACTGAGAGCCCTTGAGGCTTTTCCTAACTCAAGTCAGTTAACTTATTTCAGTGAAATGTGAGAACAAAAAGATGATAGCCCAGAAAGATTTATCTTCATAGTAAGGCCTTATGTTGCATATCAAGCTTAGATTCACTTTAACCAACACTTCTGCAATATCACTGTTGTATTACTCCGTAAAAAATTTTAAGAATGGAATTCCTATAGGGAAATTATGAAACAACATATATCTAATGGCAAAGAAATAGTTTATTTTCACAAAATCTGATTTTTTACTGCCACGTTAGTAGCTATAGGAAAATCTAAATAATTCTTGCTATGTCATCCCTAATTGAAATTCCATAGACTAAGTGTAGAAGGTGGGGCAGGTTGGGACCTTAAGCTGCTTGCAGACATAAATAAATAAATAATAAAAAGGCACTTTACTTATACTCCATACACCCCCTGTGCCAAACCCAGCACATGCTCAGAAGGGGCATTGCGTCATTGGAACTTGGCTTGCTCAACATCAGTATAGATCAGGTGCTTAGTAGGGCTTTTTTGTTGTTTTTATCTAATAACTGATTGAATCAACTTTAGATAAAAGCATCAAAAAGCCCCGCTGGAGTGCCTGAGCTATATAGATGCTCAAGAGCCAGGTCAAACTAACACACTGATTCTTTCGATAAGGGTTTATTTTTTTCCTCCTCTGTCAGCAGCCTTAAGGCATCTACATATGTGCACTGTGGGGGGGTGGGGACAGGACTTCAAGAGCTGCTGTAATTAAAGCACCTAGAACATCTCATGTATCAGCATCCCCACGCTTCAAAATGGTGGTGGGGGTGCTTTATCAAAAGCTTGTTCAACAACCTATAGATAAAGCATCCCTATCACCATTCTGAAGCACAGGAATGTTGTTACATGAGACACAGAGGCTGGCTGCAGCATAGTAAATACCATGCTCGAGTAGACTTAATTAATTGAGTCTGCTCTGACATACCATAATTACAATACTTCATGCTCATGTATAGGCAGCATTAGATACTAACTAGTTCAAAAAGGTATGAGCTTTCACAGGCAACAACCTACTTTCTCAATGCTATGAAATTCTGTTGTATGTAACAAAAAGACAGACGTTCTGATGCCATGAAACCCTAAAGGAGAGTCAAGAAAGGCAGATGAGTTTGGAACACAAAATGCTGTGGCTAAAAAAATTCTGGTGGGGTCCAGTATGTTGGAGACAGAACACATGATTGTTATAAAATGCCACAAAAACCATTCACTCTTGATTAGGTAGTAAAGCTAAATGAATACAGGAAAGGGTTGGTTTTTCTTTCTATGAATGCTGATACTAAAAAGCAAAATTTTAATTCTGTTTTGTTTGAAAACCTTTCAAGCTCCTGATATTTACTTATGTGAATATTCATGCATAGGTGGCAGAAGGCTGGGGCTAACAGGGCTTAGCTCCCCCAAATGCAGGCTACTGGGTAGGGCCACGGGGCAGCCCGGCAATGGGCTCCAGATGGTTGCAGCAGGGGTGGCGAGGGGCGTGCATCCAGCCAGGATCACATCCCAGTATGTGGATCACTGCCTAGAACTGAAAAGCAACTATTGGTCTACTTTGTAAAGGGGAAGGGGCTTGGAGGCCCCCAGACTGAGGGAGGGAGTGGGGCAGGGGCTGGGGTGAATGGGGCCCCAGCCAGGCTGGGCCGGGGTATGGGATGCTCAGAGTCCAGGAGGCTCATCCAAGGTCATGGGGGGCTCCTGCCACTGTGCACCCCAGGTGAGGCCTGGGGGGCAGGTGCTCCCCTTGATCTGTGAGTGGGGTGAAAGCAGGCTGCCACTGTGCTCTGGGCTGTGCACCCCACTGTCACTGCTGCTGCCTCCAGAGCTGCACAACACCATGTGCCTGCTGCCACTCGGCTGCACTGTGTCCCCTGTCCACCCAGCTGTGGGACGGATCTGGTGTCACGTGGCTCCAGAGGCAGCAGTAGTGGGTCACAGAGCCCAGTGAACACTGGCAGCTTGCCTCTGCCCTGTGCACAGATTGGGGTGGCACATACCCCTCCAGGCCTTCCCCGGGGTGTATACAGCCATGGAAGCCACCCCCCCCATGCCCCTGGATGAGCCGCCCAAGCTCCAACCCTCTCATGACCCGTCCCAACCCTGGGGCCCCATTTACCTCAGCCCCTGCCCCACTCCCTCCCTCACCACAGGGAGCAGCCTCAATCTGCTCCCCCTAGAGCTCTTCCATCTTCCCCACCCTTTCCCCCACAGACTTACCTGCTGGGCAGGAGGGGGGAGGGTGTGCTCAGCCTCCCCAAATACTTTTTTCTCCCTCCACCTATGTACTCATAAGAAACAAACTTTTTAGCATATATATTCAGAATGTTAAAAGTCAATTTCAAATTGTATTGTTAATCTGGCAGTAGTTAATGGCTGTTATTTGAGTGGGTCTTTGATCTCTAGATCAATCACAACCTGGTTAAGCTAATGGGTATGTGAAGCATCTTAATGTAAGGATCACTTAAACTCTTTTTTAATAGTATCATAGCTGGAAACAATAGAACATTTCATGCTGAAGAAGCTAAGCAGTATGGGCTAAGGAGTTGCCTGTTTATAAGTGCAAGGTCAAGATGGTTGACAAGCAGTGTGTGAGGGAACAACTCAGGAGAAAATGAGAAGCCAGTGAAAGAAGCATCATGACCATGGGTCTGAAAAGAAGAAGAGCAAGAACTTGTTGGGCATTAATGGGCTAACCCCTGAAGGCCATAAGATAGGCCAAGAGGAGTAAGAGTTAAAATCTGCAAATCTAAAGTTCTGTAGAAGGTACTGGAGTGCATCAGAACATCTGGAGTCTTGTCAAGAAATCTGGGATGTAACAATTAGTACAACCTCCCATAGTAGCTGAGAAAAGAATGTAGGACAGTACAGCCAAAACCTGGTACATTCCTCAGATGGTATGTACGACCGTTGTTCTTAAGTTCATTTATCAGCAAATTGTAAGATGCATGGCCCTGTTTGTGATTGATCATGTGTGAGCAATGATGCAGGCTTGATGCAAAATGGGTGTGATTAGTTGGTAGAGAAATTCAGGTAGCCATAGGTGAAATTCTGTCCCTGTTGAAGTCCATTTCAAAATTCCTGTTTTAAGTAGAGCAAAGCATTAATGAGTCATGCTAAAATTAATTGGATAAATTAATAGCCAATTATTCACTCCATTGTAGCTATGAGCAACATTATTTTATTTCTACTATTCAAATAAAAACTGTCAGTATGTTACAGGTGAATCAGTGCAACACTGCTTTAATGGGGACCTATAAAATGTACTTGTATAGAGAAAATAGTAAACATTTGGTTTTAACAGTATTCTCTTGATTATGCTGCTGTGGTAACAGAACATTTGGAAGTCATTGGAATAAATTTGTCAATGCAAAAGGCAGAAGAGAGTCTCACTTTGAAACTTTCCATTGGGGTTTTAAAGGAAATTTTCTCTTCACCAATTTTGGCTAATATCTCTTTGTTGTGTGAGATGTAGAGACACTAATGTTACTGAATGTATGATATAGAATGATATGAAGACCAAAAATACTTTGCACAATCAGTAAACAAATAGCAGTCTGAAAGATGAGTTGTTCTGAAATATGACTATATGGGCATTATCTTCATTAAAAGTTACATTTGAAAATCTCATCTATTACTTTTTTAGTTACATCAACACATGACAACCTAAAGAGTCCTTGGTGAAAATCACTAAATTAGGAAAGGGAGTGGGATGAAGAATTTTCAAGCATTTGACAATCACAACATATTCTTTCTTGAGTAGAAGGTGGATTATTCCTTCTGGGGGGTGGGGGAAGGATTAAATAAGCATTACATACAGAAGGTAGACAAAACTACAAAAATCAACAAAATGTAATATTTTCTTCTTAGCCATACCCATAAATGATAACACAGATATAGCATTAATTGGCATTCTATATACTGTTAATATTTTAAATAAAATAACTCCATTGATTTCTGTGTAAATTGAGTTTGTAGTTTGTATGGAATTCCTATCCATAATGAAAGAATACTGAAAGAGTGAACAACTGGTAAAGAGATAATTTATTACAAATTTCACAAGTGGATAGCTTTATCTTAAATGGCATCATTTATTTTTACTCCTTTTAATTTCCTGCCTAGAGAGAATAGAATAGCTTAGACTCTGCTCTTATAGTTTTACAGATGTAAAAATAACCTGAGACCCCAAATCTGCAACCCATAGAGCATAGGTGGACTAGGACTAGGTACAGACATTCAAAAAGCCCAAGGTGGATTCAAACTCACTTATGCAGGTTTCTCTAAGTGGACTAGATTAGTACGGGAGTGAACAAAACACAAATTTGCCCTTTTATGTGGGGAACGCACACAGGATGCCTGCACCGTCTGAGGCCAGCAGGTTACAGGTGCTCCTGCATGCCTCCCAGTGTGCCGGAGACTGCCAAGAACAGCCTTGTGCCAGGCCACTCTCGATTGGCTGCAGGGCACATGCTTCCAACCCCCTGCAGTGATCTGCAGGGATGGTGGGGAACGGGACTGAAGCTTCTGTTACATGGACCAGCTCTGACTGTCAGAGAGTCGAGCTACAACATAATCTCTCCCCAGTCCCATGTCCTGTGTACTTCATCTAGCCAGCTGTTAGCTGCAAGTAGGTAGGGGTGGGGAGAGATTCTGTGCTAGACAGAAGTGGGGAGACATTCTGTGCTAGCTCAACTCTGTAGCAGCCTGGGGGCAGGGCTCGCTGCATGCTCAGCTAGAGCAGCCAAGCACAGTGGAACTCTAATGCAGCTCCCTGCAAGAAGAGGCTAGCAGGGGCCTGCAAAGGATCCTGGGATGCTGGCAGACAGCAATCTAACATGAATCAATAGGGGTCTACAGAAGTTTGATGCAACAGTCTAACCTAAACTGACTAAATCCAACACCACATTCATAGATTCATAGATTCTAGGGTCGGAAGGGACCTCAATAGATCATTGAGTCCGACCCCCTGCATAGGCAGGA
>NW_005841855.1:2515427-2516818 GCF_000455745.1 Alligator sinensis | reverse complement strand
TGCCAATACCAGGTCCAGTAAGGCATTCCCCCTAGTGGGACCGTGTACCTCCTGTGTCAGGTGGAGGTCCTGTACACAGGATAGGAACCTGCATGAACGGTGGGACTTTGCTGTCTGCATCTCCCAACAGATGTCTGGGTAGTTTAGGTCCCCCATGACTAACGCCTCCTTAGCTTTTATGGTCTCCAAGAGCTGCCTCAGGAGCCCCAAATCTAGTTCTTCCCCTTGGTGTGGGGGTCTGTAGCAGACCCCTACCACCAAATCCCTTTCCTCTTGACCCCCATGTAACCTAACCTACAATCCTTCTACTTTCTCCTCCTTTGATTCCGTCTTGATAAGGGTCGATGTATATTGCTCATTGACATAGAGCGCAACCCCTCCCCCTTTCTTGATCCAGGTTTATCTTGGATTGGGTTCTGCCATTTTTAAACCAGTCTGTTTACCCTAAACTTCTGTTCTCTAACAGGTACAGATCAGTTTCTGATTACTTATACCAGGTTAGGTGTAATGTGTGTACCTGGCCAAGGTGTCAGTACTTCTCCTATTGAATCCAATCTGATGACTGGGGCATAGTAAATCATCTGGACTCTACCATCAAGGAAATTTCTTCTTAAGCTGAAGAAGAGACTCATCCCCTCCTTACTACTCCAAACCTGGCAGGGGTGCAATGTATTAAGCAGGCACCAGATCAGTTTTAAATATAAACTCATTACAGGTCCTCTAATCAGTAATAGGTAACAATTTTCTTAGTTCCAGTGGGACTATTTCTTGGGGGGAAAGGAAGGCTAATGTTGGCTATATTTTAATTACATATCTAATTTTTAAGGGCAATTTAGTAGGGGTGTGCAAAATGGGCCCTATTCGATTCAGATTCAGATTCGGCCTGAATCAGGGACAGTGATTCAATTCGTTGATTCAGATCACTGTCCCCAATTCAATTCAGCCAAATCCAAGTCTAAAAATTTGATGCTGATTGGGAGAATCAGCAATTCGGCCGCAGATGCAGCTTTAAATGTTTTTTCTACATACCTTGAGGTACCAGGCATGGCTCATGAATGTTGTGATGCTGGGGCAGATGGAGCATCCCACAGGAGTGCGGGGGGGGGGGGGGGGGGGGGGGCTGCATGATTGGCAGTGAATCCGGAAGTGGACCGGAAGTACTTCCCCCCGCCCCGTCCCTGTGGCTGACTGCAGGGGGTTGGGAGCATGTGCCCAGCAGCCAAACAAGTACTTCTGGGTCCGCTGGGGAGTGCACGGGGGCCAGCCCCCCCCATGTCCCCCTTGGCTCAGGGATCGGCCATGGGGGGGGTCCCGTGTGCCCCCTCCCAGACCCAGAAGGCACCAGTCACCGAGCCGGGGGGACATGGAGGGTGTGGCGGGCCAGTAGGGGG
>NW_005841855.1:2514788-2515315 GCF_000455745.1 Alligator sinensis | reverse complement strand
TCCCGCTGCCACCATCCAAGGCTCTGGACTCACTTCTGGCTCTGTGCCCCTTGGAAAACACAGGCCTGATCGTCCAATGGGTACTAGACCCAATACAAGCACTTGGGGCACTTCCCCCAAGTCAGGGGCTGATTAGGGAAGCCTCCCTTAGTCCACAGACCTAAGGGGCCTCCTTGGCATAATTTAGACCCACCCCTCAATAAGTTTCCCACACCGTCTCAAAGGAGAACTTTATTGATTACAGGGGTAGGGCAGAAATAGGGTAAAAGGTAGAGCAATATCAAGAAATCTTACAGGAATATCAAAGGAATCCCATAGAGCAAACCAGGGTGGCTGAGGTAGCCGTTCGAACACGCATCTGAGTTACTGAAGCTAAATATCTGATCGGATCTCTAGTAGGTTACTCACTCGCATCGTCCAGAGGTGGTTGTTGTTTCCTCTGGAGGCAGGGCACTCTTGCAGCATGCGGTGATGAGGAGAGAGCCAGGTTCAGATTCACCTGGATGACCGCATGGATAATGGCTGCC
>NW_005841855.1:2433229-2509943 GCF_000455745.1 Alligator sinensis | reverse complement strand
CTGCTCCTTCTCGCGCTGGCGCTGGGCCTCCAACTGTTTCTCCTCCAGCTCCATCCTTTTCATCTCTCTCTCATGGAGTCTCTGTTGCTCACTCTCGGAGAGTGATCTTCCAGCAGCCTCTGGGCTTGGCGAGCGGGAGGGAGTTCCTGGGTCAGACTCAGGAGTTCACGAGCGTGAAGCTGACGCTTGTTCTGACTCGCTGGTGCACAAGAGTTTAACCAGCCCATCCTTCTTTAGCCCTTTCTTCACATGTAGGCCTCTCTCTTTTGCCAGTTCCTTCAGTTCGGGCACAGTCATCCGGACATACTCGTCCGCCATCCTGACTCTCTACCCTATCCAGTCGACCCGATGCCAAATTAGAAATTGTTTGCTCAAGGGATTTCAGTGATTCTATTCCTTTTCCCAAATTATGCCTCAAATACAGCAGGGTATTCAGATCCCACCGCTGTGAGAGATTCAACAGCAGCCTCTCAGGCTGGCTGAGACAGATCTCTGGAGAGGGGCACCGACGGGGGCATTTCTGCCACAGAGGGGCCCCTTGCATGCTCCCCAACGGACCTAGAAGTAGACCAGACATGCTTATGGTCCACTTCCTGGTCTGCTGCCGAGTGCACTGGGGAGCCCCCCACGCTCCTGTGGGACACTCCATCTTCCCCACCATCACAGCATTCACAAGCCACCTTGTTCCTTGAGGTATGTAGAAAAAAAGCATTTAAAGCTGTGTCTATGTCCAAATCTCCAGCTCTTTCCAAATCTCTCTGAATCGATTCAGAAGGTTCCGATTCAATTCAGAGAGATTAAAGGGTCTCCTGATTCAATTCAGATTCAGAGATTTGGCCACCAAATCGGGCCAAATCTCTGCCAAATCAAATAAGTGACCGAAGCTTCACACAGTCCTATAATTTAATAACACAAAGGGTATTTGTCAGTCAATTTATGAAACAGTGGCTGTGCCACCTATCTTGGCCCATCCAAGGTGAGGCGTATTGACTGAAGGGTGTTTCACCCTTTTTGCATGCACATAGTATATTATAGGCAAAACAACACGCGCAACAGAAAAAAGGAGACTAGAGAACTTATTGTGGGCCACATGGATGCCAAACTGACTTTACCCTGTTCTAAGTATTAGGCTGTGGAGCAGCTGGCAAGCCACAGTAGTTTGGCCAGCTATATTGGGTATATAGCCAGAAACTGCACTTCATGCAATGCATAAGTATGCTGCCAGCTTATGCAGTAGGTCTTGAAAAGGAGAACACCCCAATCTTTTAACAAAACAAGGGTAAAAGTTCTTATACAGCAGCCCTCCAGTCCTCTGTAAGGTATTTCCCCTGCTCAACTGCTACAATCCATCCATCTGCTGTGGAGCAAAAAACATTGTCCTCTGAAGTTGAACCTATATCATGACATAGAGTGTGCTATATAAGGCTTGACAGAAAGAACAGTTAAAATGTGCCCACAGGATAGAAAAATAACCAAGACTATTATTCAGACATTATTTCATAATCAAGGTCACTTTTTATAGACTGCCAGCAATATTTTACATGATTACTCTATTGCCAAGGGCTTTATTCTTGTTTATTACTCTTTCTTATCTTATATGTTACAGATACTCGGTGTTCTCCAAAGTACTAGTAAGTATGCATGCATGGTGAACAAAATTGTTTCCTAGAAGAAAGTACATGTCAGAAGGTGAGTACATTTCTTCCACTTCATTTTGTGTACAGTGACACAAAATACATAAAATTGATGGTTTTCATATGGTTGTGTTTTACAGTTGTAACAAGTCTGGACCAACAAAATGTTCACAGCACATTGAATTGTTTGTGCAAAAATATACTTCACAGTATATTTTATATTGATTTCATTCCACTTGAATACTTATTATTAAACACACATGTGTCATAACCCAAAGTTGTGGTTTTTTTGTTTGTGTGTGCTTCGGCATCGCTAAATCATGTTCCCGCCAAAATTGCAGCTCTTTTGCACGGTGGAGTGTTCTGTTGCAACAGAGGACCCGCGTGCAGGAGCTTTTCTCGCCAGTTCTGTAGCTTTCTTTGCATAGTGCATTTCTTTTGCATTATAGTGATGCACGATGCAAAGGAGTTCCTGCCATTTGTATTAAGATTTGAGCCACATTATTGGCCAGTCTTAATGTAGGCACACGTGGCGGCTAGCTATTGTCTTGCTAGCCATACAAAAGGCTTGGGTAGTTTCCGCCCAAGTTGGAGAGAGAGAAAGCATGTGGAGTTCGGAAAAGGAGCATGAAGATCTCTAAGCGCTGCTGATCCATACGAACCCAGCTTTTTCCTTCAGAGGGCAACAGAGGTTTAATTTGTCGAAACCACGGAGCTTCAACAACTCTGGGGAACCTATTTACCGTACCCTCGGAGCCTTAACGACTCCGAGGCAACTAACCTCTATCCTCTCCCCGTCGCCGATTGCAGCCCAGACGTATCCCTGTCCTAAGGACCCCATTGTCGAACCCACGGAGTCTTAACAGCTCCGGGGGACCTGGGAACCAAGTAACACTCACGGAGATACAGCTGCTCCGTGGGAACGAATTCTTGAACCCGCGGAGCCTGAATCACTCCGGGGTCAAGGAACCGAGTTTATTAGAGTCCTCCACCGAGAACTCAAGCGAAGCTGTGCCTGGAAAGCTGACCAGCCTACACTGCGACCACCTTGGGTGTAAGTAAATAATCTTTTCAATCAACCATTACGCCTCCGTGACTGATTTTAGCTCGAGCATACTATACTGCACCGCGGTTTTCTCCAGCCCCGTGTGCCCGGGCTGCCGGCCACAGCCTGTGTGCACAAAGACAGGCCCCCGGCTCGCCCCGGCTCGCACGTGGCGACCCAGATGGGATCGGGAGAGAGCTCGCACATGGCGATCCAGGTGGGATCGGGAGAGGGCCCACACAACATGCACACACACCTTTAAGCATCTAAAGGACAGTTTCCCTCCCCTTACATAGCTTAATTCAATAGATCCTCTTATAGGGAATACTGAAACACTGATATAAATATTCTATGCATAGTCTGACTGAACATAGTAAAGACAGCTCCATAGAGTAAGTTAAGAGTATACTAGTGACACCTAGTGTTGAAAATTAGGGATGCAAAAATGTGGTCTGGTATTTAAGTTGTTCATTTAATAACTGTAACATAATGTAAGTAATATTTTTAACACAGGTTTTTTGTTCCAGTGGTAGAAAATATCCACAGTGATGTGACATTAACACATGGTCTCTGAAGGATTAATGGAACTTAACATAAGAAAGAAAAACAGATATTTTACTATGGAGAAGCACAGTCCACTATGGTAATAGATATCTCCCAACCTTGAACATAATTTCAGAAATCTAAGAAAGACAGTAATGACCTTTTGATTTGTATTTCATTTCAACTAGTCTCTCCCCCTCTTCCTCGTCCACATCCCAACAAAGCTCATATGTACCTGAGTAAAGTGCCTGCTTCACATGCACTACAATCCAAAGGAGGAAGTAATTGGACTCCTGTAGAGCAGCACTAGGTATGTACCAATATGCGCAAGCATTGCTTCTCTCATGTGCCAGTGTTACATCTGCTTCAGGATGCAGTGCAAGTACCACAGGTGCATCATTGAGGTATTCTGTCATGTGATATTTTATCTATATAGAGACATGTCCAAAATGACAGAATGAGAGACTCTAGCACAGTGATTCTCAAACAGGGTGCCACAGAACCCTGAGGTGCCTTGAGATCCTTTAAAGAGTGCCATGGGATGACACAGTGTTATCAGTGTTAGGTGTACAGACCTGATTCACAAGATAAACCCAGAGATTTTAAATAGGAATCCATACGGTCAAAAACATTCTGACTTATTGTTGTCTTTCTGAGTTCTTTGCAATAGAAGAATTGCTTCAGTATTGTTTTGTAGTAAAAAAAGTGGCATTTTTTAAGGGGGGCCTTGAGTCTATCAAAGGTTGAGAACACTGCTCTAGCACACCCACAACTGAATCCTCTGTGCCTGTAGAAGTATATGGATAATTGTGTCTTATTTTTAATTTTAGGCTACTATTTGAAGGCAGTATAGTAGAGCTATGCAAAGCTTCAGTCCCTGATTTGATTCAGCAGAGATTTGGCCTGATTCAGTGGCTGAATCTCCAAATCAAATCAGAGGACCCTTTAATCTCTCTGAATCAAATTGGAACCCTCCGAATTGATTCGGAGAGATTCAAAAAGATTCAGAGCTTTGGACAGAGATAGCTTTAAATGTTTTTTTCTACATACCTCTAGGTAGCTGGCAGCTCGTGAATGCTGCGAGACTGAGGTTCATGGAGTATTCCACAGAAGCATGGGGGACTCCCCAGCGGGCTTGGCAGCAGACCTGGAAGTGTCCAGGGGGTCCCCCCACAGTCAATTGCTGAGCTGAGCGGGTATGGGGGGGCCACCCAATATGCTCCTGGGTGGACCCGGAAGTGGACTGGAAGTATTTCCAGTCCACTTCCAGGTTCTCTGCCGAGCACATAGAGTGCCCCACCACACTCCATGCTCCATCTGCCCCAGCATTGCAGTGTTCGCAAGCTGTGCTGGTATCTCAAGGTATTGGCTAGAAATGTCCAACTTGGGATCCTTAAAATTCTGGTTTCTTAGGTGGATTGAAACACTGTAATGAATTCAAATCATAAACCTTGGGGCTGGTCCCCACACACATGCACACACACAGTAGCAAGTTACAAGAGTCAGGTATACCTATCCCACAGGCGTTGGAGTCTGCCATCAATGGCCAGTCGAGGCTTCTTCCAGCGTGGTGTTATCCTCCAGAAGGGGGTCACCGGCTGGTCCTTCTGGCTGGACAGGCCAGGTGCTGGTCAAGTTGGAGATCAAGAGGGCACCCCTGAGGGTCACTTTTCACTGCTTTTTATCTGTCCTTGGCAGACTTTGGTGACTCCCCAGTTTTCAGGTTTGCCCAATCCAGGGATCATTGACCCTCGTGAAACTTCCCCCTAGGTGGCTACTGGATGGCATCTGTCAGCCCCAGGGGTCGTCCGCATGTACGTGCAGGTATGGGAGTCCGTTGATGAATTTTGAATAGGGCTCTGGGAGCGGTCGATCTGGAGATATTCAGCCCAAAAGTTGGTCCCCGGCATTGATTAATTCAGACCAAGGCTTCTAGCCCTTGAACAGTGACGTTTAGAGAATTCCCAGTTGCTACATTGTCTCTTATTGATTTCTTCCATTGGTTGATCTGTGGTTTCCCTAGGTGTTAATTACTGCCTGCTACTGTGTTACGCATTCAATCACTGATTCACTCACTCTTTCAGGGGTCCACCTGATACAGGGAAGCGGCAGTTTGATTCCTGCCCTTGTTAACATTGTTACAATGTATAACTTACTTCTGAAAATAAACACATTTAGTTAAAAGGTGAGGAGTATAAAATATAAGCTACAAGAGTAATGCCATGGCACACAAATAGATAAAAATACCAAAATACAAGGGGAGATACAAAATGCACACGTACAAACTTTAAAACATAATTCCTTATCTTATAGTGAAAGAAAGAGGAAGGAAGATAAGGTAGAAGAGGAGAAACATATCCAAAGAGGAGAAAGGAAATGCAGGCAATGGGAAAAGGGGGCTTTCTGTTACAAAGGTACGTAGAAGAAATTTTTAAAGCTGTATCTATGTTCAAATTGCTGATTCTCTGGATCAGCATCAAATCTTCAGATTCGGATTTGACCAAATCGAATCAGGGACAGTAATCTGAATCACCAGATCAAATCACTATCCCTGATTCAGGCCAAATCTGAATCCAATTCGAATAGGGCCCACTTTGCACACCCCTACAGTAGAGTTTAAGGTACTAGTCAACATAAGTAAGGACCAGAGAATCTGGTAGTTTATTATTTCTAGAAACAATAAATGCTGAGGTAATATTAACATTTGAGAATTATATTGAGATTATGTATACATTTGAGATAATAATCAGATGATATATTTGCATAATTCTGATACCTAATAACTTACTATCACATGATGAATTTGGCTCAAAGTCTGATGACAACATTATGTTCTGCTGTATTCAACTTGGTTTATGCATGCCCTATTATTAAATGTAACACAACTTTATTAGTTTGTACATTTGCAGAGTAGTATCATTTACAGTATTTTTAGTTTCAGCCTAGTCAGTGACAGAATGGGTATACAGATACTATTGCAATATAAATTTCCTATTAAATAAATAGTTTACAAGGAGAGAGGGAACAGCAGCAGGGAGAGGACACCTTAAAAAGATAATACAGTGTAGCCTGACTTCTATGTGAAAGGAAGATAAATGCTTGAGAAGGCAGTGTCAGAGTAGGCAGAACTTTTTCTAGACACCAAGTAAACAAAATATTCAGTAAAGGTAATGTCAAGTGACATGCTTCACAAATTGAAAGAAAGAGGTGATCTGACTGCGGATATTTGACATCATGTAAGAACAAAGCCACAGATGACTGTTCTTAGTACTGAAGCTGACAATGAAACAGGTGTTGCATTAGTTAAATTTATGTTTTTTACATTTCAGCTTTCAAAATAGATTAACAGGTAACCAAAATATATAACACTGTAAAAAGCATGTGACCTAACCCTGTACTAGCCAAGTTAAACCAGTTAACATTTGAACAAAAAGATTGTTGCAAGTAAATTCAATAAGAGTAATAAAATAAATTGTAAATGAAATATAGTGAATATAAGGGCACAGTGTTGAACTATACATTTAGCCATAAGAAAAACAGTAACAATGACATTCAATCAAATGGGAACATGACTGTATAAATAAAAAAAGTAACAAACTCACTGGCTAGTTCATTATAGAGAAACAAGTTAAAAGTTTTCAGATTTTGCTTGGATCTTAGAAGGTTTGATACTTCCATATATGATAAGATATTTTAAAGCGTAGATACAAAGCATTTCCAAATCAGAGGCAAATTGTAGGTTTAGTGTCTTGCACAAGGTGAATCCAATAGGTTTAGATCTTTGAAAAATCCATATAGTTATTAGGATTTCTCACATTACCTCCTTCAATAAATTTAGCACCATGCATGTTTGAAGCATCTAACAAGAGAGCCCACAAAGTGTGAGTCATTTGAAGCAAAACATGTTATGTCCCACTGGAAGTGACTAATGAGATACTGAGAGATCCCTCTGGAAATGAGAACTTCATTATAAGTTCCTATGTTTTAGCATGCTGTTACAGGGGGGAACTCATATTGACATGCATACTTGGCATTTTGGTATAAAGTACTACTGAAAAGGAGCAAGACCATTCGTTAAAATAGGTTTAAAACAAGACAAGATGATTGAACCTTACATTAAAACAAGCGTTCCAGAAATGCAGCTGCACAGTGCATGCATGCTAACCAGGACAGAAACAACAGCAACCCACTACAGACTATAAACATGCATTGACCTGACACTAAGACCTGATCTGAGCCCAAAATTACTAGTTGCTAACAATGGGTATTGTAACAGATACAGCTGGAGTGATGCTAGACACAACCGAATTGCTAGTATAGCTGAAATCAAGCTATACTTTTAAAGTCAAGTTAAAACCTGAAGACATTTTCTCTGTCTCTGTCCTCCCATGTTTAAGATGAGGATAAAATACTGACAGGAGTATGTAAGAATTTAAACACTCTCAGCTGGAAGTTGCTAAAGATATGCTGTATTACTACTGGCATATAACACTGCATACTTTTATTTTTAAATTCACATCAGGGCAACCACTAAATGCTAAGTAAAATATATTATCTTTAGTTTCGAAGAAAAGTAATCTCCTGTATCTGTGTGGTTTAGCACTGTGTCAGACTGTTCTTCACAATAAATTGAGGGCTCCTCGTCCTTCCATCCACTTCCTACTAAAGAATGAATTTTTTACTTCATGTTTGAGCATTTTTGTGGGTATAATCTGGACTAACTGTGTGGTTGGGATAGACTTAGGCAAATAGATTAGGCAAATGCTTTCAAATGTAGTGCATTCTTCCAGTTTGAACCTGCATATAATCACCCACAAAAATCCTTGCTTCTGGCACATTTCCTGGCAACAACATCACTTCAGCACATAATTTTGGGGGGGTTTTAAATTGTATTTGCTTTAAAACAACAACAAAGTATGGTAATGTTGAAATGAAATAAAAAGTCCTGTCTGCGGCACCTCTTTCTCCTTACATCCCTTAGCAGCTCTCATCTATCTGACCTCATCAAAGTGTGGAGGAAAGAGGAATCTGTCAAATACAAAGGCCATAAATAGGTGCTTTTTCTAGCAGTGAAAATGTCTGAGTTGGTCTAGTAGTAAGATATTGGATTTACCCAAAGAACCTTGTCTGCCTAAATTTTCTATATCATATATTACATATAAAAACAGAACAAAGCAAACAAAAATAATCCAAAGATGTTGTTTCATTAGTCCTAGAGTCATAATGTGCGTCTCTCTTTCAGATTCATAAAACTAAATCAAACCTTCTTGAACATCTAGATAGCACCTCCAGTGCTTCATTGAAAGTGATTTCCACACCTAAGCTCATTTTCACCTGAGTTCATAAATCCATACCCGAGTTAACATTTTTAGCTAGAGTTAAAAAAACAGTCTGCAGAGCTGTGAGATGGGAGCTGGGTTACTAGGAGCAGCTAACAGGCAGCAGAATTGCAGAAATAAGGATAGCTGGAGTAGTGGAACCATTACAGACGATTTAAAAGGAGAGAGGGTCTTTAGCAGCTGAGGAATGAAGAATGTAGAAAGAATAAAGCAAATTTTAATGAGTCACTTTGTCAGTTTACTTCCTCAGTGCTGCCTGAATAGAAGTGTTCCTGCCACTGCTAAAGAGTTGGCTTTAAACTTTGGATGGACCAGGAATCATAGATGGGAAGGGGTGCAAGGGTACCAGTGGATACCCCTGGTTCCACCCTCTCCCCCTGGATCCACACTTGCCCAGGCCTAACCATTTTCATGATCAGTTAGAGGAATACAGAGCCTACAGGGATTATTGTGACTATTCAGCCATAAATGGCTGTTTGGCTGTCCCTGCTGTGAGGGTCTACAAAAGTTAATGAAATCTATCAGGTGTATGTATAAAGGCCAGCCTTCAAATGACCCATTATGCATCTAGTTTCTACAGAGATTTACCTTTTGTATATTTTGTTTGCTTTGTATATTTATGGCTTAGCTCTGTCCTTTGTCTTAAGATAAATGCAAACAAGATTATGAAAGGCTTTTTATATCTTATTTTAGGCAGTTTTAGTAGCAGGCATATTATTTTTTAAATATGCTGTGTTTAATTTGATATTGTCACTTTAATTTGTACTTAATTGGCTACCTGACAGTTTCTATGACAGCAAAGCAAATGTATAGTAGGGCACTCATAGCCAGTGATAAATAATAAATCACTAGACTTCTAGGATAATACCTCATGAGATTGCTGCTGCTGTTGCAGTTATCAGGTGAAACATTCTTTATTAACATAACATGGCAATTTGAAAAGTAGTCCATCTCCCACAAAGTTTACATTCTAAACTAAAAGACGGATACTTATCATTTTTAAGATAACTTGGCTTAAACCTTACATTTAAACTGTATGATAATATCTCTCTAACTGCCAGCTTAACAACCACTTTCTAAAGCATAGTCTTTCTTGTTCGTGTAGCTGCTGCAACTAGATGATTCAGCCAAACAATACTATTTGAGTGGAAGTACTGTCCCCTGAGTTATTGTCTAAGATTTTTTAAACTATCATTACTAAAAAATCAAAAAGTCCTATAGGAGATATTTAGTATCTAATTTCTCTTTGAAGTTCACTGTAAAAAATCATATGGAAAAGGCTTGAAAGGTTTCACTTTGACAGAAGCCATCAGAGAGGTCACTGCCAATAAAATCATTTGCCAGAGGTAGAAGCATAGATGATGGCTTAGAATTCAGAGTAGTCCCTTGGCCATGAAGGGTGATAGTATTTAACCACAGTATGTTTCGGTTCAGCTGGGGAAAAAAATTGAAGTTAGAAGGAAAGATTTAAATAACCACTCAGAACAACAGTTCAAGTATAACTACTCATTGTTATTTTGAAAACATCTGCTAATTCTCCTAGAAATACATTTCAAGTTTGCAAGGATTCAGACTACCTTATGGGAAACATCAAACCCTGAATCTTTTGACATTAATCAAGTTTTGTCATCTGCCTCAGTGAAATTAGAATTTGTTTCCTTTTAACAAGAGTTAGTTGGTTTAATTAAACCAAAAAAACTGCGCTAAATAAAATCCGAAATAAAAATATTCATTCAATTGTTTTACCAGACTAGAATGGGCATTATAGATTATATCAGTCCTTTGCCTTACTTAGATTACTACCTATGAGATTTTAAGAAACGCAGCAAATTTCAGAAGGCCTTTGCTCATCACTTTTGAAAACCTAGTTACTTTTAAAAATGCTTCAAATTGGGATTCCAAACCTGCAGTACCCCAAATTACTACCTACTTTTGTAACTGTAAGCAATTAATGAAGTGAAATTGAAAATGTAAAGGGATTTTACACTTTTTTCTATTTAGTAAGAAGCATATCAGTAGTGTTTCCCACAGTTAGAACCTACTTTTATTTCGTTCTAGGCGCATCTACACGAGATACCATCATGCGCACTAGCTATTCTACTGCACATTAGTGTGTCACGGCAAAAATCATGCTAATGCACTAATGCACAATAGAATTAGTCTTTTGCACATTGAGTATCAGGGAAAAAAAGCTTTTGCCTTTGCTACTGTGCATTAGCATGGTCTAATGTGCCTTAATGTAGTACCTCACATTAGAGGCACTAAGCTTAATGCACAGCAGCAAGGGCACATGAATGTACATGTAGGTGTGCCCTCTAGAATAAACAACTCCTAGATAATGTTGGGAAGTATGTCCTTTTTTCTCTCTCTCTTTTTTAACCACTGGGTAGTTACTATAAATCAGCTTAGATTTTCTTTTGCACTTGGAATTCAAGTGCTAGCACTGGAACTTTTCCAGGGGCACTGGGAATATAAGATGTGACTATATAATAGACATATATGGTAGGCCTGTGCGAATAGGGAACTATTCGATTTGGATTCAGATTTGGCTGATTCAGATGCCAGAGATTTGATTCAGAGATCCGAATAGTTTTTGTGATTCAATTCGGCCGACTCATTTTGGAAGATTCAGAGCCGATTCGGACATTCAGCCATAGAGTATAATGGGGAATCAATGAAATATCTATAACTTTGTTTTGTTTTGGCTGATTCAGATTAAACTTGCAGAGATGGTAGCCTCTGATGAGTGCATGACGTGTGCCAAGTTTTAAGACAATAGGTGCAGAGAATTCCGGGAAACTTCACCTCAAACTGCTGACAAGCAAAACTCATGTCACATGTGTGTATTAAGCCACAGTGGGGTCAAAACTGCGGGGATGGTAGCTCTTGCTGAGACCACAAAGCCTACCGAGGTTCAAGGAGATAGGTCAGGGGGTTCTGGGAAACTACACCTCAAACTGCTGACAAGCAAAACTCATGACATAGGTGACACCGTGTGTGTGTTAAGGTACAGGGGTCTGAAAACTGCAGGCATGCTTGCCCCTGCTGTGGCCACAAAGCCTGCTGGCTTTCAAGGAGATAGGTGCAGGGGCTTCTGGCTTCTGGGACCCTGCACCTCATGTTATGGGTGCTTGTGCAACTGTGTCTGTCTTGGGGGACAGGACACCTGGATCTCTAGCTGCTGACAGCCAAAACTTGTGACATGGGCACTTGTGCAACTGACTGTCTCTGTCTTGGGACATAAGCAGTTTCTGGCTCTGTATTGATTCTTTCCTCCCCTTAGTCTGTGGTTTTGTAAGTGTTAATCCTTGCTCATTAACTCATTATCCTCACTAGCTACTGTGTACTGAGCTGGTCCCTGAGTCATGGTTGATTGGTAACACAGTAGCTTAGCAGCCAGGCCTGCAGTAGTTTCTCCCCCCTCCCCCATGCCCCAGGACAGACACAGTTGCACAAGCACCAATGACACGAGTTTTGCCTGTCAGCAGCTAGAGGTGCAGGGCCCAGAACCCCTGCACCAATCTCCTTGACAGCTGGAAGGCTTTGTGGTCTCAGCAGGGGCTAGCATGCCTGCAGTTTTTACCCCCCTATGCCTTACCACACACACAGTGTCACCCATGTCACGAGTTTTGCTCGTTCGCAGCTTGAGGTACAGTTTCCCCCAAACCCATGCACATATCTCCTTGAAACTTTGCAGGCTTTGTGGCCTCAGCAAGAGCTACCATCTCTGCCGTTTTCATCCCATTGTGCCTTAACAAACACACATTGTCACCTATGTCATGAGTTTTGATTGTCAGAAGTTTGAGGTGCAGTTTCCCAGAACTCCCTGACCGATCTCCTCAAAACTTAGCAGACTTTGTAGTCTCAGCAAGAGCTACCATCCCTGCAGTTTTCACCCTTCTGTGTCTTAATACACACATGTGACATGAGTTTTGCTTTCAGAACTTTGAGGTGCAGTTTCCCAGAAACTCCTGTATCTATCACCTTGAAACATGGCATGTGTCATGCTCTCATCAGAGGCTACCATCTCTGCAAGTTTCATCTGAATCAGCCAAAGTACAACAAAGTTATAGATATTTCATTGATTCCTCATTATACTCTATGACCGAATCTCCAAATCAGCTCCAAATCTTCCAAAGCGAGACAGCCAAATCGAATCAGAAAAGCTATTCAGATCTCTGAATTGAATCTCTGGCATCCAAATTGGCTGAATCTGAATCAAATGGTTCCCTATTCGCACAGGCCTACCATATATGTCTATTATATAGTCACATCTCATATTCCCAGTGCCACTGGAAAAGTTCCAGTGCTAGCACTTGAATTCCAAGTGTAAAAGAAAATCTAGGCTGATTTATAGTAACTACTCAGTGGTTAAAAAGAGAGAGAGAAAAAAGGACATACTTCCCAACATTATCTAGGAGTTGTTTATTCTATAGAGGGCACACCTACATGCACATTCATGTGCCCAAAGCTCCGAATCAATTTGGAAAGCCTATAGCTTCCAGCAATTCAATTTGGATTCACAGATTCAGCCTCCAAATCACCCGAATCATCTCCGAATCTGAATCATGATCCAAAGTTTTGCACAGCCCTAACATATGGTATTTATCAAGGATTTCCATTATGCAAGGCAGGGTAGAGCACCAGTATTGTGAACCATCAGTGGTAATGCAGAAAAAGATTTTTTAAATGTTCATTGTTTTTTTAATTTTATATTAAGTGATTTAAATTATATTTTTGGCACAGGATGCAGTTTCTCCTAATGGAATTGCAGGCTTCATGGACAGAATCCTATTTCATTTTACACACCAAAATGGTACTTACTCAGCCATACAACTGCTGTTTTTGGCACTTAAGCACAACTTATGATCCTATTACATATGTAACACACTTAGAGAACTAACAGTCTCGTTATTTTTACCTAGCTACAATTTCAGAATTTACACTTGTCCAGATATATTTGGCAAGGCCCAACAGGTGGACTAGATGAATGGGAAGCTGAAAAGAGAAAGTAGTAATATTGAAGCAGACAACATATACAGATGTCTCAGTTCAACACCTGCTTACTTATCTTGGAAGTGACTAGGGAGACATTGGTAGCCCCCATATAATTAAGGTTAGCATTATAATTTACATATTAAGCAGAACTAAAAATCTTCTTTACAGTTTACATTGAATTCTCAACCCAAGCGCAGAACCTCTGCAGAGGACAGTTGAATTTTCTATGTAATCTTTTTTTAAAGAAAAGGATTGAGTAATTTTCCTAGAAAATCCCTTATTCCCCCAACCTTCTTTTTAAATGTTTCCATAATTCCCTTAGGGAACTGTCTAATATTCCACATCACCAGAATATGATTTCTGTTTGGTTTGTCAGTGAAAAAGAGACCTCACTTTAATGACAAGAAATATAAGTTGTAGGTATATTATGATTTCACTTTTCCTACAAGAAATGGAAATAATGAAGGTGACCTATCTCTTCATCTTTGCTTTTTTCTTTGCACTTGTGCACAGTAGGTAAGCAAGAATTACTATTCAGTGTTTTGGAATGTGGACTTCTGGATGAGAATATTGATACCATATTTGCTTGAATGCAAGACTTAAGTACGAGATTTTTTTCTGCCTAATCAGCATAAAAGGAAAAGCCCCTCATTTTATATTCCCATACAAGGAAACCTCATTAAATACATTGTCTATCATTAAACTACTGTCAAGCAACATGTGCTCACTAATGGAACCAGCAATGAAGCTGATTTAATGCAGTCAACACTGAGCATGACTGTAAAACACATGGCCCACAATGGGCAAACATACTGGCAGAAAGTTATTTTTTTTGTCCCTTAAAAATAATGGATGGGTGTTCCCTCCACAGGGAACTGGCACCAGGCATGCACATAGTGCAATACCAGGCCAACACCAAAAAGCCCAGAGCCAGCCCCAACATCCTTTGCTTGGTGCCAAAAATGCTTGATCTTAGCAAAAAGGGTCAAGATGCTGATGACAACCTACCACAAGAAAAGGTTAGTGCAGCTCATCTGAATAATATATATGGTAGTACCCATTGCACACAGTACCCCTCAGCCCTGACTCTCTTTCTGAGTCATGTGAGCCGTTACTTTGAATACATTTCAGCTTCTTCCCTCCCACAGCTGAGCTGCACCTTTCTTTCCCATCTCAAATGATTCACGTTTCTTCACTAGCCTTAATTGTCTGGCAAACATGACATGTCTGGCAAACTTCACCAACCAGGGCCCCAAACAGTTCACCTAGAATCCTTCTGTTGCCCCCTTTCTCAGCGTGTCACATATGATCAGTGTTGCCCCACCCTCCAAGAGGTGAAGCCAGATCAGTTTGCCCTGCACCTCATCTGCACATACATTTTTGGAAGATCCCAGGACTCATGTAAAAAACATCCAGTTCCAGTCATGAGTAGAGGGCTAATTAGCACATAACTCCTTTGTGGGGGTATCTGGAGTACACACAGACTGAGGAGTGCTGAGCTGTGGGTTTACCTTGCCTTGAAATGCTGTTCACTCTGTTGGGGCCCAG
The DNA here is from genome assembly GCF_000455745.1 of Alligator sinensis. Taxonomy (NCBI): domain Eukaryota; kingdom Metazoa; phylum Chordata; order Crocodylia; family Alligatoridae; genus Alligator; species Alligator sinensis. The sequence continues at coordinate 2,494,836 of NW_005841855.1, read as the reverse complement.
CCCAATGAATAATATGGTAAATGATGAGCTACGTATAAGAAGGCACAAAAGTGCTGCTTAAAAATGTGTTTATAGAGTCCTTGTGCCAAAACTTACTGCAGTTTCAAGAAAGGTAAAGTATATGGGTACTTGTAGTAATTTGTGTATATGCAACTTATTACAGGTATGTTTATTTCAAGATCAGTGTTTTCATATTTGCCCCTCACTGTCATGTGCTTAGGAAGAGGAGGGTCTGACAAGCAGGAGTGGGGGAAGGAGCTGCAGGGGAGAGAAGCTGGGGGGCACTGGGCATGGGGCTAGCCCCCCCCCCCCCCCATTTGTTTTCCATGCTGTAGCAGTGGAAGGGGGAGAAATTCAAGGAAAACTTCCAATAGTTAGATTCTATACTTGGAAAATTATAACAAATATATAAATTTTCCACATATAGAATCTAATTAGTGGGGGGTTGTCTTATATTCAGATAAATACAGTACATGCTGGCACATGCTTTGCAGAGGTCCTTCTACTGTTAATAACTCCTGTTACCTGTCCTTACACACAAGATGGCTTGATCACACTGATCACTTGCAGAGTGTTTGCTTGCTGGCATCTCAAAAGTGGCTGCATGGTTTCTGGTTCATAGCCAGAATCACATATGGTGGAAACATTGGTGAAACCCCATATCTTTATTGCTACCTATAGCCAGCTCACTTGAGTGAGATGCAATTGGCAAGTCACACATGCTTTGTCATGGGAACAGACCCATTGCCATCAAGGGGACAATTCCTGTGTTAAAGAATTTTTTATATGAGTAAAACTTTGCAGAATTGGATTTGAACCTCCTGCATTACAGTTCATAGAAGAGACATTTCATACAAGAGAAAGAAAAAGTCAAATTCCAAATATCTACCCTTCATTCAGATGGTATCATACAGAACACCAGTGGAGTAAAGTATTCATATCTCCAACTAGTAAAGATATTTCTTATGAGTACAGTGCATCTCATCTCTGTACTTTTAGATGCTGTGTTCTAAAATATCTTCCTACCTGTCACAAGTATGGCATCGCATAACAGATTCTGGTTTGAGGCTCAGCCTATTGTAGGTTTTCAGGCAAAAAAGAAAGAATGAGAAGAGATGTCAGACAAGCAGGGGACAATAAGAAACGTTACTGAGATGTGACACAGATCGTTTGAATGAAATTGTTCTGCAGGCCATAAGTTGGACAATGCAGACTTATTGGGTGACTTCAGGGCAAACTTTAATCAACAAAATGGGCAATGTAGCTCAAAAGCTCTCTGATTGCCAAGCTAACTATGTCTCTGAGTTCAGCCTTCCCATAGAAGCACTTTGTCTACTTCCAGCTCAGAGTGTTTAACGAAGAAGCTTCTGGGTTTTTGGAGTAATCCATTTTTTCTTTTGAAGTCCAAAGTTCTTGCGGGGGGTGGGGGTGCTGTTGCGTGGGTTTGGAAATGCAGAAAATCAAGGTGGGAGGGAGAATGGGAAGCAGGGAGGGAGAAAAAGGTTTTCTTGCAAAAGAACATCTAGGAGTGAAGAGTTAGAAAAATGCCATTTTTGTTCTTTTGACCCATTTTCATCCCCAATTTATTAAATACAAAGAGTTCTCTTTAAAAAAAACCAAACCTTTGTCTAGTATCATTCACACTGCTTCATGATGTTAATTAATACTGCAAGAGGCTAACCCTCCAGCTCAGTGCCTCTCATGTGGAATGCATTGTATGAGTTTGGAGAGCAACATCTGATGATGAATAGGGTTTTTTAAAAAAAAATTAATAAAACAAGAGAGAAGCTCTAAGCTGAATCTGTGGCTAAATGATTAATATCACTACATGTTTAAGGGGTTTTTTTCAGCCTACTTTGTTTAATGATTTGCAGCTATGAATATTACATGTCCTTCTGCGGTTAATTATTTATGCTGATGCACCATGGCATTTGGGCATCCTTTTAGGATTCCAAATAAATGAACCCACTTTCTAGCCAGTGTTTTTAGAATAGGTGGGGCTTATAATGGAGGTGTCTTTCATTCAGAGACAGGGCTGTGTTGGGGGTGCCAGTTAAAAGGCGCTTAGAGTTCAGTGGCAGAAATTTCTGTAGGAGTGAGGCTTTAACCAGTGGTCACGATGAGCTGTTTGTGCCAAACTGAGTGTGTTTTAAATAAAATGCCCTTCCTGGTAAAGGAATTACCTGGCAACATTACTATTTCAAACTTCTTGATACTTCAGGAACAGTTTGTATCTGCCCCAGATTCTGACCTGTGCTTGAAGTTATATCAAGCCACCAATTAATAATAGAACAAAGCAGCCTTTTGGAAAGTATCCTAATAAGAAGGAGTTTAGTTGGCAATGATCACATGTTGACTATTCTCATTATTTCTAGGTGATCATTATAGCTGCTACAATATATTTTGGAGCTCTATTGACTTCTATATTATTTTAGTCATTGGATGTTGGTGTAGGGGATTGGATGAGGCTGTTTCCCAGTTGGCAAGCGAGGCAAATGCAAGAGAACCACATTTATCTCTGAAATGAATGACAGTTGCCCCAAGGAGTAAGTTGCCCCAGGACTGAATGTGAATTTTAGTATTTATTTCATTTACTGTAGCAACAGATGGCTGACTTTTGGGTAGTTCTCCTGGGTATCTAAATTTGAAAGGAAAAGATCTATCTACTACCATTATATTGTAAATGGATTTTTTTTCCAGTAAAAAATCTGTCTGACAGAGTGGTCTAAACAATGTTTCACCCATTGGAATTTGGTGTAATTGGAGTACTTCAGAGAGAGTTTAATTACACCAAGTTCTACTAGAACTAGTGTTTAAAAAGCAGGGTTTAAAAACTTGCCTTTTCTCTGCTGTGTATGTATATATATATAGATAGATATATAGATCTATAGATAGATAGATATATAGACATATATAGATATATACACACGTGTGTGTGTGTATATATATATATGGCTCCACAGTTATTATTCATATTGAGCTCATAAATTTGTGCAGAAATTGCAATAATACATCTTAAAATGTCATGAAAATCCATTTTTGTGGATTATTTTTATCATATGGGGCCTCTTAAACTGGACATATCTTAGGGTCTCAGCATGTCATCATCCAGCCCTAGTCCCAGGGCTGAGAACCCAGATCTTCCAGACCCCACAGCCTCAGTCTGGACTGCCTTTGCACTAAGGCTCCATTCACAACTCATTTTGAAATTTTGGGTTTCATTTTGTTGTAGAACAAAAACCAATTCTTCAAAATATAGAAATCCTCCCCAAAACAGAATTACTTTCTCCACCAGCTCTACTATTCTGACAGTTTCCTTAGGTCTCTCTCTGCATTCAGATAAACCTTGTTCAAGCCCATTTATCTATGAAATCAATGTGTTGATGTCAATCCTTTAAATTTAATCTTAGCCATAGAAGCACATGACTTTCTTGTACCACAAATTCCTTGAGACTTACCAAATCCTATACCACATCTTGGAGAAGTATGTTTTTCATCATAAATGGCTTAAAATTTTCAGCATAAATTGATTATGATTGCTCAGGTTTTTGCCACACAATGCTACTGCACAGTAGTATTGGGCTACTGCACAGTCAGCATCTTGTGTAGATGCAGCCAGCGAATACCAGTCTAAAGTAACTGGCAGTGAGATTGGCTGCAGCAACAGTGGTCTAAATCATTTATACAGGTACTAAATGACCCATGTAGACACAGCTTCTTGTGTAGACACAGCCACTGCAACCAATCTCATTTCAGTTACGTAGCTAAAGGAGGGCAACCAGGGCATCAGCCCCAACCAATGAGTCATGGTGGATGTAAAAATACTAGCTGCTAGCCCAGATACTGCTGCCACCACCACCAGCAATGCAACCATTGCAGCTGCCCTCTGTGCCAAGTATCTGTACCAAGCAGGGCACAAAGTACTCAGGTATGCCTCTAGTTCTGGTAGACCTGTACCACATGAGTGAAAGGCAAGCATGGTCAGCATTAGAAGCACAAACATTTATTGTATCTCACATGTTCCTCTATATCTAACCCTATGTATCTATCATGTTCCTCTTATCCACAAAGGATTTGGGTCTATTTGAATGCCTGGCTCTCTAGCTCAAGTTGTAGCAACTCCTGGTAACAAGATGACACCATCATCCAGTCATCTGCCATGATTCAGATGTTGGCTCAGTGCTTTTCAGTATAATGTTGCTGATGTTTCATTCCACATATACTCACCGTTGTGCTTTCCTTTGCACTAGACTGTTTAGATCTTCAGTGGTAGTTAGATACAGGTAGAGATTTTGTGGGTTTTTTCAAAATGAACTAGGCACCTAACTTATGGTGTTTACACCCTTTTACATTCCCAAGAGGTGCCTATTAGGATTCTTAGGATAAGATTTTTTTAAAATGTTTTTGACACTGGAAAGTATAAAGTTGGTTTGAAAATGGAAAGTGAGCTGCTAAGTCACTTACGGGTTTTTGAAAAATTTACCTTCCTCCAAGACGGACCATATCTTTTTTTTAATTTCCTGACTTCTGATAATGTTATCCAAAATAAAATGGCTTTCTGTAGTTCTGATAGCAACTACTCATCCGCATTTCCATTGCTTTCATCATTCACCTCTGATCCTATTTCTTTCTTTCTTGTCATTATTTCTCTTTTCCTTTATTGCTTCTGATCACTATTGTTATCCAATTTCCTCTTCTTTCATCTTTCCCTCACTCCCACTGCATTTGTCTCCTGTAATTTTATGATTTTGTTTTTACTCCCCATGTAGCTTTCTATCCAACATGCAGCTTTGTAACTGACTTTACCTTCATCTTCTTACCTCTTTTTATTTTTCTTAGTCATGCTTTTGGGATCAGATGAGGGCTCCTGATATAGACAGCTCAAGACTCCACTTCACACACAATCCACAAAGTACAAACGCTCATGGCACTTTCCTGATGAACTGCAGAATAGCTTTCAGCTTCATTTGTTATTCATATTAGGTGAAGGTGGTTGGGATAAAGAATATCTCTCAGTATGCATTGTGTAGTGCCTAGAGTATATGGCCTCTGATCCTAACTGGGCTACATGCTACTGTGATACAAATAGTACATAGCAATAATATTCTTGGAGTTTGAAGTTTTACCTTAGCATCAGAGTTTGGCTCACTCAAACACAGCAACAGTTTAAAACAGCACTCCCACTACAATGACTAATCAAGCATACAGTATTTACTTTGTCATTTAGACAGATAGAAAAAAATATAAAATACTTATTGAAGACTCTATCTAGGCAGCTTTAGCACATACCACATTAGAGCAAACCAATAAATAAAAATCAGCAGCCCCCAACAATGTAGAACAAACAGCCATTTAGGGGTTATTCAATCCTAATACCTAGAGTATGGTAATCTAATGTAAAGCCTATTATATAGATCCATCTTGGGGGGAAGAGGGCACACATTTCACCAGGTTCTCCCACATCCTGCGCACCAACTAATCTGATCCAATCTATAGGTCTGCTCTAACCACATGCAATGGAAGGACACCAAATTCAATGCCTCTACACCTGTGGAAGGCAGAGCTAGATTTGCATAAAATGTGTAGGCTGTCATGATGGAACTTGTCAGATGACATTAAAAAAATAGAATTAAAACTCTTATAATTCTGAGGTGTAATACCTCACTACATGTTCTGCCTTTTTATTAAAAGAACTCCAAAGTTTATTGTATGCTACATAGAGTGAGCACTTGACTCTCCATTAAAAACAGTGAGCACCTCCACTTTTGTGGTGAAAGGAGGATAGAATTTCACAGGCATATGACGGCAGTAAAATAGAACAGATTTTCAGAAAGGAAAGAAGCAGAGTGACTTTTCCATTAAAAGGGATTCAAAATTATATTGTGTCTTCAGGCGGAATAAGAGACCCTCAGGTAGATGTGAGAGGTCTTTATTTTCTGTTTTGGGTTTTGGAAAACTGAAATTTGGGCATGAGAATACCTACACTGACAACTTCAGCCGTATACTTAAAACAGCTCTCTGATAGCTGAGTACTCCCTAAAGTTCTTTAACTAAAGCTAGTTATCTGTGTGGTTTTGGTCATCAAATCTGACCATACTGAGTGATTTCTTATGCAGCTTCAGCAGGGGGAGATCAGTAGTCATGTCCTTCTACTGAAAGAACTAGTCCTGACAGAGGTGTCAGGGAAGATTTACTTCACCCTATCCTGAATTCAGCTTTTTGTCCCTGAAGCTGTTGGCTGGACATAGAACAACAAAACTAAGAAGTTTCCTAAGAAAATTGAGCTTGCAGAGATTGGCAACAGGCCTATCCTTATCTTCCACTTAGGGTCAGACCTGATTACCCTGCTTACATTCATTGTGCTGTTGATTTCTGGAATGACAGTAGGATTTAGCCCCAGAAGATGAAGCTGGATAGTGCCTTTCTGAGTGCCTCACACATATGAAAAGTGCTAGCTGAAAACATCACAGCAGAGATTCTTTTGTCCTTCTAAGGGCCTTGCTACATGTTACACTTTAAGCTGCTCAAACGTTGATTGCCGTTAGTGCTAGCTCAATTTTGGAGCAGAGACACCTTAAGGCCAAAAACCATCTCTGACTGTCCCCCACCTGCACAGCTGTGACTTACAGGGTTGGCAAGCAAGGGCTTAACTAAGCCACAGCTGTGAGTGGCTCCTAGAGGGCTGGTGAGCCAGGACAGGCTTCTATCCCTGCTCCAGGTTGCAAACATGTTGGAGGTATAGGTTGGAGGGGCAGGAACATGAAGCTGGAAGGTAGAAAGTTAATGGGATGGGGGTGGGTAATGAAATGGGAGGTGGAAAGGAAATGGGGATGGTGGGTGGGTGGTTAAATGAAGGAAGTCAGTCACTGAAAGATCAACTAAAAGTATTCTTAAAGAAATAAAGAGGAAATAAATTAAAGCCAGTCTCATATTTTAATAAATTGGGATTGGGATTGGGGTGTGGGGCATGTTCATCGTGCTTCCTGGGGTAGCTGGGAGCTGGGAGTGGTGAGAGAAGGTAGTTTTGAAGTAGCTACTGCCCGTGCCCTAGGAAGGAAGCTTCAGCTCATGGGGACCCAATCTGGCCTTCTACCTTGTTTCTGCCCCTGTCCCCACAAATCCCACTCCCAGACCCATTCATACCCTGTACCCTTGCTTGCTGGCATCTGGTCTGCAGGCTATATGCATGGAGGTGTGAAGGTCCATGGGAGGGAGGGGGAGTTGGATTGCCAGCACCCCCACCTCCCTTCAGGCAGCAGAGTTCAGGGGATGGAAAGTTTGTCCAAACAGAACAGGAGGAGAGGGGAGAGGCTCTGCATCTTGGGATGCTGTAGGACTGCAACTTGTGAAGCTCATCTGTGGGGAATAACCACACATTAATGGAACATGAGCTGGCTGGGTAACATGGATCAGAGTGGCGTTGGGTGGCATAATTTTAAGCTGCCTAAGGGCCTTGCTACATGATCATTTCAGGCAGTTTCTGAACTTTTTAACCCCTGGATTGGCTGCACGTTAACACCTTTAAGTGGTTTAAAGCATTTGTTATTTGTCTTAAAGTTATGTCACTCCAGAGCAGGATTATCTCTAATCCCCATAATGTTGCTCCTGTTCTATTAAGGTGTGGCCATTCCAAAAAGCTGTTCTTCCCAAGTTGAAGTCTTCCAGTATCCCAGGTTGCAGTAGCCCCTCCTGAGTCAGGGCTAGCAGGAACACCAGGGTACAGCAGGGCTGGGCACAGTGCCTCTGCACCTCTGCTGGTCGCAACCCTGGAATGCCTGGCAACAGTTCTGCCTCCAGCTGCTGCCCAGATTGCTTGCTGCTCCTGCCAGGAGGCAATGCAGGCAGGGGCTGGAAGCATTGCAGCTACCAAGTACTCCAGGGCTGCAGCTGTTGCTCTGCCCCGTAGGAGCAGTGAGGCTGTCCAAGCAACGGAAGGCACCACAGCCGTCGGATACTCTGGGACTGTGGCACTCACTCTGCCAGCCAGGAGCAGGGAGCTGGTCCTGCCCCTGGCTCCTGGTCCTGCCCCTGGCTCCTAGTCCTGCCCCTACTCTCCAAGTTTCTAGGACAGATGAAGGACCATCAGAGATGATTTTTTGCCATATGGTGCAACTGCTCCACTAAACTGAACAACACTGAGCTGACTAACATTTGTGCAGTTTACAGCATAAGATCTTAAAGTGTGCTTAAAACTAGTTTCAGGGGTTAATGTATGGACAATCTGGGGTTAAGAGCTCCAGGAGCTGCCTAAAATGAATGTGTAACAAGGCCCTAACTGACAGTCCTAAATCAAACTTCTCCAATATTTTCATGCTTTCTGTTCCTGCTGCAGTATCTCTATTCTCCGCAATACTGTCTCAAAGGAAGAGGAGTGTTCCCATTCAGAGAGCTCAGGTTTCAAGGAGAGGTTCACTGTCAGGTTGCTTAATTGCTCTGAATATTAAAACCAGTTACACATTCATGAGGAATTCTCTTTTTCTCCAAGCCAATATATTCTCTGCATCTATCTTCACTGGTAAATTATCCTGATTTATGTAAACATCTCATTTAAAAAGGCAACCAAACTTAGTGTTTGCTCAATTTTGGCACTGAATAATCAAGCCCTCAAAAGTTAAGAGTTAACTCTGACTCATAAAGATTCAGAAACCTTTTCATAACACAGTCCACATTTCAATAGTGTTTGTCTGATGTTCATCTTCCCTCCCACTCAGCAGCAGACAGACCACCTCTCCCATTTGCAATTAAAAAGATCCCTGCAGTCATTACAGTAATTGCTAACATGGAAAAGTAAATAGTAAGCAGGTATTTAATGCAGTTTATGGCTGTCTTCTCATGCAGTATAATATCTGCAAATGAGGAGAAAAAACAGTCACTACCATGTCAGTTCTGGCCGAAATCACGAGGGCTCCAAGACTGCTAATGGTTAATGACTACAGTTAGAGCCACTTTGTGTTCGAATACACAGTCCCTTGATCAAATTCTTTGTCTAATAAAAATATAAAATTGAATTTCTCTTTTACAGTAAGTATGTTCTATTGAATGTATTCTTATCAGGTCTTTTTTCCTGTATTTCTACAGCACTTAGTACTAAAAGGTCCTGGTCAATGGGTTCCTAAACCCAATAATTAATAATAAAACTCTCTGTTTTGTGGTAATGCCTGAAGGCCAAAATCAAGAATGACAAAAGACAACAGATGGATACAAGTACACAGGGGGACTCCAAGGAAACAGTTATTCATCTAATAAGCATCAGCCATAGTATAGCAACTGCCTCATCATGGTCAAGCATTTTGTTGGCATCATGACATTGGCCACATTCACATGAGCATGGGCGTTTGGTTCCTTGGATCAGCCAGGAGTGGCATACCTTGTGCTGCAGCTAGTTGTTCCCAGGGACTGCCTGTGCCCTGCACCCTTTGACATGGGGCAGGTTACTCCCTGTAGGGTAGGGGAGGCTGGAACCAGCACTGGGCTGACCCCTGAAACTTTTGTGGGGTCCTGGAGGGCCCCCTGGGGCTGCAGCAGTGGCGATCCTGCCACTTGGAGCCTGGCCGGCAACCAGGGAATGTATCTGGCCAGCCAAGCTCCAGTTTTGAGTGGGGCCCCTGCGTGCTCTGCTTTTTTTTTTTTTTTTATCAGTTTTTTTGACCCCTGGATATCCAAGAGTCAAAAAACCCCCTGCACTGCTCCCTTGCAATGTGAAGAACAGCTGAATGAGCAGTACATGGTGCTGCAGAAGTATCTGCAGTGCCACATACTGCACTGCCATGCTCGCCTGGACACAGCCATTGAGTTTAAATATTTCAGTAATTGCTCTTTTAATCCAGTGTATAACTGTGTTTTTCCATGCCACACCCAAGTGTTAGAAAATGCAGACACTGAAAACAAACACCTCAGTCTGTCAGTGATTAATCATTCTTGAACTAAAAATACTGTCTTAATATAGATGGCACCAAAGTTGATCGGATGGAAATTGTGTTTTCGCATAAAAACTGAGAAGTTCAAGATGAGCATCTTCTGAAGAGTGTATGTTCATGTTCTTCAGTAGATGATAATTTGCATTCATTTCAAGGGTTGCATGACATTTCGGTTTAGATTTCTAAAGCAGTTTGAAAAGAAAATTCTCCCCTCACTCAGAAATGTCCAGATGTATCTTGATGTGCAATTGGTGTAGAAAATAATGCTTTGGTGTATAAAATGCATTGAAATGGGTAATGGTTGATGGCTGTTATTTCAGACAATAGAGCAGTATTTTTAAAATGTTCTGATAAAAATATATAGATTACTGCTGTAGGCTTGTGATGACTTGGAGAGTTGTGTAAGTGTTTCTAAAACCCTTGTAAGCCAAATCCTGTGACTGATAGTACTTCAGTGCATTGCTGCCTTTTTTACTCCGGTGGAGGGTTCGGTGGTAGAGCTGACTGAGAATTGTTGATGAAATATTTTTAGTTAGAAAATGCTAATTTGTCAAAACTGAAAGTTTTCATAAAAACAGTCTGTGTTTGATTAAGCTCTTGTCAGAGGGGATTTTTTTCTGGTCCACAAAAGTTGACTGACTATACAGTCCAGTGATTAGGCTACTTTCCCTGTTAATTACTTCTCCTAGGTCAAATTTGGAAGATTCTGATGAATTCCAGTGGGTATTGGTTATGGTTTTGAATGGGATTACCATGCATATTAGCCCTGGTTCCATCTGTATCAAGGCTTGAAGTAAAAGATGCTTCTTAACAATGGGTTCCTTAGTATCAATCTGTGGTAAGGTACAGGAAGATTTAGACTGGCCCAGGTCTTTCCACCAGTCAATCTAATGAGAATCTTTATTTTAGGCTGCTCTCCCTACAGGCTTGCTACTCAAAGTAGGGAAACCCAATGCCTCTCTGTTCTGAAAGTGACTCAAACATTTTCTTTTTGATCCCAGGATTTTTAAAGATGCACAGGAACGTTATCAAAAGTATTTTCCTTTCCTTTCAAAGGAGACCTAATACAACTTTAGAGGGTACACATAAATGAAGTAAAAATGCACATTGAAACCAGACTGTTCATTCATTCATTCATTCAAAGATAGATAGATAGATAGATAGATAGTAAGTATGGTGTCTGCTTACCCAACATATAGAAATTTTATTCTTAATTCAAATGTATTTTTTTTCTTTTTTCTTATGAGCAGAGGGAATTATAGCTGAACAGCCCATTCAGCTGATTACTCACGTGCCTAAATATTCCAGGTCATGTCCTCAGTGGTTGCAGATCAGCATTGTCTTTAATGAGAATGTAACAATTTGCACACGAGGAGGAACTTGCCCTTTACTTTTGTAAACAGTAAAGAGGTCTGACAGGAGGTTCTGAGCTGCTCTGTGATTTCTTTTCTCATTGGTGTAGACAGTAATTATCTTCTGAATATTCATTTTGTGGCCTGATATTTGGCTAAAACTGGAAAATGCAATTTTTAGGCATATGGCTTGTTTCAGCTGCAGATGTACATCTTCTATGTAAACAGTAACTTTATGGTTTGCAGTTTGTTATGGGCTCTTCAATATGCTTATTCACACTCTTTTCTTCTGCAAAGTGGCTTTATTGCTAGGACAAACAGAAGTGGTGAAAGCAGACATCTTTGTCTTGTTTCCATTTGGAGGAAAGTTCTGTTTAGTAAGTAAGCCATTTATCAAGATGCTGGTACTTGAGTTGAAGTATAAATTCTTGAGTTTTTAAGAACCCTTTTCTGGCAACGCTTTTAAAAAAGTTTTAGGGCTTGCTAACAAGAAGGCCTTAATGTGTGGGTTACCCTACAAAGAATGTCTTACATTCTAAAGCTTGTCTAACTTTATCCCAACTACATAGTTGGTCCAATAAAACATATCACCCTAAGAAATCCTTGCCCCTCATATAATTTCTGGACCATCATGGCTACAACATCTTACACTTGGTTGCAGTAGCTGAGACTATCTCTCATTATAGCTCTCAACCTTTCCATTTGGCCTGACCTTGAGGACTAACTTGTGTGACACCCTGCTGATGCTCTCCTCAAAATAATAAAATGACTGTAAGATTTTGTATTATCATGTTATGAAAAAGTGTTTCCCAAATAGCTTGCTGTCCATGTATAAACCTGCTTGTTTTCTTGAAGTCTTCAAATTCAAGAAAAATGCATTATAAATGTTCCGTTGTCTGGCTGAAATGTGCCTGAAAACACATACAAAGCTAAAAGCTACCACTGAGTAAAAGGAAGGCAATTAGAACATAAGGTAAACAGTAGCTTTTATTTCCTACCTAAATTAGAGTGACCAGAGAGGTAGTTAGCTTGTTAGTTTGAAGTCAGGAAGAAGGTGAGGCAGGCTTAGGCTGTGAACAGATGTTTCATTTGAATCAGATCTGATTGATCCGAGTCGAAATGCAGGACAAAAGAGGAGTAGCACAGCCCTTCCAGATTGCATTGCTGCTCCTCACCAACATAGCTTTAAAAACCAAATTTGAATGGGAAATTGTGGAACAAGAAGTCATCCACAGACTGGATTGTTTTAAATGTTCTAAATCTATGGCCTGTGGGCCAAATCCTGACCCTGGAACCATTGGACCTGGCCCACAGATGTGGAGCTTCAGTGGCATTCCATAGTGGTGGACCCGTTCTGTGGGCACTTTCCCCATGCTGCCACAGGGATAAAAGGATGGATATGGGCACTTTCTCTGTGCCATTAGACAGGAGGTGGTGTCAGTTGGGTCTTATTGTCCATCTTTCCCCAACTCAGGGTGGGTCATTCTGGCCCACAGCTGGAAAAGTTTGCCTACCCCTAATCAAAACCATAGCTATAGATTCTTATCCGATTACCCTGGATTCTAGGCCTGTGCAAATAGGGAACTATTCCATTCAGATTCAGCGAATTCAGATGCCAGAGATTCAATTCAGAGATCTGAATCATTTTCCCGATTCGATTTGGCCAAATCACTTTGGAAGTTTTGGAGCCGATTTGGAGATTCGGCCATAGAGTATAATGGCCGAATCATGACATGGGTGCTTGTGCAACTGACTGTCTCTGTCTTGGGCCAGAAGCAGTTCCCAGCTCTGTATTCATTCATTCTTCTCCTTAGTCTGTGGTTTTCTAGGTATTAATCCTTGCTCATTAACTCATTATCTAGTAGCTAGCTACTAAGTATTGAGCTGGTCCCTGAGTGAATCATGATTGATTGGTAACACAGTAGCTTAGCAGCCAGGCCTGCAGTAGTTTCCCTCTGCCCCCCTTCCCCCCACCCAATGCCCCAAGAGAGAGACAGTTGCACAAACACCCATGGCATGAGTTTTGCCTGTCAGCAGCTAGAGGTGCAGGGCCCCAGAACCCAGAAGCCCTGCACCTATCTCCTTGACAGCTGGCAGGCATTGTGGCCTCAGCAGGGGCTAGCAGGCCTGCAGCTTTCACCCTGCTGCACCCTAACACACACAGTGTCACCCATGTCACAAGTTTTGCTTGTCCGCAGCTTGAGGTCCGGGTTCCCCCAAGCCCCTGCACCTATCTCCTTGCAACTTGGCAGACTTTGTGGCCTCCACAGGGGCTACCAGTCCTGCAGTTCTGACCCCACTGTGGCTTAATACACACACGTGACATGAGCTTTGCTTGTCAGCAGTTTGAGGTGCTGTTTCCCAGAACCCCCTGCACCTATCTCCTTGAAATGTGGTACACCTCATGCTCTTAGCAGAGGCTACCTTTTCTGCAAGTATAATCTGAATCAGCCAAAAGACAACAAAGTTATAGATATTTCATTGATTTCCCATTATACCCTATGGCCGAATCTCAGAATCTCTTCCAAATTGATTTGGAAGCTCCAAATCGATTCAGAAAGCCTAAAGCTTCCAGAGATTCAATTTGGATTTGTAGATTCAGCCTCTGAATCATCTGAATCATTTCCGAATCTGAATCAAGATCCAAAGCTTTGCACAGTCCTACTGGATTCACTTTTATAACCCTTACATCTCGCAATGAGTTAACTGCTTCATTTTTCTTTCTCCCACATACCTTGTGTTACCAAATTTGCCCATTACTTTGGGGTGTGCTCATTTATTAGGGATAGTTTCTAGGGTCTTGGTGATTCTGTCAATGTGCTGCTTGTGTTACTATACGGAGCTGTATTTCTCCCTTCTGCAAGCCCTCACCCCCAGTGGAGCTATCTTGCAGGACTCAATCTCAATGGGACTGGGTTCCTCCAGTCACCAAATCAGTCATACACACAAACACACACAAATTAACGTGACACGCCTGACCTGGCCGGGCTGATCAGCATGGACAGGCTGACACCTTCATATGCTAAGAATCAGTTCATAAGAGCAACAATAAAATGCAGTCAAACACAAGCACACAGGTAAACAGAATCCCTCTGAATCCGGCTGGGTGTCCAGCTGACACCCTCATGGGCCAGCATTCAGTTCATAAGGGCACGTCTGAGTCAAACTGGGTCAATCAGCCTGTACAAGCTGATCCCCTTATGTGTTTCAAACTCAGCACGTCCCAATCTTTGGCCTCTTGATGAGCAGACCCCACAATAATTTGGGCTTCACAGGGATCTTTAGCATAGGTAAAAGAAGCGTTGCTGCAGAGCACGGGAGGAAAGAGAAGCAGAGAAGGAAAAATATACCCAATTCCTACCAGTTTGACTATAAAAGTTATTTATTGCTAAGCATATGAAATATATAATAGTACTAGTAGTAATAGACATGCAAAAGAAAAACAAACACCAACAATGACAATACTACCCTGGTTTCACTAAGTATTTGGGGAAACTTAGCTCAAGCTTAACTGATACAGTTCAGGTTCAGAAGTTTATGCCTAGAAAGAAGACAGAGAACGCTGGGATCTCACCTAGTCCACGGTACTCAGGCTGCAAAGCTGACAGGCACAGTCTGTAGCACAGTCCTTGAAGGGAGAGATGATCTGTTCTTCCAGCGTCCCAAGAACGACAGGGGATGGTGTCAGCACAGGGGTTTTCTTCTTCTCCTTCTTTCTTCCTGCTTCTACTTCTTTTCCTTCCTTTTCCTCTTTTTTTCCTCTTCTAGCAGCACACACACTTACAGATTTTTATACCCTCAGTTCAGCTGCTCCGTAGCACCCTCAGTAGTGTAAATCATTGTCTTTTCTATTGACAAGGGGTTATCTGGTTTGGACCATCTCAGGAAACTGATTGATAATCAGGAAACACTTAAGATTAGGGAGTAACCCAAATACTTGGGAGCCAGCTTGAGATTCCTATGGGTGGCAGATATACTGATGGGATATCTCATGGTTTCTTCAGGAACAATAGATAGCTTGCAGCATCAGGATTTTGGATTTTTACTTGTTGTGCACAAGCCTCAGCTTAGCATGACTTTTCCAGATCTTACTATAGTCTTTTAACAGACTTAAAGCAATTATTGGGGTGCTCATAACCTTTTGTGGAGAGGACTCCCACCAGTCGTCTTGGGAAAGATATGACAACACCTGGGATTAGGGCTCCAGCAGGCTGGATGCTGTGATGAACCCTTAACCATTGTTCAAATGTTGCCCATACCCCCTCTGACTCTGTCTCTTGCTTCAGCATTCCCTATCCCGGCCACCGAGTTTTAGTCAATCAAGTTTAAATAGGCCTCCCATAGTGGGACCGGGGAATGTACGGCCCGAGATGCCTATTAAACTTAGAGCTGTGTGTGTGTGTCTCGGGGGGGGGAAGTCCTTAGCAAATCCAGATTAGAACTGGTCTGATAAATGCTGAGCTGGGTGTGTGTGAACATGGGTTGATTAACATTGGAAGCACAGATTCCCCATCATGCAGCGCTCCCCTGCTTCTCTGGTCCCAGAATTCACTGCAGTCTCTGCTTCAGGCTTTCTGTTTTCCATCTCTCATGTAAATGAATGGTCATCTGGTTCCATCTCAGATGTAAATGAGACCTAGGGCAGTTGATTCACTCTTGTCACCCTTATCTGGTGAGGGTCTTAGGTGTGTCTCTCACTGCATCTTAATCAGTTTCATTTAGGTAGAGGAGGGGAGGGGGGGGGGGGGAGTCCTTTGTGAGTCAGACAGACTGCATCCTGTGCCCCGATTGCCCAAGAATACAGAGCTGAGACGTAACACTTGTCTCCCCCAGGGGTGCCCCTTTTTTCTCCTCTCCATTCTCTATCCTTTCCATTCTAATCACTCCCTTCTTATGTAAAAATTCTGCAGGGCCTTCGGAACAACAGATGAAGTAAGACACTGTTGACTTCAGACTAACACAGCTAATTGCCTGTCATAGAATCATAGCAAATTATGGTTAGAAAGGACCTCAGGAGTTCACCCAGTCCAACCACTTGCTCAAAGCAGGACCTTTCTCAACTAGGCCAGGGCTTTGTTGAGCCAGGCCTTAAAAACCTCCAAGGATGGAGTTTCTACCACCTCGCTAGGCTGCTCCTCTGCCAGTAGGTGGCCAGGGAGAGCATACAGCCTTACAGGCTTTTCTCTGGAATGCTTGCCAATCAACTTGAATGAGCTTTTATTAATTTACAGACCTACATAGCACGGGTGAGAAGAGAGGAAGTGTCAGTACACTTTATCTTGCCTACTTAATAGGTATTTAAAGTAGGGCTGGTACTAGATTGCTAGGACAAAAGGCTTTCTCATGGGACAAACACTAAATCACACATAGACTGTTAGTCCCTAAGGAAAAAGGCAGAGTAGATTTGCACCTTAGGGTGCCTGTACACATTCAGGGAGGCTGTTTCAATGCTCTGTAATCACAGAATACCGGAGCAGACTCAATTAATTGAGTCTGCTGGAGTGGGTTAATTAGTGCTGTCCAGCCAGCCTCTGTGTCTCATGTATCAGTGTCCCCATACTTCAAAGTGGCAGTGGAGGTGCTTTAACAAAAGATCATTCAACGAACTTTAGTTAAAGCACCCCTGCTGCCGTTTTGAAGCATAGGGACAGTGATACACAAGCCACTGCAGGCACTTTAATTACAGCAGCTCTCCGAGTCTCTCTATTTAAAGTGCCCCTCTCCACCCCCAGAAAATGTGTAAAAATGGCTTTACAGACTAACCAATGTAGATATATACATATATAGCATGAGCTGAAGTTGACTTCACTACTTTATCACGTGTTGTGAAAGGGCCCTAAGGGAACTTTTACATGTGCTCTGAGGGTGTGGGGATCACTTTAATTAGAGTAGCTCTGAAAGCCGCTCTAATTAAAGTGCTGTAGCATCTTGTGTATCAGCACCCCCGCACTTCAAAATGGTGGTGGGGATGCTTGAACTAAACCTCATTTGATGAGCTTTAGTTCAAGCACCCCCCCACCTCCATTTTGAAGCATGGGGACACTGATACATGAGACACGGAGGCTGGCTGGAGCTCAGTAATTATTGCACTCCAGCAGATTCAATTAATCAAGTCTTCTCCAATGCGCTGTAATTACAGTATGTCAGAGCAGCCTCACAACATGTCTACAGGCATCCTAAGGTGCCAACCTGTCCTGTCTTCTACATTAGAATGGAAATTCAGGACTATTCCTGTGTGAACCAACATGGAAGATATATTTGGGAGCATTCTAGGGAAGAGACAGGAGCATGGCCTGTGAGTTCATATAATCTTATCTAAGTTATAGGGACCTCATGTATATCTTGTCTAACCAAATTGTAGAATAGTGTAAATGAAAAGCTTAATGGTGGTTCTGCTTTTTGAGCAATGGGATGTAAAAAAACAAATCAGTCCAAAAACTGGTAGGAAAGGAGGTCAATATAAAGCCCCTCTATGAGCTCTACTTTGTGTAGCACCATCAGGTCAGCACATAGAAATGTCAGTGAGGTAAAAAAAAAAAAAAAAAAAAAGGAAATGCTCTTTGTGATGCATACCATGACTATAATTTTAAAAAATGACACATTTGAAACAACTTAAAGGAGTCTTAAGTGCAAGTGCTCTGCTAGGCCACTTTTCTAAAGTACCCTTAGACATTAGTAACTTATTTGCATATAAATATAATTATTTTCAAACTAAATAAGAAAACTCAGCATGTTTTTAAGTTAGCAGTACTTAAAGTGGGTATTCAGTGTTATCTTTTAGGCATTTCTGAATGCTTCATATTTTTTCTATCGGTCTTAACTGTTTCTTTCTGGCAATATTCCATTTATTTTCATTATGTTTATATAATTTAAAGAAAATGTAAGCTACTGAATTTTCAGAAATTATAAATTCCTTGAGCTGGTACAATTTGATATCACACCAGTTGGCAACTGCAAATAAGTTAAAGAAAGGAAAGAGGACAAAAGGCATAGACTTTCATTCACATCAAGTTTGCAAATTTCTAGTCCAGTGAAGGGTTTGGAACTGGCTGGGGCTCCATAAATACCAGTAGGGAGCTTTGCTTGACAAGAAGCTACTTTCACTGGGAACTCTGCTTTAATAGTGAACCCTTATGGCACCCTGTCACAGATGACTGAGCAGTGGAGATACCTTATAAAAATATGCCTCCCTATCAGGTATTTCTTTCTCCACTAATGGGAAAAGGAGTCAGGAAAAGGACTTTCCTCTCACTTTAACCAACAACAGAAATTACTAAAGCAAAGTAATAAACGTCCTTATTTTTCATGGACTAGCTAAGCTTGGATTTTAGACCAGTTTTCCAAACTAGTTCCCATCCTCTAACTGATGTATGTGTTTTTATCTGTTTCAGACCCCTCAGGTGAATATGCATTTGTCTACAAGGACTTCTGATAAACTAAATCTCTCTGGTCATAAACACCCAGTAGTATGTTAAAGTTGACACTCCTGCAGAGGTGAGCAGTGTTAAAGCACCATCTTCCTCTTCTAGAATTAGTATTGGCATAGAGAAAGAGCATGTAGCTGTTGCAAGCGGAGGTGATTGTCAGTAATCCAGGCCTGTAGATTCAGGCAGATGATTCTTTCAAACTGAGAATTATATTTAATGTTCACGTGCTCTTAAAGAGTACATAAATTAGGGCTCTAATTTCATCCTGTGGTTTTGGTGACATGAGTAAATTACTTGCTATTCATTCTTTTGGTTTAAGATGTTACCAGAACACAGCTGACAAAATTACAGCCTCATTATGTACAGTGGAGGTACATTATATTACTCATATAAGACTATTATCTTCCCATAATAAATTAACTGATCTTCTGAATAGTAGCTTACTATCTTCTGAAAACTACTATATGAGACTTATTCTTTATATGTGTCCATTAAAATATCCCATACATAGCTATTAGAACTGCTTGCTTCAATGGTCATTTTGCCTCCAACAAGGAAAACTGGAGCTTTCCTCATGAATACTGCATGCTTTAGCTGACCACAGGGGGTCACTAGAAATCAGTGAGAAATATTTCCTCCTCTCCTCCTCCCACCCCAGCAGCAAAGCAGTGCTCACAGTCAGTTATGACATTTCTTATTAAATTCAGGGATTCAGTGAGGGAGTAACAGATGTGATTGTTTTCCTAATAATCAGACAGCTTTTGTTGCTGATATCTGTACTGTAGTAATTTCTCTATTTTTACTAGATGAATACATCCCTAAAATCTTCCTTGATCAACACATCTCAGTGTTTCAAACAGAAATGTTGGTTCATCTTTTTCCAACATAATCTCCTCAGTATATCTTTCCATTCCATTTCAAGCTTAACATAAGGAACTATAAAATAAGGGACAGTTGTGGCTTCTTAACAAGCCTGGTAATATTTCAGGATGCAATTCTGAAATATTGTGAAAGACTGCTCATTTAACTGTCTAGTGCAGGGCTGTGCAACCTACAGTTGGGGACCATGTGCAGTCTGCCAGAGCACTGCTATAATTCTTCATAAAACCTCTTTAAAAAAGAAATTATTTGAAAAGCAGAATAGTGTGCCCTTCCTGCATGGCAACCCCTTGATCTACACATGCTCCTGTATGTGTTTTCCAGGTTCCTATTTGCATATATGCTGAGGGATTACATCTGATTAGAGTAGTCCTACTAGTGGTGGCCATCCATTGGAATAGAAAGTGTACCTTGCAATTCATCCTCAATATATTTGGAGTTGGGTATATCCAGGTGTCTGGTGTTTGTCTCCTGTTGCTCAATTTTTCTCCAAGTACTCATATACCACATTTTTATTATAGTTATGGTTGCACTACCTACTCTTTTCAACACACTAACATCCTTCTCTGCATGTAACATTATTGTCACTCCCAAATGTAGTAGAAAATGTGAAAAATGATCACAAACTGAGTTATTCTAAGACTACACAATTGCATAGACTGCAGTCATTTACTGTTACTTTTGCAATAGATCAGAGAATTTGAGGAACTTCCCAGACACAAATTACAGTGAACTAAACAATCACATACACCAAAACATAAACTGTCATCTCATAAAATTAGCCAAATGGTATCCATTTTCCTTCAGGCAACTAAAAGGGCATATTTTATTCCCTCTCCCTTACACTCTCTTCAATTGGTCTGCATCTCAGTATTATAATGGAAAAACATATATGCTGCAGCTTGTAGGGGCTTTGAAATTTCATTGACTCCTTTAGGTGATGGCCATTTATCTTGAATAGATACATTCTAGGTCTGATGTACATGAAATAATACTGGGAAATACGTTAGGAAATATTCAGACTTCACTTTATTGAGATTGTTATGGAAAAAGGATAGAAATGGTCACAAGATCGATAAAAGAACACCAAATGGCTGCAATGGTCAGGGAAATGGGGGACAATAGAATGAGTCATTGCCTATGTGGCATTAAAGCACTTTGCTTCACTTTCATGATGCAGATTTCATATGGGATAGATAATGACACTACATAATTCTTTGGTTTTGACAAATTTAAGATTAACCCATCCCATTATGGCCTCAGAGAAAAAACTCTTCGACTTACTGTACAGGGGCTCAGCTATGCTTTATTCAAATGCCTGACAATTATGCATGCATTTTTGGAACAGCATGCAGAAAGGGAATGAACAAGCCAAAAGGTTGTTTTTCATACATACGTATTCCAAAACTCTGCCAGTGTGACTACAGTACTTACATTTACTAGCCTTTTCACTGGTGGTCCATATGGCAGCATTGGATTTTGAAGTACCAATGTTTTTCTATAACGTTATCACCGCATTATTTTAAAACACATACAAAATTCAAAGGAACACTGGCTTGCAAATTTAGAAAGTGATAGATTTACTTGTCATTGTCCAGGCATCCTTAATTATGCCTCCTTGTGTATCCATCCTGGGCACTGGATTCAACTAGAATCCAATGAAAAAAAAAGTATACATGATCACGTAATATACAACTTTAGAAAGCAGTTAAATTAAGGTTGCATGGGCAACCAGAAATCAGGCAGCTCTTACCTTTTGAGTGTTTCACTTACAATTCACATAGAATTTTTTTAAAGACAACTTTTTTTCTTTTACTTATATTTTGGGAGGAAGTAGGATTTTACAAAAAGAAAAAACAAATGCTGTGATGTGTAAATCTAACTACCCATCATACATTGGTAGCTGTGTTAGAACCCTTAACTTTCAATACTTTCTGCCACTTCCACTACAGGACTAATTGTATACATGACAACATCTCATTGGGGTTACTGGTTCAATGTGCTGCTCCCAGAGGATAGTTGTGATGAAACTGGCTCATGTCTGTCCTCAAACATACAAGTTCATCATGGAACTGGAAAAGTAGTAGACTTATATGGCAGCCCTAGTAGAGGAGCAAACAAGATTTGGTTTCATTGTTTTTTATGATGGGCAAGATCACAAATATCATGTGGTGACCCCAGAAAAGGTTACAGGTAATTGGCTCCATTTCTCAGGTTCAAGGGTTGAGGAACACAGCTTCCCTTCTCTCT
Source organism: Alligator sinensis (assembly GCF_000455745.1). Lineage (NCBI taxonomy): Eukaryota > Metazoa > Chordata > Crocodylia > Alligatoridae > Alligator > Alligator sinensis. The sequence goes on along the minus strand of NW_005841855.1, from coordinate 2,473,011 downwards.
AGTATAACTGCTATGGTTGCTCACTGACATGTCCAGTATAGCATCAGCTGCTGGATTGAGTTGGGACAGACATTCAAAAAGCCTGGTTCAATCTTTGCAGGTTAGTTTTCAGGTTAGTCTAACCTGGTTAGGTTAAACTGGTTTGTAACCATACAGACATCCCAGAAATGCAGGCACATGCCTGCAGTGGCTTAGGCTAGAAGCCAGGGGGCACTAGAGCAGCCCTCCCTTCCCTTCCACAGCACTGCGCTGAGGTGGGGCATGGCCAGGCCCCAGCAGGACTCTCCAATTAAGGAGGGGTTCCCCCCCCCTCGTTGATAACAGAGCTTTTATCAGCTCTGTTATCAGCATTTATTACCCCATTAGAAAACATTAGTTCAAGTTCTTCTTAAACAACTTGTTCCAAGGAAGGAATGGAGGGACATTACCACCTAGCCTGTTGATTAGCTCCAAAAAGCCCTAAGCGAACACAGCACAGACCGTGGCCAGCATGTGGTATGCTAGCCAATGCTGACAGGTGTCTGTGTAAAGCAGAGGGGAGGAGGGAATCCCTGCTTAGCAAGGAGTGGTGAGGGGAGGGGGAGATCAGGGAAATGCCTGCAGTTTCTGCTGAAGGCTACAGCCAGGGAGAAGAGGGGAGGGGCCAGCCCTGCTGTGGAGCAGAGAGCTTCTCCCAGTCCAGAGAGCATGCCAGGATGCTGGGGGAGTCTGGTTTAACTTAAACCAGAAAGGAGTCTGCAACAGATATTGCATAAATCAGTTTGACTCAAATCAGTTAAGTCTGATACTGCATTCAACCAGGTTTACCTCAAACCAGTTTCAGCCATTTTCAAACTGGTTTATGTGCACTGAACATCTTTTCTGTTACAAGTTTAAACCAGTTTCTGGTCACTTAAACCAGTTTATATGTAATGTCAGTCCCTAGCCCAAGTGATGGTTCAAGACCAGCTTTAGAATGTTTGTATGTTTAGTAAGGCGGTGTGCAGCTTTGTTTGCTGATTTGATTCAGCAGAGTTTCGGCCAGATTCGGTGGCTGAATCTCCGAATCTGAATCAAATCAGGTGACCCTTTAACTTCTCTGAATCAAATCAGAACCCTCCGAATCAAATTGGAGAGATTCAGAAAGATTTGACGATTTGGACATAGACACTGCTTTAAATGTTTTTTCTATGTACCTCAAGGTACCAGGCAGCTTGTTAATGCTGAGATGGTGGGGCAGATGGAGTGTCCCACAGGAGTATGGGGAGGTCCCCAGCGCGCTAGGCAACAGAACTGAAAGTGGACCTGAAGCACTTCCAGTCCACTTCTGGGTCCACCAGTGAGTGCGCTGGGGGCCCCCCCTGTACCCACCCAGATAGGCAGCTGGTGCCTCCTGAGTCTGAGGAGGCACCCAGGGGTCCCCCCACAGCTGATTGCCAAGCCAGGGGCCGCAGGAGGACTGCCCTGTGCGCTCAGTGTCAGACCCAGAAGTGAACCGGAAGTACTCCTATGGGACACTCCATCCACCCCACCATTGCAGTATTCATGAGCCACGTCTGGTACCTCGAGGTATATAGAAAAAAGATTTATAGCTGTGCCTATGGCCAAATTGCTGATTCTCTGAATCAGCATTGAATCTTCAGAGTCAGATTTGGCCGAATCCAATCGGGGACAGTGATCCAAATCAATGACTCGAATCACTGTCCCCGATTCAGACCGAATCTGACTCTGAATCGAATATGGCCTGTTTTGCACACCCCTAATGTTTAGTTCTTATTATGAAATATGCCAAAATAATCTCAAACATTGCAAGGTTGCTGACAGATGTTAAAGTAAAAGTGTGATGGAATCTGATATGTGATCCTAAGAATTGCATTTCCTGCCATGATACATGTGCACTCTGAGCATAAGCATCAGATCCTATCGTGGCATATTGACAGTGCAGGGGAAACCAGTATCATGATCCCAAGTTCCCCCTGCACTATCAAGTAGCAAGCTTAGCTCTCTGTGCTGCCCTAGCTGAGACTGTTGATCAGCTGACCAGAGCTTCCATCCTCTTGAGCACATGGATGTCTTGAAGGGCTCTGGTGTGTTCTGGAGGCTGGGAGCACTGGCCACACATTCAATAAAAGATGTGATAGGAACTGTCACAAAGTCATTACACAAAAATGTATAATAACTTTATGGCTTAGTCGTCATTTTATCACACCATTAGCTGAATGAATATGGGCCCACGTCATTATTTAAGAAAAGATTAATCAATTAATCATGTCTTATGTGTAATGTTGGTCAGGAGCAGCGTTTCCTCTAAGCTGCGTGGCGTGCACAGCTGCACAGGTGTGCTCATGCCACACTGCCAGGCATGCCTGCACAGCCATACACACAACACAGCTTAGAGGGAACACTGGTCAGGAGCCCAAAGCAGGAAAAGGACATGGCAATTTTTAATTATATAATGGAGCAAAATCAGAACAGAATGTTATAGGGCAAAGGAGACAGATTTCTGTGGCCAATGAGTATCCCTTTTCCCAAATATCAAGGGTCTGTTCCAAACAATGAAAATTTGAAAGTTTCTCACAGGAAAGTCCTGCTTTGACTCCCAAAAGTTTGGGTCCTGTTAGGCTATGTGCTATTGACCATAGCATAATAAAGTGAGAAGGAGGATTGTTGAACATAGATGGAGTTTTACTAACAAAGAAGGAAAATAGCATCAGGGGTCACAAACTTGCTAACTTTATGAAACAAGCTTTAAAAACTAAGCCAGACTGTAGAGAGCTGGTAACATACGACCACAGCTAATTAAAAATTATAGTGACTAGATGCTGGAAGAAAAATAGATAATCGTAATAGTAATTGTAGGAAGATCAAGGAAAATAGTCGATCAGTCTAGATATTTGACACTACAAATTTTAACCCAGTAACTAAAAAATGTATCAGATCACCAGTATTAAATATAAGTATAAAAAATAGCACAAACATGTAGGAACAAATCAAAGGCCAGGGCATCAAATAAGATACAACTAGCAAGACACTTAAAGGGCTTCAAGAAAACATTGTATATAAGTACATCAGTAGTTTGGAAGATCACAGAAAAAGTCTGTCCACTGTTCAATGGGATGAAAAGTAAATAACAAATGATGCCAAAAAGCTGAAATATTGAAATGCCTTTTTTCAAACTTTGATTAAGATAATCACCAAGTTAGACTAGAAGAGAGACAGAATGTGTTTTGGAGTGCAGGAACAAGTTAGGTGTTTTTAAATTGGTTGGGCCTGATAAAATGTACTGTACTGTACTTAGGGAGCTGGCTAAAGCAATCATCTTAGCAGTTATCAAGCAGTTACCTAATTCTTAGAGGATGGGTGACGTTCCAGAAGACTGGAAAATGGCTAATATAGTGCCTATCTTTTAAAATAGGAAAAAGGAGGACCCAGAAAACTATGGACCAGTGAGCAAAATTTCAATATCTAGAAAGATACTGGAAAAAACTTGCAGGCGATCAATTAACAAGTATGTAAAATATAACAAGGTGATAAGTAGCAGCCAACATAAATTTGTCAAGAACAAATCATGTCAAACCAGCCATATTTCCTGCTATGACAGGGTAACAGGCCATGTGGATAGGGAAAGAAGCAGTATACATAATAGATCTTGACTTTAATAAGGCTTTTGATACCGACTCACATGACGTTCTCATAAACAAGCCAGAGTAATTTGGCCTAAATGTAATGTGGGTGCCAGAAAACTGCACTTGGAAAATAGTTGTCAGTAAGCGCATCTACATATGATGCTACATCACCACAGTGACACACTACGGTGACGTAGCATCTACAGGTGTCTACATGTTACCAGCAGCTACTTCGCCGTAGCGGCACACTCCCCCGTTATAGCGCACCGCTATAGCAAAGTAGCTACTAAACATAACCATGTGCTGCATGTACGCCTCACTACAGGTGGTTACTACGCCATGCTTTAGTACTTCCAAAAGGAAGTACTAAAGCATAGCACATTAACAAAGTCACCCTAGGGCAATGTGTAGACGTGCCCAGTGACTCATTGCCAAGCTGGAAGGATGTATCAAATGACATTTCATAATATGGGGTCTAATAATATTCAAAATTATGATAAGGACTGGGATGATGGAATAGTACACTTATTAAACCTTCATATAATACCAACATGTTGGAAGATAATTTAGAAATCAAAATGATCTGACAAATTGGAGAAATGTTTTGAAATAGGATTTAATTCAATAAGAACGAGCATTAAGCAGGTATGAATAATCAACTGCACAAAGACAAAAGGAGGAATGACTGGCTGTGTAGCAGTTCCACAGAAAAGGGTCTAAGCATTCCAAACTCCAAGAAAGATGAAGACCAATTGGAGAGAATCTGAAAGAAAGGAAACAAAATGACCAAATATCTAGAAAACATGACCTGGAAGGAAATATTTAGTGTAATAACCCCAGGTCTCTCACAAAGAGAAGATTGAGTGGCAACATAACAGTTTTCAAGTATGTAAAAGGTTTCTATGTTCTTCCAGATAGTATAATTTATTCCTGAGGTAGATAGCAACAAAAATTGTGCCATGAAATGCTGTTCCAGTGTGTAAACAAGCATTAGTGGAACCTGGTTTAGGTTTATGCAGCTTGCTTTAAGCAGCCTAAATCTAAACCAGAAGTGATGCATGCAGGCATTCACCACTGATGGGAGCAGTGTGGGCAGCCTGAGGTAAGTAATTTAAGGCAGGGAGAAGAACTGGCAGGTATGTGTTGGGGGGTCGGGTTGGGGATTGGTGGATTCAGGGGAACTGGTGGGTACAGGGCAGGATTGGTGGGTCTGCAAAGGGAGGGTTGCATGGAGGGCTAGTCAGAGGGCTAAAAATAGTCCAGTGAGGGTCAAGATGTGTAGGAACAGCACATCTCTGAAGTTATGGTGAGTGGCTTGGCTTTTCCAGCCCTGGGTCTATACTGTGACTATGTTCAGGTTCACTAAATCAGATGATCCCATTTTAGATTATGTTAACTGGGGTTCATCTAAAATTAGTTCACTCATTTTTTGGGCAATTTAAACCCTGTGAATGCTGATGGCTAGAATATGGTATTTAGAGGTTTGCTTTTGGGAATTGGCTTGTTGGTAAATATATATGCAGTAGCCAATTGCCCATCAAGAATGATGGGGTTGGGGTGGTAAACAGGGATGGAGCACTGCCACCCACTGCCCTGCGCTGCCACCACTCTGCCTGGTCCCATGTGCGCCCTGCCCCCCTGGGCCCCCACCACTCTGCTCCATGGCACCACCGGCTTCTAGGCACAGGGGAGGGAGGGAAGCTTGCACGTGGTGGCCGCAGCCCCCATCCCGCACCCCACACTGCCTCCGCTGTGCATCCGGACTCGAGCACCACCACCCCCCCCCCGGCTCCCAGCCTCCCTCCCTCTCGGCCATTCTCAGGACCTAGCAGTGGCAGTGCACAGACACTATCCCCAACAACTTTCCACTTCCCCCTATTTCCTCCTCCCCGCCGCCTCCCGCTCCATGCTGGCTTTTGTTGGGGGCCCGGCAGTGGCAGTGGTGAGGCCAGAGTGGGAGGCAAGGCAAGTGCTGCACCACCAGCACTCCGTACTGTCGACTCCAAGGAGCGGGTCTGGTGGGGGGGGCAAGGCCAGTGCCACATGCCCTACCCCCACTCTCTGTCCCTTCCATCCCCACCATTATGGCAGCATTCTGCCATCCCAGGCCAATCCTACTGCCCCCATCTGCCTCCTTGGAGGTAGAGGGGGATAGCAGGGATGCTGCTGCTGTTACAGTGGGGAGTGAGGGGCCAGGGGGGTGGGGGTGAGGCCAGTGCTGCTGGCCATTCTGGCCCACTCTGGCCTCCTCTGTCACAGGAGAGGGGCAGGCTCTGTCCCTGCCCCCCGCTTCTCATCCAGCCCTGTTCCCCCCTGCTTCCTCCTCCCCCACACTGCATCGAGTCCAGGCCCATTTCTCCCCCTGCTTCATCCCCCTCTGCCTCCAAGGAGCAGGGCTGGGGAGGGGAGTGAGGCCAGTGCCTCTGTCTTCACCCCTCTGCTTTGGTCCTGCTGGGGGATGGTGGGATGGCACTGCCATAAAGGAGGGGAATGAACCCCTCTCCCCCCCCAACTCTGGCTCCTCAGTCCCCGCTGGCATGGCATTGCTTCTGTTTATGCAGAGCACACTGGTTGTTTCAGTAAGCATTAGTCACAGATAAAGAGTCATCAGGAGGGGAAAAGAATATAAAAGCAGAGCAACAAAGGTCCCTGTACCTCAGAGGGGAACCCAAGGCACATGGACAGAGGTCATACCACCAGCCCATTTCATCCGCCTCTCCAGGCTGCTGACATGTGACATTCAAGAAAGAACCTCCGAGAGAAGCTCGTGTGCCCTAGGATTGGTAGCTATAGAACTGTTTGTTTTATTCTTTTCTGTTATCACTGTGTATCAATAAATTTTCCTATTATCAAATGGAAAGGTTGTGGTTGGCCTGAGGGATTTGGGTCTCCCTGGAACAAGGCGTCTGAGTCCTAAACCTAGTGCCAACAAATGCCTACATGGCCAAGCATTTAGATCAACCTAACCTTGATCTAAACGTAACTCTTGTACGTTCCCCTGGTGTACTGCATGTTTAGAAGAGAGGTAAAGCTAAAAGCTCCTCTGTTTACTAATGAATTGCTCATGGACAAATTCCCCAAAGTATTAGGCCCAAATAGGCTTTTATTTAATATAAATTGTGGGATATGTTCTTTTAACAGCTATTTATTGTGGCCATTTTGAATCAAATTTTCTCTGGTGGTCTAAGAGGTGCACCATGCATCTTCTTCATAATACCCTGAATAACAATAAATAAACCACGCATTTCTAGTCATAGCATCTTAGTAGGATGCCCTAACAGGATGCAGAGACATGCCCTAACCCTACATGAATAGCTATTAACTCTAGTACAACTTCTTTCTCATTGCACTGATGCTGAGGGAAAAGACAATAAGAGTGGCTGATTAGGAGATAAAAAGAGAATTATGAGAAAGTAAGCTTTTTGGACTGTGTTTGTTAAGACTGAGCGTTTCTGCTTGCTAAAGGGATGGAACGTCTAAAGACGGTACTTAAGTCCAGACTTGTATTCCATATGGAGTAAAAGACAGCCATAGCAAAATGAGCTGCAAAGAAGATATTTCTACTATCTAAAACATTTCAAAAAATTTGATCTAAATTTTCTCTCAATTCCACTAGCCCGTAAGCAGCTAGAGATGAGAATGGTGCTCTCTATATGTTTAAATAGATAGAATCACCCAGCCAGTAACTGGTCTGAAAGGTTCAGAGCATAAAAAATGTTTTGGAAAAGCATCTGAACATTTAAGATGTTTCCTAATATGCAAAACGTTTAGTATTTCATACTCCCAGAAAGGCTAGACATGTTGCAGCCTTGTGTCATAGCGTCCTGCCACAAGTCCCTGGTGAACCTGGAATATCAGAAATTCGCATGTATGGAAAAGAAAAGGACAGTAGTGTTTTAGACCACAGTAAGATTTTCTTTTTTCTATGGATGCATGAAGTGATGATGAGCAGCAAGAGAAAACCTTAAATGTCTGTTCAAGTTTTAAACAGAGATTTGAAAAACAGGCAAAAAAATGTAAACAGCTACACAAGAAGCAAGGATCAGACTCTCTTTCCATGTTTGAAATCCAGGCTCAGTCATGAGGTAACTTCATTGAAATGACAGGGTAAAGTGTTTCTTTTAGTCTTCTAGTCTTTTAGTGTCTTTTAGTTCTTCAAGTTACAAGACAGAGGTAGAACTGTATATGTGAGAACGGAGCCTTTTATACTGTTAGTTCATGGCTATCTTTATTTTCCAGAGAGACAATTTTCGTCTGAAAGGCATTAAGTCTAAGATCTTTCCTTGAAGGGTTTTCAGAAGATAGTAGAAATAAAAGCACATAGTTCTTCTAAGCCTTAAGATACTGTGTTTATATACTGGGGATTTTCAAGTAGAAATCAATATCTTTTTATTTCATATAGGGAAGAAGAATAATAGATACTCCTCTTTTGATGTTCTTAATAATGTGTTTGCAAAGGAAACAAAGAATTTTACAGTTACTACCGAAGAGTATATTATTAGATCTTAACACTTAACTGAGTTTCCTCACAAACGTTGATTTGCTATTGTTATGACTGCTTTTAGTTTAAAGAAATATGCAATTAAATTTAGTTTGGGAGTGCACTATCACCAAATTATATTTATTAAATATATGTCTGTCTTGGTCAAACACTCTAAAATGAATCATTTGATTTGGCATCAGAAACAGAGGACTCAGTTTTTACCCTGCAGACTCCTTGATTGCTCACAACAACAAAAAATCTAAGGTAATGGCAAAACAGGCTCTTCCTAACCCTGGTGTTTCCTTATTTCCTGCTAGCCCCCAACTCCTCCCAAATACAAAGCTTCTCAACAGTCCCATGCGATGAAGGATTTTTCCTAATTCCCCAACTATGAACCCACTGGCTACTCAGCCTGGATCTCTCTCATTCTGTATTTGGAGCTGTTCCACTTTGTATAAATAATTAAATATCCCTGCATCCAAAGGGAGAGAGAAGTTGACATGATAGCTTTGTACTCCCAGGCATTCAGCAAAACTGGGCAGAGCAGGGGTTTAAACCTCATAGTGCCGTATCCCAAATAAATGTCCTGAACACTAGGCTATTGCATATGTTCTCTAACTCTGTCCTCTTCAAAACTGGCCCCTTGTCAGACTGCAGCCTTGATCCTGGGGCCTAAGACTGACCAGCAGAACTACTTATCCTGGGCTTCCATCCTCCAGCTGATAACTAGAACTGGGCAAAGCTAGCCAGGGCTCTGCCCTCTGCCCATCCCCTGGCACAAGAGTGGCTGGCTGGGGTCACCTAACCCTCTACTTCCCCTCTACTTCCTCTTGAGAAGGAACAGTGTGTGTCTAGGTAACAGGGCTCAGTGTCATCCTGGACTGCTTTTGTGTTCCTTCTGGTTTGTGCTTGATCTCTGGGCTTCCTTACCCAGCTTGCTCTCTACTTCATCTCCGGGCTTCCCCAGCTGGCTTGTTCCTAGACCCTGCTCTTGGACTGACCTCCTGGTTTCCAGACTCAGCTTGTCTCTGGATTCTGCTCACCCCTCCTGCCCATGGTCAGCACCATGATCCTTGAGTAGCCCCAGACATGGCTGCCCATGACACACCTACATTTTTGTGGAACATTTTGGATTTTGATTCTTCAATATTTTTTGAAGAAAAGGTTTTATCTAAAAACTTCAGACTAGTTTTTAATGCCTACATAGGCCAGGCTATATATAGGTCCAGTATTATGTTTCCATTTTGTTAACATTAAGGTTCTGGTCAATCCTTTGCTTTGCTTTTTCTCGTTATCCATAATCTGTATAATAAGACTATTCATAGTGCTGTCATTTGTTGATAGGGTTTTGTAATGGGGATATTTTGCCTGCTAAGGAATGAACTAAGGCTACCAGATAAAAACTAATAATGATGTTCACTGACTGCTAGCTTGGGTTAGATTCTGCCCTCTAAGCACTATCAAGAAGCATCTCAACTGAGGCATACGGGTGGGTCCCTGGTGTTAAGTTCTAGCTTTAAAACAGAAAGTCATATTCACTCATTTGTCTAAAGCAAGCCTAGTAGTGGCAGATGTTCTCAGCAATCGTTAAATAGGTGCCAGATGGTAGCTTAAAAAGTTGACCTTAAAAGTTTTATAACCTTCAGCTGTAATTTTAATGGAGAACCGTGCAGATGTATGACTGCTCAGTTTTGCATCTAGCTCTAGTGTGACAATAAGATAATGTTCATCAAGAAGATAAATGTTGATGATGGTCCTTTGTCTCAAATCTGCTGTAAGAAGTTTGCATTAGTCATCTGGTCATCGTTATTTTTCTTTCAGTCTAAAGGAAAGAGACCAGTTAAATAAATACCCCTTTATATGAAGATAACTGTAAAAAAAGGGAAACTAATACCCAAGGCAAATGTCCAGTATCAGAAATTAAGCCATGTGAGCTGAGGGGAGTTCACTGAGACTAACTACAAAGTAGGGACTACAGGGCTATTTGGTTGCAGTTGAGTATGTCTGAGGCAGAAACTAAGAGAATCACAGTACTCACTTGAAAGGCAAACATGAATTACTAAGCACTGAAACTACCTGCTGTTTTTCCTACTGTGTTCAGGAAAAATGGGACTTCATATATATGTATAAATAAATGGGATTTGTCCAACAAAATACCTGACTTGTATAATTAATTTCACTTCCTAGGGAGTAAGAAATAAGCATGCGAAGCCCCAAATGCCAGCTAACCTCCTGGGTTCAAAAGAGGTTTTAACTATAGGATTTTAAACCCCTTTGTTGCTGGTCTTTGCCATGCTAGAATGTTACATTGCTGTTATATGAAGCAGCACTGGAATGTCTTTTTACCTCATACCAAAAATGGTATGCAACACCAAAATAACAAACATTGCTCAGCATATGATTTTTTATTTGGGAACTGTGCAGGTAGCACTGCACCTATTCTTTCTTTAATCATGAAAGATGTTATTGATTTCAAGGTATGGCCTAGAAAAGGATTGTGTGAGAGAAAAGGCTACAAAAACATAATAATTCTTTAACACTATAAAGCTCTTAATTACTTGAGAGCCTATGCAGTACATTTCGTTTTGAGATGAATATTAATCACTGACTTTGAACAAAATAAGTCAGCAGCACATTCCTGTTCCTTTCTCCGAAGAGGTGGCACGAGGCCAACTTTCTATCCTATGTGAGTTCAGCAGCATGGGGCAAAAGCCAGAGCAGGATTTGACCCATGAAATAGAGAGAAAAAGCAATTCATTTTCTTGAAGTTACTTTGGAATATCAGTTTTTATATTGATAGTCATGATAAATTAATTAAGTGTAATTTGAAACTAGCCTGGTACAAAACTGTCCTGAAGAATGTTAAAATCAATGTAACTATGAAGTGAGTAATTAGAATTCAATCAACAAGGAAAGTTGCTGATTCCTAAGACAGGGAGATCAATATATATTTTGGTAGAAATCATAAAATGTAATGGCTGCAGTCTGTAAAACTGGGAAGGAACCTATTATATTTTTTACAAATTGCACATTAAGAGAGTCTTTCATACAAATATATTTTTTCAGGCAGATGAATTAAATCTGTGCTGTTTGAGGTAAGTTTAAAGTTTTGCTCTGATGATTTCTCTTTAATAAAGTTGTCTTAACGGTGGTCATAAATTTTAGTGCTGAAACATGGCCTATATTACAGCACCACAAGATTTAGAGGAATTCAGTTATTAACCTTTTTTAAAAAATTAGTGGGGCTATGCCTACCATTTAGAATATACTTATCACTCAACATCTCCCTGTGTGCACTTCAATACATGAGTCAGATCCTGGTTCACTGAAGTCATTGGAGCTTTTTACGTTGACGTTAATAGTAGCAAACTTGACAAGGAGAACAAACCATTTCTGTAATCTACTGTAAATACCTTTTGTGGCCTTCTGCAATCTATTCAGCACTGAAACTCTTCAACTGCCTGTGCTTGTGTCTTATAAAATTAAGTTAGAGGTGTTCAAAGTGCAGTAAAAAAGCCACATTTGCCCCAAACTTTTATCACATTTATGTGCAAGACAGGAAAGATGTATAAATAGCTTGCCTCTTATTATTTCCTTCATGTTTTATTAGAGCATGTTCCTGAATTAATTCAGATATTTAATTTCACTATTAATGACTGCTTCCTAAAGTACAGCCACTATCCTGTTTAAAAAAAACCCAACAGTTTATATGATCTCCAATAATTGCCTTTAAGTAACAGCAACCACCATTACCATCTCTTTGCATTCTCCAAGGTTATTGGACTCCAAGTGCATTTTCAGTTTTTAATTGTCTTTTAACATGCTTCAACATTATTTTCCTTGGTCTGATAATTAATGTATTCATTCCCTCCTCCAGTTTCATGTTCACACACTAATTTTCTTCCTCAGGCTCCTGCAATGTTTTTGTGTACCTTAACCCTGTGCGGGCCGGTCGCAAGCCGGGCCCTTTTTCGTGCTGCACACGGGCTGTGGCCAGCAGCCCAGGCACGCGGGGTCGGAAAGAGGGGCGCGACAAGCTAGAATTAGGCACAGACTCATAGCGGTAGATTTAAAGAGTGTTTACTTACACCGGAGATGGTCGCGGTGCAGGCTGGAAAACTTGCTTGAGTTGCGGTTACAGACAGGAAAGAAGAGAGGCGGACAAGAGTTCTAAACTCGTGAACTCTAGCCCAATCTGGTTGGAGGCTCTAAACCGTGAGCCCGTTGTGCCAACCAAAGAAAGTACTCGTCCGAAAGAGCTCTGAATAGACTCACACAAAGTTTGCTAGGCTCCATGGGTCCGGTTCTTTTGTGCGCAGGAAGGGATACGTCTAGGAATCTATCAGCGACGGGGAGAGGCTAGAGGCTGATCAGCCCTCTGTTGCCTGCTTAAGATACACGCTGGGTTCGAAGGAATCAGCTCCGCAGCGCTTAGAGATCTTCACACAGCGTGAAGTCTCCTCCTCCTGGTAGTCGTGGAGTCCTCCAACTTGGGCAGAAACCACTCAAGCTTTTTATACGGCTAGCAAGCCAATCACTAGCCGCCACGTGTGAATAATTTAGAACTGGCCAATAATGGGACTCGAATTAGCATACAAATGGCTGGAACTCTTTGCAACGAGCATTTCTGTGCTGCAACAAAGAAATGCACCCTGCAAAGAAAGCTTCAAATTGGCGGGAAATTCTCCCTTGCACCGGGGTTCTCTTTTGCAGCAGAAAACTCCACCGTGCAAAGAAGCTATAATTTAGCGGGAACAATTTAGCAGTGCCGAAGCACACAAAAACAAAAATCACACCCTTTGGGTTGTGACAAACCCTACGTCAAAATCACTTTTTTCTTCAGGCAGCTCCAGTTTCTTACTTGAGGTTCTGCTAAACCAGATAAATCTAGGGCTTCCCCAACAGCTTCAATGGAATTTCTTTGCATTTGTACTGGAGGAACTGAAAATAGAATTAGGCCTTAGTTGTTTATGGATGAACTATTCTTCCCCTACTGTGTATCCTTCCGATATGCAGTTGGAGAATTTCTTGACTGTTATGACTGACTGAATGAGGAAGTAGAGCTAAAATGTAGAAAATAATTGTAATACCTGATACTGTATCTCATTTTGTCCTTTCCAATCACTTGCAAGGAAGAATGACTGGTCTCACGTCACTTCTTTTAGAAGAATGGCTAAATTCAAGCTTAATAGATAACTTATGCTTGGCTAGTTGCTGCTACTTGTCTTCCTGTGGAGCTGCTCTTTTCTTCCTTGATTTAGGGATGGAAAAGAGTAAAAAGGCATTTCTGAATAACTATAGAATTTAAGGGTCCTATGCTCTATTCCCAGTCAATGGCATGGAAAAAGTAAATGAGCAATTAGTCATGCTGAGAAGGGCTGTCAAGAATCATATAATTCCATGGTACCATGTACCTGCCATCACTTCAGCCTCTCCACAGCAATTACATGAATTATTCTGTCTCTCAAACTGCTTGCAGTATATAGGGGTTAGGCCTGGCTGGGTGCATCAACACAAGATGCTGACTACGTGGTAGTGTCACATGGCAAAAACCATGATGCAACACTACTTCACTGTAGTATTAGGCCACTGTGGAGTATTCTGACAAAAAAAGGCATTCGCAGATGCTACTGCACAGTAACTCAGGTTACTGTCCATTTATTTAGTACGTCTTTACACAAGTACTAAATCAAAGCACAGTAATGACTGTGCAGTAGCATCTTATGTAGACATGGCCGCTGTTTCTTAAGGGACATGGCCACATGTTCAAATTAAAACTGGATGGAAACCAGCTATAGAGTTGTTACATGTTTTCAAGCACTAACTTGTTAGCTGGTTGACTCTTTATAGTTGAATTGTCATTTTTTGTGGTGGATAATTACTTTGCACATGTGGCTGATCTAAATGTATGGCGTGATAAATCAGTTAATTATGTGATAATTACTTTGCCCTTGTGACCCTTTCATGTGTGGCCAGTGGAAATTTACTGTGAGATTCACCAGTTAATTGTGTAATATACGTAATATGTAGCAGGGGCCAAAGAGGCCAGAATACAGCCACTGATAGCACTCTCAGCTTTTAGTCTGGCCAAAGTTCTTGCAATTCTATACCACAGAAAATTAAAACTGCAAGGCTCTGAAAGAGAAGAATAAGGAGCATGTTGGAACACATCTATTCCAAAACATTCAGTTTAACTTGTTTGTTATTAACAAACTCTTATTTAACTGAAAACTACAGCTACTGTAGTGAGTTGCATTCTGTTCAAAATTTGTGAATAACATACATCAATAAGCACTTGAAGGTACTTATATAGAAATTAAAGTTAGAGATGTCAAAATCTTTAAATCTCAGATCAGTAATTAACAATACATCTCAAGCTCTGGAAAAAAAATAATGCTAGCTCCCTTGGTAAGCAAGGTGCTTCATATCTCAGTTGGAAGAAAATTCAAGTAATCAGGGAACAGTGTTGTTAATGAAAAAGTACACTCCTGTCTGTGTTTATTTTGTTACAAATAACAACTGAAGTTACTATAGCAGAATAGGTGTACACAGGTCATAGTTGTATACTTGAAGATAATTTATGTACAGCTGTCATTTTCTTGATGTTGTTCTTTCACAGACAGCTCCCAGAGATGTTGTTAGAACGCAAGAGCTGTATGCAAAGTAGGGGTGCACCAATAAAGATTATTTTTGGCCAATACTGATGGCTGATTGACAAGCCATATCAGCCGATACCGATCCGATTGCCAATATGTATTCTGGCAGCTTGGAGATCAGCACCTGGCCAGTAAATCTGTGAGGAGGAAGGGGCATGGGGGAGCAGATTGAGGCCCCCATGGTAAGGGAGGGAGTGGGGCTGGGTCAGGGGCAGGCACTGTCTTTCCAGGGATGGGTGGGACAGGGCATGGGATGGAGCCATGGGTGGCTCATCCAGGGAGTAGTGGGTGGCACCCCCATGTGGCCCTGGATTTGTGCATGAGGTGAGGGTGGGCTACTCACTATGGGGGTGGGGCAGGCAGTGGCAGTGCTGGTGGGGGGAGATCCAGTTGCACTACAGCCACCCAAAAATTCACCGTAGCCCCACAGTGCAGCTGCCACCTGCCCCACCCCCACCCATCCTGAGTGCAACCCCAGACCAGGCCCCTGCCAGGAAGAGGCCAGTGCAGGGGGAAAAGGCCAGTGAAGAGGCTACTGCAGCCCCTGGCCAGAGCCCAGTGTGTAGCCAGTCTCCTGGGCGAGCTGCTCATGGCTCCATCTCACACCCCGTCCTGCCCCGGCTGGGCAGAACCTGCCCCTGCCCCAGCCTCACTCCATGCCTCACTGTGGGGGCCACAGTCACGCACCCAACACCCCTTCCCTCCCCCATTTTCCCTTCCCCCCCACTGACTTCCTGGCCCAATGCTGCTCTCCAAGCTGCCAGGCTGCACTCCTGGCCACGTGTGCTACCACTGTGCACATGCATGCAGCATTTACTGGTAACATTATTGGCCTCATTAGCCAAAAAAAGCCAATTGGTGATAGCATCAATTTTCCTTTTATTGGTGCCAATACAATATGGACCAATATATCAGTGCACCTCTAATGCAAAGTTTGATTATTATCAACCTCCTCTTGGAATTGAGTATAGCCTGGGGCAGATGGCTGCTGCAGCCGCAGCTCCAGTGTTGACCCAGGGAAAATGGCATACTGTTGAAGGGTGTGACTGTGGGGGAGATTATACAGAGTGGGGGAGGATGGAGGAGGTACAGGGGAGACCACACTTTGTGTGGCCCAGAAGGAGCATGCAGGAGACCGTGCAGTGTCAAGGGAGTTGCTGTGGCACTGGCTGCAGCCCTGACCCTGATCTGGGGCCAGAGATGGAGTTGCCACAACTACTGCTACCTCATGAGGACCAGAAACACTGCATGCTCTGTGCCCTGGGCCAGAGATGAAGCCACATCCCCTATATAGGGTAAGAACTGGTGGGTGATGGGGTGGAGGGGAACAAGCTGCTGGGATGGAAGTGGCCAGGGGGCAGACCCCAGGGTGCAGGAAGCATGGTACAGGGAGGCAGGTACTGGGGGATGCAGTCACTGGGGAAGGCAAGTTTCATGAGCATGACAGTTGAGGACTGGGGACAGAGATGACTGGATGATGAGATGACTGGCTTTGTTGATATGGGAAGACCAGTGGATGTTCACCTTGACTTTAGCAAGGCTTTTGATATTGTCTCCCATAACATTTTTGCAAGCAAGCTAAAGAAGTATGGTTTGGATGAATGAACTGTAAGGTGGATAGAAAACTGGCTGGACCGTTGGGCTCAGAGGGTAGTAATCAAGGTCTAGCTGGCAGCTAGTGTCAAATGGAGTGCCCCAGGGGTCAGTCTGGGAGCCATTTTTTTTCAACATCTTCATCCATACCCTGGAAGATGGGATGGAGTACATCCTCAGCAAGTTTGCAGATGACACCAAACTAAAGGGAGTAGTAGATAAACTGGAGAGCAGGACTAGGATTCAGAGTGACCTCAATAAATTCAGATAGAGACATCTCTTGAAAAGGTATGAGACTGTTCTCTTACAGGTTGGCTGATCTCCTAAGCAGGGCTTTAAACTAGGTTAACTGGGGGATGGGGACATAGATGACAGTGAGAACCTAGGATCAACAGACCATGAGCAATGCCCTGAAACAGCCCACATAAGTACTATGGGGCCCAATGGTCATCAGGACAAGGGAGCACCAAAAACACCCATCAGGGGGCTCAAATGTCTCTATACTAATGCTAGAAGCATGGGGAACAAGCAGGAGGTACTTACACTCCTGCTTGGAAACAAAAACTTTGATTTAGTTGAGCTGACTGAAACTTGGTGGGACCCTACCCATGATTGGGCAGTAAGCATTGAAGGCTATAAGCTGTGCAGACAAGATAGAATAGAGAGAAAAGGGAAAGGTGTTGCACTCTACGTGAAGGAGCAATATACATCCTCCATAATCAAAATGGGATCAGAGGAGGGGCAAATTGAGGTATTGCGGGTCAGAATGCAAGGGGGTTGGAGAGTGTTATCATGTTAGTAGGATACTGCCCGTTCCTCTGGTTCTCGCCTGCCATGACTTGAATCTTATTAGGGGAGAAAAGAGATTGATGGGATGTTAATTGGTACCCGCAGAATGACTACTCCCGACCCATTACTTGATTCTAGGTATTTTATTTGCTTTTCTTATCTTTTCTTTTACAGCAGCCTGGATTGTAGGTGGCAGCCTGTTCAGCTTGCCCCCTGAATCACCCCTGGGCTCAGGAGGGCATCTCCAGCTTCAAAATCCTCAAGGTAACTGCCAGCCAGTGTTCTGTGGTGCTAATTACCTTATTAGCAGTCTGTGCATCCGGCGCCTTTCATTCCACGCCGGCTACTTGTGTGGGGAGCGTCCCCAGCTGCTTCCCCTCAGTATGTGTTAACAATTGACAATACTGGCTTATTCACTTCTGAGTTCAAGGGGGATAAGGGGTCCCCATGCCTGTGCCTCAGCTTTTTGCTGCTAATTACCTAATTAGCGGCTTGTTACAGGCGTCTCACAGTCTCTCTCTGTGGTTTGTTACGGCGCGGCTCTGGGAGTTCCCTCACCATCAAAGCTGATGCCACGGGACCTGGAACAGTCATCCCCCAAGCTCTGGGGTTCTTGCCAGTTTCCCCTCCCAGGTCTTGACCTGTGACCCCTTTTCTACTTAGGGACACCTCACCTCATCCCAGCGCAGAGCCCCAGCTTTTCCCCAGACTCACCACAGCTGCTGGAGTTCCTCTGTAAGTAATTGATGGTGTTGCCAACCTGCCATCTTCATGATCCCTCAATCTCAGTGCCTCTCTGGGCCTCAGATCCCTCCACCTGGTCCTCTACCTCTGGGGTCTCACATAGCCCCCTCTTCCATGCGTTGGTGCCCAAAGGCATTTTCTTTGGGATCTCCCCCTTCCTTTATCCCTGGAAGCAGTGTCCCATTGGCCAATTTTATGTGATGTGGGGAGTCCTCCCCCAGCTGTCTGGGATTTTCCCAAGTGACAGGGCTCCTAGCAGGAACCCTGTTACAGAGAAGAAGAGACTTGGTAGTGGGGATCTACTACAGGCCGCCACATCAGGAGGAGGAGTTGGACCTGGATTTCTCCAGACAACTCTCTGAGACCATACGGCCAAGGGACATGGTTGTCATGGGTGACCTAAACTACCCTGATATCCGCTGGAAGGAGCAGTCAGGTAGATCTAACCATTAACCTAGGTTCTTAACCTGCATACAGGAACTTCACCTACCACAGGAGTTACACGGTCCCCACTAGGGAAAGCACCTTACTGGACTTGGTGCTGGCTACAGGGGATGACCTGGTGGGGGATATACTGACACAAGGTAACCTAGGGGAAAGTGACCATCACTTGATTGAATTCACTATCTGGGGTAGGGTGGGAAAGATAACCAGTAGGGCAGAAGTGCTAGACTTCAGAAAAGCTAACTTCAGTGTGTTCAGGAGATTAGTTAGTGAGGCGCTGAAGAACAGGAGAATTGGTGAGATGTGAGTCCAGGAAGAGTGGTCATTCCTAAAGGTAACAATCCTATGAGCACAGGAGACAATCCCCTTTCACAGGAAAGGGGGCAAAAGGGCCAAAAAACCCTCTTGGCTGAACAGGAAAATCCAGGAAAGTCTGGGGTCAAGAATCGAGGCATATAGTAAGCCTGTGTGAATAGGAAAGTATTTGATTACGATTCAGATTTGGCTGATTCAGAGGACAGTGATTTGATTTGGAGATCTGGAGCACTGTCCTGAATTAATTCAGCTGAATTGGCTTCAAAAGATTCAGTGCTGATTTGGAAAGATTCGATGATTCGGATCAGGTGGAGAGAGGCAGTCACAGCTGGGTGGCTACAGGTTCTCCTGCAGCTCCTGCAGCCATACCTGCCTCTCCCTGGGCTGGGGGAGCCACAGGAGAAGCCCCCATGGATGCCCTACCCAGCCCCAGCCTCCCAGCACATAAAAAAAATTCCCTGCAGTCACTAGCTGCAGCAGTGGTGATCAGGGCCCCCCATGGCAGAAGCAGGTATCACACACCCCCACCCCCACCTGGCACCTGCACGGCAGCTGCCTCATCGTGCAGGTGCAGTGCAGCTCAGCAGGGTGCTGCACACTGTCTGGGGGCTGGGGCCACAGGCGCTGGGTGCCACTGGGCTCCAGGTGACTGCTGCAGCTGGTGAGTGCGGGACTTTTTTTTTTTTAAGTGCTGGGAAGCTGGGGCCAGGCAGGGCAGCCAAAGGGGCTTTGCCCATGGCTCCCTCCACCATGAATGGTGCCTGTCCCCAGAGGCTGGGGGGGCACAGTGACAGCCCTCAGGTGATGGTGGTAGTGATGGTGGTAGTGGTAGGGGCATGGCAGCTGTGGCGGTTTCAGCAGGGGAGGATAGGGGGTGGTGAGTGCCAACCAGTGGATGATGACCACCCACAGAAGCTGCCGGTGGTGTTGGCGGCAGGAGGGTGGGGGGGGTGGCGAGCAGCAACTGCTCACAGGTACTGCCTGCAGCATCGGTGGTGGCCAATCACAGGAGGTGCACTGCCAGTCTCAGGGACCGTATGTGCATCCACATGCACCCCCTACGCATTACTAATGTCCCCCACCCAGGGAGAGGCAGGCACAGCCAGAGGAGCCATGGGAGAACCTGTAGATGCCCGGCTGTGCCTGCTTTTCCCCAGCTGATCCAAATCTCTGAATCTTTTGCAAATTGATTCAGATGCTTCAAATCAATTCAGAGCTTTTAATGGGTCTCTTGATTTAATTCAGATTCGGACCTTCAGCCCCCGAATTAGGCCGAATCTCCTCCAAATTGAATTGGTGACTAAAGCTTTGCACGGCCCTAACATATAGGCTGTGGCAGCAGGGGGTAGCTACCAAGGCAGAGTATACCTACTTGGCCTGGACTTCCAGGGAGGCAGTGAGAAAAGCCAAAGCAGAAATGGAACTTAGATTGGCAACAAAAATTAAAGCAACAAAAAATCCTTCTTCAGGTATATAGGGAGCAAAAAGAAGGCACAGGGTAGCATACACCCCCTACAAGATAAACTAGGGCAATTAGTGACAGATGGGGGGACAAAGCTGAGCTCTTCAATGAGTTTTTTGCTGCTGTATTCCTGAACTCAGGTCAGGACAAATCTCCCAATTGGATCGTAGACAGGCATAGAGAGGGAACCAGATCACCAACTGTTAGCACCAACTTAGTGAAGAGACATTTGGAGGGGCTGAATGTGTTTAAGTCAGCAGGCCTGGATGATCTTCATCAAAGGGTTCTGAAGGAATTGGCCAGTGTCATAGCAGAGCTACTGGCATGGCTGTTTGAGCACACTTGGTGCTCAGGTCAGGTCCAAGAAGACTGGAAAAGGGCCAATATGGTCCCTATTTTCAAGAAAGGGAGGAAGGAGGATCTAGGTAACTATAGACCGGTTAATCAATCCTTGGGAAAACCTTTGGAAAAATTATCAGAGATCACATTTGTGGGGGTCTAGCAGGGAAAGTAATGCTAAAGGGCAACCAGCATGGATTCATAGCAGGTAGATCCTGCCTGACTAACCTTGTTTCTTTGTATGACCACGTCACAAAATGCTTAGATACAGGAATCAAGGTGGATGTCATCTACTTGGATTTTAAGAAGGCCTTTGATATGGTATCTCATTATATTCTTATAGATAAACTAGGGGACTGTGACATAGATAATTACACAGTCAGGTGGCTGGCAAATTGGCTTAGGGGGTCGCATCCAGAGAGTGGTGGTGGATGACTCGGTATTGACCTGGAAAGATGTGGGCAGGGGAGTCTCACAAGACTCAGTCTTTGGACTGGTGCTGTTCAATGTCTTCATCGGTGACTTGGATGAGGGCGTGGAAAGTACCCTCTCCATATTTGCTGATGATACCAAATTATGGGGTAAAGTTAACACACCAGAGGGTAGGGAATGGTGGATCTGGACAGGTTGAAAAAGTGGGTGGAACAAAATAGGATGTAGTTCAATAAGGACAAATGCAGAGTGCTGTACCTAGGGAGAAGGAATTACCAGCACACTTACAAGCTTACCTCAATCCTGGGGAAACTCTTTGAGAAGATCGTCAAGGAGCACATCTATGATGGGCCGGCATCGGGGATGATGCTCAAAGGCAACCAGCACGGTTTCATTAGGGGCAGGTCATGTCAGACCAACCTGATTGCCTTTTACGATCAGGTTACAAAATCACTGGAT
Source organism: Alligator sinensis (assembly GCF_000455745.1). Taxonomy (NCBI): domain Eukaryota; kingdom Metazoa; phylum Chordata; order Crocodylia; family Alligatoridae; genus Alligator; species Alligator sinensis. The sequence continues at coordinate 2,451,690 of NW_005841855.1, read as the reverse complement.
GCAGGTGTCGCCGTGGATGTAGTCTTTTTTTGACTTCAGCAAGGCCTTTGACACTGTCTCCCACCCCATCCTCATTAAAAAACTAGGCAACGGTGGCATTGATGCCTACACAGTCAGATGGATTGCAAATTGGCTGAAGGGTCATACTCAGAGGGTGGTGGTGGACGGGTCATATTCAACCTGGGGGGAAGTGGGCAGCAGAGTCCCCAAGGGCTCGGTCCTTGGGCCCGCACTGTTCAATTTCTTTATCAGTGATTTGGACAATGGGGTGAAAAGCAACCTGTTTAAATTTGCTGATGATACCAAAATTTGGGGTGAGATGGGCACGCTAGTAGGGGAAGAAAGACTGCAGCAAGATCTGGATAGGTTGCAGGGGTGGGCTAACAAAAACAGGATGCATTTCAATACTGACAAGTGCAGGGTGCTGCACTTGGGCAGTAGTAACCAGCAGCACACTTATAAGATGGGAAACACCCTTCTTGAGCGCATGGAGGCAGAAAGGGATCTTGGAGTCATTATTGACTCCAAGATGAACATGGGCCAACAATGCAAGGTCACAGTCGGCAGGGCTAACCGGACCTTATCATGCATCCACAGGTGCATCTCAAGCAGGGCCAAGGAGGTGATCCTCCCCATCTACACAACACTGGTCAGGCCACAGCTGGAGTACTGAGCATTGAGAGGGTCCAGAGGAGGGCCACTTGCATGATCCGGGGACGCAGGGCAGACCCTACAATGAGAGTTTGTGGGACCTGAACCTGTTCAGCCTTCACAAGAGAAGGCTGAGGGGGGACCTGGTGACCATCTATAAACTCACTAGGGGGGACCAGAAGGGTTTGGGGGAGACCTTGTTTCCCCTAGCGCCCCCCAGGATAACAAGGAATAACAGCCACAAGTTGTTGGAGAGTAGGTTTAGATTAGACATCCATAAGAACTACTTCACAGTCAGGGTGGCTAGGATCTGGAACCAACTTCCAAGGGAAGTGGTGCTGGCTCCTACCCTGCGGGTCTTTAAGAAGCGGCTCTATGCCTACCTGGCTGGGGTCATTTGAACCCAGTTTTCCTCCTGCCCAGGCAGGGGGTCGGACTTGAAGATCTATAAGGTCCCTTCCAACCCTACTTCTATGAAATCTATGAAGCTGGGGGAGGACCTTCTCAGCAGCACAGCAATAGAAAGGGATCTTGGAGTCACTGTTGACTCCAAGATGAACATGAGTTACCAATGTGATAAAGTGATCAGTAAAGCTAACCACACTTTATTATGTATTAGCAGGTGCATGACAAACAGGTCCAAGGAGGTGATACTTCCCCTTTATGTGGCATTGGTCAGGTTGCAGTTGGAGTACTGTGTCCAGTTTGGGGCATCACACTTCAAGAGGGATCTGGTCAACCTTGAGAGGGTTCAGAGGAGGGCCACTCATATGTTTAGGGACCTGCAGGGAAAGCCCTATGAGAAGAGATTGAGGGCCTTGGATCTCTTCAGCCTCCACAAGTGAAGGCTGAGAGGTGACCTTGTGGCCACCTATAAATTAATCAGGGGGGACAGCAAGAAATAGGAGATGCTTTATTTACCAGGGCACCCCTTGGAGTAACTAGGAACAATGGCCACAAACTGACAGAGAGCAGATTTAGGTTAGACATCAAGAAGAACTTCTTTACAGTAAGGGTTACCAAAATCTGGAATGGGCTTCCAAGGGAGGTGGTGCTCTCCCCTACCTTGGGGGTCTTCAAGAGGAGGCTAGACATATACCTGGCTGGGGTTTTCTGACCCCAGTACTCTTTCCTGCCCATGGCAGGGAGTCGGACTCAATCATCTGCTAAAGTCCCCTCTGACCCAAACATCTATGAATCTAAGAATAAATTGGAGGATTGGGCCAAAAGAAATCTCATGAGGTTCAGTAAGTAAAAGTGCAAAGTTCTGCATTTAGGATGGAACAATTCCATGCACCAGTACAGGCTGGGGGCTGACTGGCTTAAGCTCTGCAGAAAAGGACCGGGGGTTACAGTGGACAATAAGCTGAATATGAGCCAGCACTGTGCCCTTGTTGCAAAGAAGACTAATAATGGCATACTGTGCTGCATTAGTAGGAGAGCTGCCAATAGATCAAGGGAAGTGATTCTCCTCCCCCTCTATTGAGCATTGGTGAGACAACATTTAGAGTACTGTGTCCAGTTTGGAGGCCCCACTACAGAAAGAATGTGGACAAATTGGAGAGAGTCCAGTGGAGAGCAATAGAAATGGTTACAGGGCTGGGTCACATAACTTGTGAAGAGAGGCTAAGGGAATTGGTCTTATTTAGCCTGGAGAAGAGAAGATAGAGGGGATTTAACAGCAGCCTTCAGCTACCTGAAGGCTGGTTCCAAAAAGGATGGAGCTGCACTGTTCTCAGTGGTGGCAAATGACAGAACAAGGAACAATGGTCTCAAGTTGTGGCAAGGGAAGTTTAGGTTAGATCTTAGGAAAACCTCTCTCACGAAGAGAGTAGTAAAGCACTGGAACAGGTTTCTCAGTGAAGCTATAGAATCTCCATTCATGGAGGTTTTTAAGTCCCAGGTAGACAAAGCCTTAGCTGGGACGATCTAGTTGGGGATGCTCCTGCTCTGAGCAGGGGGTTGGATTAGATGACCTCCTGAAGTCCCTTCCAAGCCAAATTTTCCATGATTCTGTGACAGGCTGCCTACCTCCCCTCCTATGCTTTCACCTGCCACTGCTTTCCCTCACCAATGTAGTGGGGGAAGACAAATTTAAGACAATCTTCCAATAATTAGATTCTATACATGGAAATTTATAACAAATTTATAATCTATACTATTACGCATACTGCCTCCATTAGTAAGTATGAAGCCTTACCGTGATAGATGAAATTGTTCAGAGAGGGAGTTGGGTGAGAGACCCTTACGTATTTGTATTCTCATGCCTTGCTCTGGGAAGATGCTGCATGGGGCAACGCTGCACGGGGCACACGTATTCTCATGCCTTGGAAGACATCCCCACTCAGCAGCCTCATTCTTGGAAGACATCCCCACTCAGCAGCTGACAAATGCATTAGCAGGGGAGCTGTACTAGAACTGGCAGGCGCAATGCCAAATTGCTCAAGATTCACTGCCATATGTATGCTTCCACCTCAGCGACAAATGGCGTATGCGATCTTGAAGGCAGTAGAGAATCAAGAGCCACTTTGTGCATTTGTTGATGCACATGGTGGTACAGGAAAAACATTCTGGTTCAACACAATTCTTTCAGCAATCTGCAGGGAAAGGAAGATTGCACTGGCTGTGGCATCCAATGGAATTGCTACTACCATGCTTATGGGAGGCAGGACTGTGCACTCAAGGTTCAAGGTAACTCTGAATGTGTTGAAAACCAGCACCTGCAGCATATCAGCACAGTCTGACCTTGCTGAGCTGATTCAAGAAGCAGCTATCATCATCTGGGATGAAGCACGAATGGCTCATCGGTACATGCTGGAGGCTGTAGAATGGACTCTGCAAGATTTACTGCACAGCAATTTACCTTTTGGTGGCAAGGTGATAGTGCTTGGGAGTGATTTTCGGCAAATCCTGCCTGATGTGAAAAATGCCTCACAGCCACAAATAGTATAGGCATGCTTGAAGTGATCTGAGTTGTGGAACCACTTCCAGATTTTCCAACTTCATGAGAATATGCAAATACATAAGGAAGGTTTTGATGCACAAAGTGCAAAATCCGCTCAATGGCTTTTGGATTTGGGAAATGGCCAAGTTCCAAATATTGACAAAATCATTACCCTGCCCCCTGAGCTCTGCATGCCTCTGGATCTCTCAGCAATGATAGAATGGACATTTCCACATCTATTGGATAATTATCAAAATCCAGGATGGATGTATGAAAGAGCTATTTTGGTGCCACATTACTCCATTGTACAGGAGATCAACAACACTATTGTGGCAAAATGTCAAGGCCAAGAATGGATTTGTACAAGCGCAGATGCTCTTTCAGAAGATGACAGTGCTATGGCTGTGCCAATTGAGTACCTGAATTACATGGAGGTGTCAAGTTTGCCTCCACATCGGCTCCACCTTAAGCCTGGGATGCTCATTGTGCTTCTGCAAAACCTTGCCCCTAAGGATGGTCTGTGCAAGCTATTGGTACAATCCATCATCAACAGCAGACTACTTGAGGCAAAAATTGTTGGATCAGAAAGAACAGTACTAATTCCTCGGATAGCACTGAAGCCATCTGATGACACATTTCCATTCACATGGACACGTCGACAGTTCCCTGTGCAGGTGGCATTCATCATGAGCATCGATAAAGCCCAGGGGCAAACATTAAAAAGAGTAGGAGTGTTCCTTCGGGATCCTGTCTTCACCCATGGGCAACTATATGTTGAAGTGCCCCTCTTGCTCCAAAGCCTCCATCCCCAAGAAGCAGAGGCAGGCCACCCTGGACCAGTGGGGGAAAGGCAGGGACAAATTAAGGTGCATTCCCAAGATGAACAAGGCCACCCAGAGCATTGGGGAGACACTTGCTCTGGATGGCCAGCCCTTCTCCTTTGTTGAGTATCCAGGGTTCAGGTGGCTCATGGCACTCGTGGCCCCATCTACCAAGTGCCTGCACGCACCACCTTTAGCAAGATGGTGGTGCCTTCCCTGTATGAGGTATGCAGGAGTACTTGAGGGAGGAACTGCAGAAGGCAGGGCTGCAGGTAGCTTTACACTTCACCTCAGACATCAGGAGCAGCCAGGGTGGAAATTAGTGGCAACACATGGGGGGTGCACAGGGATGCACGTGCACCCCCTGAGAGCACTGGTGCACTCCCTGACAGCCAGCATTCTCTGCTTAGGTGACAGGTGGGGGGGCAGGCAGGAGTGCTGGTACCCGCCCCCCCGCCCTTGAGAGCACCGGTTGGGGAATGGGAGCACCAGGAGAAGCACCACTGGCACTTCTGGGCATGCCACTGGCTCTTCCAGGTCAATGCAGTCAGCCTCAGCGGGACCTTCCTGGTTGCTGACTAGCCACTGGGGGGGGCAAGCATCCCCCCTGACTCAGGAGGCACCAGTCACCCATAGTGGAGATCATGCCTAGCTCTCCCCTATGAACCAGTGAAGTTCATAGGCTCATTGTGAAAAGTGTTTTGTAAATTCCCTTTGAGGATCAAGACTGAGAGATTGGAGAGAGAGCGGGTTTCTTGTGAGAAATGTGTTCCCATGGGTAACTGGGTGTTCTTGGCTTTAATAGATGTCCAGTGTGCATTCATTCTGGTGTGCAATTGTTGTTTGGTCTCTCCTACATATTTTCCATCAGGGCATTTGGTGCACTGGATGAGATATATAAAGTTTCTGGAGGTGCAGCTGTAAGATCCAGGAATGGTGATACTTCTGTTATGGGGTATAGTAATTGTGGGGGTACTGGAGATACGTTGGCAGGTTTTGCATTTCTTGTCATGGCATGGTCTGGATCCATTTGGTGTGTTTTGGGCTGTAGGAAGTTTGTTTATGGTGATGAGGTTAGTGAGGTTTGGTGCTTGCTTGAATTTACAAAATACTTTCCACAGAAAAGCCTATGAACTTCACTTCATCAACCTCCTTGACCCCCCCTCCTGCCTGGTCTCACCCCCTAACGCCTCAATTTACATTTTCACTGACTGGATTTCTTGCCTGCCTACCAGCCTCTGGCTTCTTTACTATTCATTCTATCCATGAAGAGTGCACACGCCAACTGCAGATGTTTCCTCAGCCTGACAAAAGGTTTTTAAAGCTGAAAGCTTGTTAAGATATATTTCTCCAGCTATTCAGCTGGTCTAATAAAAGATATCACCTCTACTCAAAGGACCTTTCCTGCCTGTTCTTTAGACCAACGTGGCTACAACCAGAAACCCAGTTTACACACACAAGTGACATGAGTTCTGCTTTTGACAGTTTGAGGTGCACTTTCACAGAAGCCCCTGCAACTATCTCCTTGAAACTTGGCAGACTTCATGCCCTCAGACAGGGCTACCATCCCTGCTGTTTTGATCCAAATATGAAAAAAAATGACAGTTATAGGTATTTTAGTGATTCCCCATTATAGCCTATGGCCAAATCATTGAATTGGCCATTTCGGCAGCCGCATCTCTGAATCCGATTTGGCCGAATCGAATTGGGACAGTGACTCAAATCATTGTTCCTCTGAATTGGCCAAATCTGAATCGAATACTTGCTGCTTTGCACAGGCCTACTTACTAGCTCCTTGAGTCAGATGAAATCTGCCTTTTTTAAACCTAGTGTCCCAATTTTGCTGACCTCATGCTTTCTGTCTCAGGATCTGGAATGCTAGTATATCATGATTGCTTCCTCCCAAGTTACCCATCACCTTCACATCCTCCACCAGTTCTTTGTTGTTGGTCAGGACAAGTTCTAAGATAGATAATCTCCTAGTTGCATCCTCTACTTTCTGGAAAAGAAAGTTGTCCTCCACACAAGTTAGGAATCAGTTTGACATGGTTCTTCCAGCAGATGCCTAGAAAACTGAAGTCTCCCATCAGTACCATCCCATAGCTTTTGGATAGATTCAACACCTGCTTGAAGAGTGCCTCATTCACCTCATCTTTCTGATTAGGTGCCCTAATCTCCATCATTGTATAGGTGCCACATCTTTCACTTTTCATGTTCACCCAAATGCATTCTGCTTTAACATCTTCTTCCTCCTGAACCAGGAAACTAGCGTATGTATTTCTGACATATAAGGCAATGCCACCACCTTTTCTCCCAACCCTATCCTTCCAAAACAGAGTGTAACCTTTGATGTTCATATTTCAGGTATAAGAGCTGTCCCAGCAGGTCTCAGTGATTCCAACCAGATCATAGTTCTTTTCACAGGCTGCAGCTTCCAACTCATCTCGTTTATTCCCCAGACTTCTCATATTTGTATACACGCATCAGATGTATTTTGTACTTTGACCTCACTTCCTTTTTGTGCCACTTGTTGCAGTCCTGTAGCTCTCTAGCCCTTACCCGGACTTGAGTTTCTTCTTTGAGCCCTTTGCCCTCTGGACTGCATGCTCTGTTGCTGGAGGGTTTTGATCATCCCCCATGAAACCTAGTTTAAAGTCTTCCTTACTAGTTTGGCCAGATGATGCCCAAAGATGCTTTTTCCCATTCATGTCAGATAGATCTATCTCTTGATAGTAGGCCTACTCCCAAGAACATCCACCCATTGTTGAAGAAGCCAAAGCCTTCATGTCAACACCACAGTCTCAGCCACGTGTTTACTACCAGGATATGGCAGTCTCTGCCTTGGACTCTTGCCTTCCAATATAGCCCAGTGAGGAAGGGTCAGTGAGAACAGTATTTATGTTCCAAGCTCCTTAATCCTCCTGCCAAGAGCCTCTTATTCGCCTCTGATCTGCTCAGTGTCATTTCTGGCATTATCATTGGTTCCTACATGGACAAGTTGGAAGGGGTAGTGGTCCAAAGCTTTGTCAGACTCTGTGATGTCCTGAATTCAGGATCCAAGCAGGCAGCACATCTCCTGGGCCCCCAAATCTGCATGATAAATTGGTGCCTCTGTTCCCCACAGAAGGGAGTCGCCACCCACCAAGACACTTCTATTCATTCTTGGTGCAATGGCCATACTTTCATAGTAGCTAGGGTCAGGAGGGACCTGAACAGATCATCTAGCCTGACTCCCTGCCCCAGGCAGTAATGAATGCTGGGTTCAGAAGACCCCAGACAGGTGATCATCCAAACTCCTCTTGAATTTGCCCAAGGTAGGGGTACTTCCCTGGGAAGTTGGTTCCAGATTTTGGCCACCCTAACTGTACAATATTGCCTTCTGATCTCTAACCTAAACCTATTCTCCACCAGCTTATTACTGTTGTTCTTTGTCACCCCAGGTGGTGCTGGGGAGAAAAGGGCTCTACCTATTTGCTGTTGATCTCCCCTGATAAGCTTGTAGGCAGCCACTACGTCCCCCTTCAGCCTCCTCTTGCTGAGGCTGAACAGGTTCAGGTCCCTCAGTCTCTCCTTGTAGGACCTGTCCTGCTGCCCTCTCACCAAGTGGGTGGCCCTCCTCTAAACCCTCTCCAGGCTGGCCACATCCCTTTTGAAGTGTGGTGCCCAGTACTGGAGTACTCCAACTGCGGCCCGACCAAAGTCACATAGAGGGGAAGTATCACCTCTCTGGACTGGCTTGAGATGCATCTTTGGATACATGACAAGGTATGGCTGGCCTGGCTGGCTGCAGTCTGGCATTGGCGGCTCATGTTCATCTTGGAGTCAATAATGACTCCAAGATCCTGTTCCGCCTCTGTGCTTTCAAGAGGGGAACTCCCCAGCCTGTATGTATGCTGTGGATTCCTTCTCCCAAGGTGCAGCACCCTGCATTTGTCTACGTTGAACCCCATCCTATTCTCATCTGCCTACTTTTGTAGTCTGTCTAATCTAGTTGCAGCCTCTCTCTCCCTTCAAGTGTGCCCACCTTGCCCCACATTTTAGTGTCATCAGCAAACTTGGACAGCATGTTTTCCAGCCCATCGTCCAAGTCGCTGATGAGATGTTAAACAGTGCGGGCCCAAGGACCAAGCCCTGGGGTACCCCACTACTTACATCTCGCCAGGTTGAGTACAACCCATCCACCACTACTTTCTGGGTGTGCCCCATCAGCCAATTTTTTACCCATCCAACTGTGTAGGCATCAATGCCACGGTCGCTTAATTTATTGATGAGGATGGGGTGAGAGACAGTGTTAAAGGCCTTCTTAAAGTCTAGATAGACTACATCCATGGCAACACCATCATCCAAGGATTTAGTCACCTGGTCATAAAAGGCAACCAGGTTGGTCAGGCAGGACCTGCCTTTGATGAACCCATGCTGATTTCCCCTGAGCATGATCTCCCCTGCTGGCCCCCCTGAAAACCTGTGAAGCCCCTGAAAGATCCTGAAGCCCCTTGCTGCCCCAGGGGCTCCAGGAGTCTTGGAGTCTCTTCCACTTGCTGCTTTCTAGGCTACTGCCTCCTCTGCCTCATGCCTGCAGATATCCTCTCCTCTGCTTCTTCTTCAGCAGTTCCACTACAGGGGCTTGAAAGCAGTTGCTGACTTCAGTCTGCTCCTCTTCACCTCCTCAATCCTGGGGGCCCTCCTTTGAGTAGTTACATGTTTCTCCTTATTTCCCCTTCCAGTATCAGCCTCTCACAACTCTTGTCCAAGTAATCTGGTCATGAATGCAATGCAGCATGGATACACGTGCTTCCAATCTGTAAATCTTCTCCTCCAGGAAGACGTCAGCTTACAGTTGGTGCAGAAAATGTGCTCCTGACCCTCTGGGAGGAACACAAGCATGGTACATCCTATGCAGGTCACAACAGCTGGCCCAGATTCCACTTGTGTCTCCTTTGCTCCTTGGAGCACACTTATGCTGTAAGGATTAAAAAACAGAGGGAAGGAAGGGGGAGGAAGAAAAGGCACCACAAAATCCTGCACACCAACCGCCCATACTAGGGTCCTTGCTCACACTCCCACCCATTCACGCACACATGCATGCATATGCACAAGCATAAGTGCAAGCACAGTCTCCTGCTTCCTGGTTCCCTCCTGGGGTGACAGGGATGAACTCCCTAGACAAACGCCTTCCCCATTTGCTGCACTCTCTTCAGTGCTCCCCCAGTTTGGTAGGGGCTGCCTTTTTATAAGGCTGCCTATCCTAGCTCCACCTCTCAATTACCTAAGCTAGCCCCACCTAGAGCAAGCCCTGTCACTCAGTCACTCCAGAAGAAGGAAGAAAAGAACAAAGAGCAACAGAGAGGAAAGAAAGAGAGAAGGAGAAAAAAAGTGGGAAGCAATCACGCAAGACTGGTGGAAAAAAACCCAAACACACACCAGGCAGCAGGCAAACACTCTAGCAGCCATCAGCCACCTAAAGTGGAAGGGAGGAGCTATCACCAAGGAGGAGTACTCCTCCTCGGCCCAGGAGTGTAGGACGGCTATTAGGAAGGCGAAGGTAGAGATGGAACTCAGGCTAGCGTCCAGGATTAAGGACAACAAAAAGTCCTTTTTCAAGTACATTGGGAGCAAGAAGAGGGCAAGGACAGTGGGAGAAAGAAGAGGGCCCCAGGCAATGTAGGGCCCTGCAAGACACAAATGGTAATCTTGTGGCCACGCCAGACAAGAAAGCTGATATTTCTAACAGTTTCTTTGCCTCTGTTTTCTTGAACAGGGACCAGGACATCCCACCTACTAAAGGTAGGGACAATCTTGGGGATAGCTGTATCAAGCCTTCAGTCATCACAGATGTAGTTAGGATCTTCTGGAAGAGCTAGACATTTTTAAATCTGCAGGTCCAGATGCCCTCCACCCAAGGGTGTTGAGGGAGCTGACAGGGGTCATTGCGGAGCCCTTGGCCTGACTGTATGAGTATTCATGGTCAGATGGCCAGGTGCCAGGGGATTGGAAATTGGCTAATGTGGTCCCAATTTTCAAGAAGGGGAGGAAGGAGGACCCAAGTAACTACAGGCCCATAAGCCTCACCTCAGTACTCGGGAAGATCTTGGAGAGAATCATCAAGGAGCACATCTGTGGGGGGGCCTGCAGGGGAGATCATGCTCAGGGGCCATCAGCATGGGTTCATCAAAGGCAGGTCCTGCCTGACCAACCTGATTGCCTTTTATGACCAAGTAACTAAATCCTTGGATGATGGCGTCACTGTGGACGTTGTCTTTCTAGACTTTAAGAAGGCCTTTAACACTGTCTCTCACCCTATCCTCATCAATAAATTAAGCTGTGGCATTGATGCCTGCACAGTTGGATGGGTAAAAAATTGGCTGGTGGGGCACACCCAGAGAGTAGTGGTGGACAGGTTGTACTCAGCCTGGTGAGATGTGAGCAGTGGGGTACCCCAGGGCTTGGTCCTTGGGCCCGCACTCTTTAACATCTTCATCAGCGACTTGAAAGAGGGGTCGAAAGCACACTGTCCAAATTTGCTGATGACACCAAGATGTGGGGCGAGGTGGACATACTTGAAGGGAGAGAGAGGCTGCAACTAGATTTAGACAGACTACAAAAGTGGGCAGATGAGAACAGGATGGGGTTCAACGTAGACAAATGCAGGGTGCTGCACCTTGGGAGAAGGAATCCACAGCATACATACAGGCTGGGGAGTTCCCTTTTTGAAAGTACGGAGGCAGAACAGGATCTTGGAGTCATTATTGACTCCAAGATGAACATGAGCTGCCAATGCCAGACCGCAGCCAGCCAGGCCAGCCATACCTTGTCATGCATCCAAAGATGCATCTCAAGCCAGTCCAGAGAGGTGATACTTCCCCTCTATGAGACTTTGGTCAGGCCGCAGTTGGAGTACTGTGTCCAGTACTGGGCGCCACACTTCAAAAGGGATGTGGCCAGCCTGGAGAGGGTTCAGGGGAGGGCCACCCACTTGGTGAGAAGGTAGCAGGACAGGCCCTACGAGGAGAGACTGAAGGACCTGAACCTGTTCAGCCTCAGCAAGAGGAGGCTGAGGGGGGACCTGGTGGCTGCCTACAAACTCATCAAGGGGGATCAACAGCAAATAGGTAGAGCCCTTTTCTCCCCAGCACCACCTGGGGTGACGAGGAACAATGGTCATAAGCTGGTGGAGAATAGGTTTAGGTTAGAGATCAGAAGACAATATTTTACAGTTAGGGTGGCCAAAATCTGGAACCAACTTCCCAGGGAAGTGGTCCTCGCCCCTACCTTGGGCAAATTCAAGAGGAGTTTGGATGAGCACCTGTCTTTGGTCTTGTGAACCCAGCATTCATTCCTGCCTGTGGCAGGGAGTCAGGCTAGATGATCTGTTCAGGTCCCTCCTGACCCTAGGTACCATGAAACCATGAAACTAAGTCACGAACACAAAGAAAAGGCTCTTCAAGGCAGTCCCACACCTGAGCTACTTATCCCAGTGCCACTGCTCTCTGCTTACTGCTCAGCTTACTCTGTTCATCATAACAAATCATATTTGTGTTTAAAAGGAAATGTATCAAGGAATATGTGTCAATATTTGCTACAATAATTGTAAAGCTTTTCTCCGTTGTCCATTGTAGACCTAAATATTTGGTTTAGAAAAAAGGCAAACAGCACCACAATTACAAAACTATGAAAACTTATTAAAATAAAAACAACTCTATTTTGTTTATCTGCTTTTCTGTTTCAATTAGGGATCCAAGTGAGTATTACAAACAGCAGAGATGCTTCTGTATCCTGTGTTGAACGTTTCATGAAACTCCTAAACCAATATAGGTAGGTCCAGAAACAAGGACAGCCCTTTCTAAGAGGAGATTCTGCCTCATTGGGCTACAGAATCAGGTTTCCTGTTGCCCATTCTCCACCTAGCCTCATGACTTCTCCACTCTTGGTTGGTTGTTCACTCCGATTCTTAAACAAGAAGGGACAAAGTTGCCTTTCCCCTAGAGATAATTTAATAGCCTGACAGTTAGGGCTTTCTCTTGGGAGATGCAAGTTCAAATCCCTTCAGGTAAGCTAGATATCAAGTAAATGTTCTAATCATTAAGTCAGTGACTCTCAACCCCTGTAGACTCGAGACACCCATTGGAAAATACCAACTCTCAGTTTTCACTCTTTTTTTACTACAAAAAATAATAGAGCTGTTTTTCTGTTGTAGAGAACTCAGAAAGACCACAACTATGGATTTGTATTTGAAAACTCTGGGTTTAGCCTATAATTCATGTTTTCAAACCTAAGAGTGCTAATGCTCTATGACCCTGTGGCACCCTTGAAAGGCTCTCAAGGTACCTCAAGGTGCCACAGGGTCCTGGTTGAGAATCACTGCACTTGACATCATGCAACTATTGCCAACTATTACTATTTTTCTTTTGTGTGACAGTGCTGTGGCTGCTGCGCTTTATGCTGAACTCAGCAGTGCTGGTGCATTTAGTTGCAATCTGTGGGAATGTAGTGGCTGGAGTCATTCTGGTGACAGGTGATGTTTGTGACGTACCCCAGCTTTGTTCTGTATTGCAGTAGGACTTAGGCTGTCCTTAAGTGCCAACCATCTTAAAGTAGATCACTTCTGGGGATACAAAAATGCCCATATATAGGCACTTAGGATGTGGACACACTAAGACTTGGAGCTCTTTTAAAAGAGCAGCTGGTATATTCTAATTGTTATGTGTGAATGAGCTGAGAACAATCAAACGTAGCAAAAGAACTCCAGTTTTAAACTTGGATGAAAGAATGTCAAAGTTGGAGCAAATTTTTCTGCATCTGAATTTCTCAACTTGTTCACAAAAAAAAATTAGAATATACCAGCTGCTGCCCTTTTCAAAGGTCTCCACTGTCCCCACTGTTAGGCCAAAATTAGACAACCACTTTTATTCTGACTTTAGCATCTTGTCTCACAGCGAACCCCACAGATGAACAAGCCCATTGTCTGGTATTAAGTACCAGTGAAGCATCCGAACTAACACTTTCTCTCTGAACAGTTATTTTAATTCAAGTTAATTGCCATTAAAACCTTGTGTGTAAATGTCTATCTAGTTCACCTGGAGCTCCACACAATGGAGGCATCAAGGTGTAAGCCTAACAATCCCAGCCAGATCTCAGAAGAACTAGCAACACATCGCCATCAACTCTGTCAAACACTGCCACGTTAGCATAGCCATTAGTTTATTGTTCCTAGCCAAAACAAGATGATCAGAACAATCAGTATCATCTCAGGGCAGTATCCTGGTCTAAAGCTCAATTGTAGTAACTCAGCTGTTACAAGCTTCTAGGAAATAGGCAGAAATTGAGTATTAATGGTTTCCTTTTGGTTTTCCACCAATAACCATTCATGTTTACATGTTGATTTCTACTTAGAGAGAAACCTGCACTGTGAATTGGGTGTCATTAGAAAACATCAAAAAACTTAGGCTGGCACAAGCATATATCCTACATATAACACACATACTCCACCTGATTCTCCATGATTTGCATCTTGTGCTGTCCCTTCCACAAATTATAGAACAGTATTTATACCTACTTTGCCTCATGTCTGAGATTCTCCAACTGGCAAGGCAAATCAGGCCCACTGTTGGGCTTTTCATTAGGGATTTTTTCTCTGTGTCTTTTCTTTAAAACGTTCTTTGTTTCTCAGTCTACCTAGTCTTTATTCTAATTCCCAGCCAATTTTCTGCACTACTTTATTTTCAGCATGCTAATTTGTTATATTTTTGAACCCAAGAGGTTTGTCTAGGTTCAATATGTTTTTCCATTTCTCCTAATAAACAATGGAAACATTCAATATACAAAGTGATGCTGTAAAAGTAAAAAAACAATATAATCTTTTATTGAATTCAGACCTCTTCAGAGGAGCTCAGAGTTTTATGTTTGACTTCAGGGCAACTGTTGGGCTGTCATACCTTCATATTTTTGCCCTCCTTTCATTCCTAGTACTTACAGGGTTTATGATGGAAGTGGAACACTAACACAAGGATTTCATATTTAATGGTGCAGTGCCTTATTTCACCAGATTGGAGTCACTTTGTAGGCACCCTGTCTTCCACATATCCACATATTTTTTGTTTCCACATCTATCTATACAATCTGCTCATCAATAGATGTGGAATCAGCAGTGCTGTTGAGGCGAGAGAATTACGTTTCCCTGACATTCTGGGGATATGTAATGATCAAAGGGCAATATGCAGACTTTGCTTCTCTGAATGTTTATTGTGTAAAAGATAATAAAACAGCTCTACAGATTTTTTAAAAATCTACATAATGCTTAAGTGCAGTCAGTCATAGCTGTGAAATGCAGACTCCACATACACAGTAGAAATGATTTGTTAGAGCATCTCTTCAATCAAACTAAAAAGGCAAGCATGAAGAATGTTTCTGCTAAGGTTTTCCTGAATGCTTTTAAAGCATTTAATCCAAACAGTTCATAAGTTCATGGTTTAACCGTTTGTGCATGCTAAAACACTAGTGGCTAAGGCCCTAAAGAAACGGCATCTTTGTAATGTGTACCACAACAACACACCATATCTTATAGCAGGGGTGGGCAATTATTTTGGGCAGAGGGCTGCTTACTGAGTTTTGGCAAGCCATCTAGGGCCACAGGACAGGCAGCCAGGGGCAGATAAATATTAATTTTCTAAATTTTTTAGGGGCCCTGCAGGCTGGATACAATGCCCTGGTGAGCCGCATTCTGCCCACCCCTGTCTTATAGGGAAGTTACTGGGAAGCAAAATGATAAAGTACTTTTTGGAGAACAAAGACAAAACATTTCTCTCTCCCAGAATCCAGACAGACTTGGAAACCATGGCAATGCTCAGTTTTCCTCATGAGATGCAAGAAATCAGTCCTTTTTTTGAATTTTTTGGCTAAGTACAGGCATTCAAGAAGCCTGAGGCAGAACTGCTCTAATTTTCGAGCTTTACTCTTAAGTGCCCAAGGTTAGGTCAGGAGCAAACAGAACAGATAGTAGCCCTTCAATGGGATGGGGCTCAGAGCCTGCCTGCACAGGCTGAGCCCAACAGATAGCGGGGCTCTTTCACACCTCCCTGCACGCCCTGCTGGCTCCCTGAACTGTCAAAGACTCCTGAATGGAGCCAAACAGCTGAGCCACCCCCATTGGCTACTGGATATCGGCCACCATGCCCCCACCCCCCTGATGTTGTGTCTTGCACATGCCTTTGTTTCCCAGCCTGCTCACCCAAGCAAGGAGGGACACTCAGGAGTTGTGGCAAGCAGTGCTGGTTGCCCTGTGTCAGTCTCACTGGATGCCACAGGACATCACAGCCACCAGCAGCCAGCTGTCCCATCCATGGCCACCCAGAGCACTTTGCTCCCACCAGCTGTATGTGTGTCAGATGCCTGGGTTCTGTGTGTGTGTGTGTGTGTGTGAGCACCTTGCTCCCACCAGCTGTATGTGTGTCGGATGCCTGGGTTCTGTGTGTGTGTGTGTGTGTGTGTGTGTGTGTGAGAGAGAGAAAGAGAGAGAGAGAGAGGTCTAGGGTTCTCTGTGTGTGTTTTTCCCCCAGATGCTTGTTCTGTGTGTGTGTGTGTGTGTGTGTGTTTTCCAGACACCTGAGGTGTGTTGTGTCTGTGCACGCATGCACATGTATCCCAACTGCCTGTACACCCCCCCCTCCACTGATATGTGTGGCCCCAGCCCCACACTGCAACAGGGTATCCAGCTCCATCACCCATGTGGACTGAGATCCCTCCCCAAATGAGTAGGGCTGGAGGACTTTGAGAACCTACACCCTGGCACTAAGTCATGGGTCTCCTGCCATGGGCTCCTCTGGCCCCGCATCACAGGCACTGCTGCCCACAACCCACACTGTTCCCCTTCCCCTCTTCTCCCCCTCCCCCACCTCAGGAGCACACACTGGGGTGTGAGGGAATATGGCAAGAGATGTTTCCCATTTTAATCAAATGTTGAAGCTGCCAAACTTTTGGGGTGTTCATTAATAAAAGCTGTGGAACATTGGCTGCTCCAGAACTTGGACCAAAGCCCAGAGGGCTGCCATTGCCAGCAGCAGGACCCATGCAATGGCCTGACCCAGTGGGCTGGTGGGCTACCATCTCCCTCCCCATTTTGTTTGGGGCCCTGCACCTATGGTGGCAATCACCAGTAGCCAGGGGTAGTGAGTTGGTCCTGGAAGGCAGTCTGAGTAAATGCTGACCCTGGCATTGGGTCTCAGGTAGCTGGTCCCCTTCCCCTGATGCACTACTGCTCCCTGGAGCAGGCCCCACTGGATGCCTTCCTGGCTCCTTGGACCACAGGTCAGCAGCTTCTACACATCGCATCTGTTCTGGGCCCGCTCGGCTCCCCAGAATTTCCCAATCAGTGCATGGTGTGGAGTGTTCCTCCTTAGCCACCATCCAAGGGTAGCCCCCGTGGGACCCCCATTCCTGTCACCCTAGAAAAGAATCCCCGGAATGAGGATCACCATGCCATGGGGGGCTGGGTGTCTGCCTTTCCCAACACTCCAGCCCAAGAGGGCTATCACCTCTCCATGGGAGGCACTGCTGACACCACTCAGGGATGTCATAGCTGGAATCCAAGCAGTCTTTGACCCTGTGCATAAACTCCTTATCCTGGCACTGCAAAACTCCCCGCTCTGCAGCAGCATGGATGGCCTCCCCCAAAGAGTGGGTGGCCATCTGGAGACCTCGTTGTTGGACCTTTGCAACACATTCCTGGGCATTCTGTTCAAGTGCCGCAGCAATGCAGGTGTAAGCAATCACCAACCAAATGGGACCCACACCAAGGGTCCCATTTGGTCCTCATTTCACCAGTGCTGTCTACGCACACATTTCATGTGCTCTGCAAGAGTCTGACTGACTATACTGGATCCAACATCTCAGCCTCTAGGACCAGGCTTTCAACAGACAAATGCAGAGTCTGCAAACAAGGGAGACATGGAGGGACCTGTGGTGGGGCTGGAAGCTGCACAGCTGCTCACAACCTGGCACTAACCATGCTGTGAAACACCTGCATTCCACCTCCCATCTGGGAAAACCCAGATACCTTGGTTCCATCTCCCTGCTGTGAGAGCTGGGATGCCTGGGAACCCAAACGTCTGGGCCCAAAAAGATGCACCTTCTCCGGTTCTCCAGCAGAAGAGGGAGGGAATGAGGGTAGGGGATTGCTAGGGGGAATTTTTCCACTTTCCATTGAGTCTTGCCTGCAGCAGTGCTTTATATGTAAATGCTCTGCCAAATCACACTGTGGTGATGGCACCCGGCGGTACACCAGTGTAAACCAACAGTTGCAACTGTTGGTTACATCTTGGCTGTCAGGCTTAAAAAAGTTTTCATTGCCTTTTGGTGTCTGTTTGGGTGCTAGTTTGTATTAAGTGGTTCCACAACAACACTCTGGCCTCTCTAAGGAAACCTGAGAAATAGGCAGCCAGTTGTCAATTTATCAGATGTATGGTCCCACTCAATGTAACGCGGACTGAGCCCCCAACAACAGTAGGGGGTAACAAACCCGGTGCCTCAGTTTCATTCCAAGCTAGTGGTGCAGGAGTTGGGGTGGGAGGGAGTATTTGAAAGGCACAAAGTCAGTAGAGAGTAACAATAAATCAGCATCATCAGTCTTCCATATGGACAATCATCGAGCCAAAAGCACGCTGAATATCAGAGCAGGCAACCACATCATACCCCAAGAGCATACCCCAACCTACCAAGGAGTCATATTAGTCTGTTCCCTCCCCTGTAAACATCACATTCAGAAGGCTGACAGCAAAGTCTCTGCAAGGGTATCTACCTTAAGATGTTCAACCAGCATAACCGAGAGACCAACTGGCGGCTTCGGCAGTGGTGTCTCGAGGCACACTTCGGCTTCCTGGACAATGACCCGCACATTACAACGAGGGACATGCTCAGCTGGGATGGGCTTCACCTGTCCCCCAAAGGTAAGTGTGTGTTTTCTTCTAGGTTGGCGGATCTCCTCCAGCAGGCTTTAAACTAGGCTCGTTGTGGGGGAGGGGAAGATGAGGGCGGGGGAAGCTGTGGACCACCAA
>NW_005841855.1:2430702-2430951 GCF_000455745.1 Alligator sinensis | reverse complement strand
GGAGTCCTAGTGGACTCCAAGATGAACATGAGTCGGCAGTGTGACGAAGCCATCAAAAAAGCAAATGGCACTTTATCATGCATCAGCAGATGCATGACGAATAGGTCCAAGGAGGTGATACTTCCCCTCTATCGGGCGCTGGTCAGACCGCAGTTGGAGTACTGCGTGCAATTCTGGGCGCCGCACTTCAAGAGGGATGCGGATAACCTGGAGAGGGTCCAGAGAAGGGCCACTCGTATGGTTAAGGGC
>NW_005841855.1:2420409-2430381 GCF_000455745.1 Alligator sinensis | reverse complement strand
TCTTTCCTGCTTATGCAGGGGGTCGGACTCGATGATCTATTGAGGTCCCTTCCGACCCTAACATCTATGAATCTATGAATCTATGAAACATGGACCGCCCACTTCAAAGTGCTCAGAACCATCGCACTTGCAATGATATATTCCTAAACAAATTACCGTATTTCTATACGGTCAAGAAGTTGTCACAATGAAAAGCTCGACACTGTACTTAATAGTATACAGAGAGTCATAACAAGCTGCACAACTTGCACGCACACCGATGTACTCCCTGCATTCTCAGATATCAAACCAAGTGACAATGGAAGACAAACCCTAACTGCTCCCCTGCTGCCAGGTTTCTGGGCCCATGGACAGCCTGGCAGGCTGTGTCTGTGGCCCTGTGTATTGCACTAAATTTAGATAAGGGGTGGACTGAATAGAAATGAAATTAGCATTCAGAGTAATCCGGTCTAAAATTTATTCCTACAAGCATTTTATACCAATACCGAAGAAGTCCTCCATTGGTCACAATCTTGACAGAGAAGCATGGGTCAAGCTGAACAGGGTGAGATCCGCATACGGACACTTCAAAACATCTCTGTACATGATGAACATGTTAGACAGCCCCCTGCTTGAATGCAATGTCCAACAGACAGCACAGCACTTAATCAAAAGCCACTTTATAAATGCCTAGGTGAGGTAGATGGAATTTGCACACTGAATGATAATAGCAGACAGTGGCTCATGGTTCATGAGAAGGAACAGGGGGGGAGGGTGCCACCTTGCGTCACTGAGATCCTGGGGGTGGGGCTGGCCCAGCACTCTGGCAGACGAGACAAGCTCTGGCCTAGGATAAACTACCATCCTGTGAGGAGGGGTAAGCAGAGTGCTACAGTGCTCCATGAGATGTCAGCAGAATGTGACCTACTGTGAGTTGTAATGCAATTACAATTCTGGTACTGAAGTCCATTATGGCTTTCTTACCCATAGCATTGAAATCTGATACCATATCCATCCAGGATTATCTTAGAGCAGAATCCACCATTTTTACAGAGTGCTATGTGTCCTGACCTTCTGTTCAGTCATGTCTGTAGACCTCTTTCTGCACACTTACCATGCACTAAAGATAATTTATGTACCTGGCCTTTAAGGGAAACAAATAAGGTCTTGGTTTCAACTGGCCAACAAGCCAAAGAATTTTTGGTGACCCTAGGTTCATTGTGGTTTACCTGTGCCCTGTGTCAAAAAAGCCCCTTTTATTTGAATAAGAGCCTCAATTCTTTAACTTTGTAGTCTTCTGGAGATGAAGCATTGCTCTTCAGAGCACACTTTTGCAAGCTGCCCTGGTAAAGCTGCTGGTTTCCAGTTTTAGAAGAAGTTTGGAGAGCTGTATAGCAGGGTAAAGGAAAAGGGAAGGGAACAAGCTTGCTTGTACCCTCCCCGTTACTGGACTGAGCACCGGAGCCTTCTGGTCTTATGGGTTCACTACCTGAGCCAGCACAGAGTGGGTTCTTTTCCCTCTGAACCAAGGGGAAGGGGCTGCTGCCACCTCTCCCAGCCCTGTCACAACACAGCCCAAACCAGCCCAGAGTGGAGCTTGTCTTCTTCCAGGGCAAGGAGTGGATTGGCCCATTCTTGTTGCCAGCCCCACTGGAAAGTGGGGAAGGACCCCATTGACATCACGAGGGAAGCCCTGTGCAGGATACTAGGGAAGCTTGGGAGTTCTGGCCCCACTGTGGGCTTTCACCAGCTAAAAGGTCTCCCCTCATCTGCAGGAGCCAGGAATGCAGCCACGCTGGAAGCATCTGGCCCTGGCTAGCTGGAGCACCGTGGAGGCAGCCATAAGAGCAGGACAAGAGGGAGAGTGAGAGGCCCCGGATGAGAAGCTGAGAAGCGAGCACTGAGAACTTGTGAGAGGCAGCAATTCTGCCCACATTTTTGTTTATTTATTCAAAATGGTCTCTTAGGGATCCTGAGCAGGAAGACTGGGATTCATTCCTTAAGAAAGCACTCCGATGCAAGCTGGGAGATCAGGTGCAGTTTGAAGTGTTTGCAGCCTGACCCAGGGCCCAGTGACTGACTTAAAGACATGGAGGTTTGTGGAGGGAGTATAGGGGTGGAAGAGCTCCCAATAGGCCCTGTGGTCTCACTCAGGACAGTGTCCATCAGCAGAGTAGACCGGGCCGTTCCTTTTGGACTATCACACACAAGGGGACAGGGTACACGAACATCAGACTGGTTGTAGCAAAGACAGCAATGGTACAGCAGGTGTTGCCACACCCCGGCTACAGGATTCTACATTTTAACATCAAGTTGTGGCAGATGAGTCTGGAGGGGGGGCCACAACTCCCTGCCAGAGATCACTATCAGGCATGCTCGGCTGGGCCCAGCCATGACCTGTTACAAGCTGCATTCTGAGCTTTTAAATCAATGGGGAATTCTCTTTGCAATACTGTGTTTTGGGGAAACTTTAGGTCTTAATGAGACTGAAATTTTCACTGGCCTTCTTGCACAAGGCACTGAACTGTGATTTCTCCTCCCAAGAAGAGCCTTCTAGGATTGTGAAGCCACAGATGTACCAACCTAAAGAACAAAAACTGGGGACCAGCCCCCTGGGGCCTCCTAAGGAAACTGTATTCAGTTAGACTAGTCTAGATTCACAGGTTTTCATGGAAAACTTTAAAAAATGCTTAAGTTTAAATTGCTTTGTTTTTTAGCTATTTTGAACACAGCAGCTAAGGAACAGCACCTCAACTGAGTCATGTAATATTTGTGACTAAAGAGACAAGAACAGTTCTTGCTGAGAGAGCCTTTAAGAACTTCAAAATTAGAATTACGCCAATTTTTTTTTATGCTGAAACATTATCAGGGCCTAGCAAGAAGTAACCAAATGTACCAGTGCTACAGTAATGCTTTATAGATACAAATATTAGCCTCGCAACCAAGAGAATAGAACCATATATGGCTTCCCTCCTGACCCCAGGTCCGCTGCTGACAATGTAAGATCTATTCACTCACTCCTATTTTTCACTAAAGATCTGCAATTAGAGAGAGTACACAGCTTGGAAACACCACTGACTGGCTTGGGGCAAACCTAGCTGCACTTCAGAGAGCCTTTGCATGGCTCCAGGGTGTGTCGTCATGGACATTCCCAGGCATCTACTCTGCCTAAATTGTCAATCTCTGGTGCGTGCGGTAGGAGTGGAATAAATAGCAAGGCTTATTTTGTTGATAGAAGACCCAAGGTCAGGAAGGAGGCTATGTAGATATACCCTAAGTCAGTAGTTCTTAGCCTTTTTAGACTCACGGCACCCCTCAGAAAATGCCAGCACATAGTTTTCAGTCTTATTTTTTTACTATAGATAAATACAAGAGTAATTTTTCTGTTAAAATAAATCAGAAAGACCACAACACATCAGAATGTTTTTAACACCATGGATTCCTTTTTTGAAAACTCTGTATTTATTTTATCAATCAAGTCTGCACACCTCCCGGCGCTAACATTGCATGGCACCCTGTGGAACCATTGAAAAGATCTCAAAGTAGCCCAGGGCGCCAAAGCAACCTGGCTGAGAATCACTGCTCTAAGTATGCTTACACAGTGAATTAGCTTCTCTTGAAAACCACCAACTTGCTATAATGTTTCTGATGCAAAAAATGGGTTCTTGAGATAGGAATGTGAAATCCACATAGGCAAAGACAAAAGTGAGCTGTGAAGGAAGCCCAGGCATTTGTGTTTTTAAGGAAAAGGCTTGATCACTTCATGTTCTTCTCCTGTGGTTATAATAAAGGCTGCTATCAATAGGAAGCTAGTCCAGGTTGGATAACTGAAGGAGCTCCTAGATCTGTGGATCAGACTGGGACAGTAGGGGTGTGCGAAACGGGCCATATTTGATTTGGATTCAGCCTGAATTGGGGACAGTGATTTGATTCATTGATTCGAATCACTGTCCCCTATTTGATTTGGCTGAATCTGAAGTTTTGATGCTGATTTGGAGAATCAGCGATTCAGACATAGGCACAGCTTTAAATATATTTTCTACATACCTTGAGGTAATAGGTGCAGCTCATGAATGCTGCGATGCTGGGCTGGATGGAGCGTCCCACAGGAGCATGGTGAGGCCCCCTGCATGCTCGATGGCGAACCTGGAAGTGGACCAGAAGTAATTCCAGTCCACTTCTGGGTCAGCTAGGGAGCATGCTGGGGAGCCCCCTTGCATCCACCCCAGCTCTGCGATTGGCCATGGGGAGACCCTGGGTGCCTCCCCAGACCCAGGAGGCACCAGTCGCTGAGCTAGGCAGGCGTGGGGGGAGCCTCCTGCACACTCTCCAGTGGACCTGGAAGCACTTCCAGTCCATTTCCAGGTCTGCTGCCAAGCACGCTCGGGAGCCCCCGGTGCTTCTGTGGGACACTTCATTAGCCCCAGCATTGCAGCATTCACGAGCCGCCTGGTACCTTGAGGTATGTAGAAAAAACATTTAAAGCTGTATCTATGTCTGAATCGCCAAATCTTTCTGAATCTCTCTGAATTGATTCAGAGGGTTCCAATTGGATTTGGAGAGATTAAAGGGTCTCCTGATTCGATTTGGATTCAGCGATTTGGCCACCAAATCACGCCAAATCTCTGCCGAATCAAATCAGGGACCGGAGCTTTGCACAGCCCTACTGCACAGCTCCCAACTGGAGAAGTTTCTTCATGAGAAGCTTTCGTGAAGGGCCAGATTTTAGGCTGCATAAAAGGAATGGAGATAGAGTACTGGGATGGGAAAGTTCAGAAATTTCCCCTAAGTGAATAACACTTGGTGCTAGGGGAAATACTGGTACTAACACCCAGGGAAGCAATTATGAGCTCTGCCTTAGTGAGTTACTGCATCAGGTGTATACACAGGAAGAGATTATCATAGTTAAAAGATTGCAGGGCAGAAGTAGACTGTATATTCAACTTACAGAATCAAGCAGTAGGGAGTACTCGCCTCTCATCCTGCTACATATACACTTACAAATCAGTAGCAAACACATTTTTAAAATATTGCAAGTAGTATTATATTATAATTGAACCAGCTATAAATTAACTCAAAAACCCAAAATGTTTGTTACTGCTTTTGTCTCAGGGGATCGGAAGGTATGACTTCTGAGTTTCATCAAAATGTGTTTCATCACTAAAGGTTTCTCTAGCCAATACCACATTGGGGATGTGCACCTGCAGTTCAACATGGATTTGAGGTTGATGTAAAATTCAAGAAGCACTAGTGTTCACTGAAGTAAATTGCATTGGTGCTTCTTGAATTTTAGATCAACCTCAAATCCATGTTGAACTGCAGGTGCACATCCACAATGTGGTACCGGCTAGAGAAACCTTTAAGGATGAAACGCATTTTGATGAAACTCAGAAATCATGGTACACACATCTACACATGCTATTAATGCAGCTGAATAAACTCCAGCACAGTTTGCACCAGAGTTTATTGCTCCTGGGTGCAGTGTTTTCCCGTGCACCCAGGACTGCAGCACGTTGAGCTGGGGTGGAGCAACCCTGGCTGAAAGGGAACCCTGGGAATCAGCCTGCCAATCTGGGGCTGCTCTGGCCCATATCAACACGCTGCAAAGGGGCTGCCTGAGGGTGCTACAGTGCATCAGGCAGTCCCCATACTGTAGTACCTTTGTATCCCTGCTAGCATCATCAGCATCTATATGTGCATTGTGGCAGACTAAATAACTCCACTACAAGATAGTACTTGTGTTTGGCAGTGCTATCCTATGGTGGAGTTAATTAATTTACTCTAGCCTAATAGCACACACGCACTAATTAGTCAGCTCCACAGTAAACATCTTGTGTACATGTGCCCATTTTTATGCTTGTGTAAGTGAATAAGCCCATTTTGCTGAAAACTGCCAAATTGAAACCTGGGGTATATGGAAGGCTGAGACAACAGAAGACCCAATTAGGGATAGTGGTTTGTTAAAGCAGTCACATGTCCTATAACTACTTAAGATTTGGTGGGGGAAAGTCTGTATAGAAGAAACGTCTGTTCAGCATGCCTGCTAGCTTTGCAGAACCAGTGATAAGAAAGAATTGCTATGGTTATCTTTACCTATCTTCTTTCATTTATGCTGGCAGTTCACCAGTTGAGTAGTCTTCAATAGCCTTGGACTGGTTTTATTGCAAAATAACAGATCATTTAGTTTAAATAATAGCATCTGTAAGTTTGGTAGGCTTTACTATCAACTCATGACTTGCACCTTTCTTCTCTGACAATGCCATAATTTCTCATATTATTTACCTTGAGAAAACATAGCCAGCAACTGTCATTACTGCTTTCAAAAGATGACATTTTCTTTTAACCATTTATCTGCCATCTACAAGAAGACTGGAAGAGCCACCATGCTAGCAAGAAACTGTTTTGAGATATGGAAGTTGCACCAATCCAGCCGTCTGCTACCACCCTTGTCTACATTGTTTTTCTTTTGCCATGTGCCAAGCCTCAAAGGCTAGGCATAGATATTCAAAAAGACTGACGCAGAATCAATTTAAGTTATGGGGTCTTCTGAAAATGGCATAGTTTAGGTCTGTAGGGAACAGAACACACATTGCCGTTTGGTGAGGGAGGCAAATCTTAGACTGGGTTCTACCACTTTGAAACCAGTCTGTGTGAGCTGAACTTCTATTCTGTTACAGGTATAGACTGATTTCCAGTCACTTATCCCGGTAAAAGTGTAAGGTCTGTACTTGGCCAAAAGGTTTCTCGTTGCATTTACAAGGCAAGCACACTTTCTGCATATTAGCCCCAGGATCTAACTTCACCACTGTGACAAAATTTTAATCTCAGGAAGATTCCTCAGACTCTAGTTCAAATATACCTTTTGTTTTGTCGGCTTAAGGGAACAGCTATATGTCAGCTACAAACACTTTTTTTTAAAGTTGTTAAACAAAATTTGCCTTTGTTACAAGGCATTTAGTATCTTTCCTTTTTCTTTGAAAAGATGAAAGCACCTGATCTCTCACACACTTTATATAGATTTTAATCAGATGATGGGTTCTGATATGTAGCTTCTGAGTAGATCTGGCCAAAGTAAGATCTGTTTCCAATTTGTCCTGCAAAATGGAAGTAACAGTATTCAAAATAGCCTTATTAGGAGTTTCAGCAAGCTCCATTAGAATATTTCAACTAGTCAGCATTGTCCTAGGAACAATAGTTTAATAGGTCTGTTGCTTTGCTCCAAAATTTAGCTGGCCAAATGGAACCAATAGAAATCTAGTATAAATCTTCTGCTATAATTTTTGATAAGGAGCACAGCTATCCTAACCAGGTAGCAGTCAATTTAATTAGGCAGAGAAAAGCTCTCGGCAGTAGGAAAACCACAGAAAACTTATACAGATATCTTTTATAGAGGCCCATTAATGTTGAACTTACTAACTGTTATGTGTGTCTTCGAGCTATGATTGCAGGATTTCAGAAGCGGGGAATCATATTTGTTTGCTTAAAAAAAACAAAAGGAGATTTTGCTTCAGGGTCAAAGAATTCTCTGGGTCTTTTCTTTCAGCCTCCAGCCTCTATAATGAACCGCGACTAAGTTCTCCGTGCTAGGAGACAGGAGGAGTGACTGTGGAAGTTGAGAGGTCATTCTGTCACATGCTCTGCTTGTATCTGTTCACACAGCATATACTAAGTAAGATCACAATGAATTAGTACTTAAATAGGAAACCCAGAAGGAACTACACTACACCAAACCAAGGTCTTGGCTGCTTTTGGCCATGAAAGAGCCCACGACTCTTCTTTGCCTATATGTTCTGACTAAGCTGTGTTTTGGATAACTGTATTCTGTATAGTTAATCCTGCAGGAAATGTAAATTGAGTTTAGTTATTAATTGCTCTGAACTAGTGCTTCTGGTTGCTTTGTGAAAGTAAATAAGTGACAGGACCATGAGTCAATGTGTGGTTAAGAACTAAGTGCCAGATAAATACACAGTTCTGCAAGGAATGCCTCAAGAGAGAGAAAAAGGAAACAAGTGGTTGGACACAGGTCTGGAAAATAGATCCTTGCTCTAACAATCTAGTGCAAGTTACTTAAAGAAATTTGGGCAAAATTGCTTGTCTGTCAAGTAGGAATAATAAATAAATATTTGCCTGTGTTTCGGGATTAGTTAGATAATCTTTGGAAAGCACTTTGAACATGTAAAGTGCTAAATAAATGTTCATTATTAAGGTATTTTCACATTGTTTGTTTGTGTTTACTGAAGAAATTGCAATGACTTCTATTATGTGCAACAGCAAATGCAGTTTGTAACTAGCAATACCATCCTGTTACTTCTATGCCTTCCACAGTAGCTTATTCTTTTTATTGTTTACTACGACTTTCATAGGGCAGAGCTCATACACATTCATTTGATATTGTAGGGAAGCTGCACTAGGCTTGTTTAATTGATTTTAAAGTAAACAAAACTCCTTAATGTGTTTAATGTTTTAAGTGATGGAGGAAGGGAGAAGCTCTTTAAATGTTTATGTGGATTTTGCAGGCAAATTTTAATTAAGGGCTGGTGGAACATTGTGCTTTCGCAATCTGGGCCTTAATTTTTACTATTCGATCTTCAGGGGCAGGCTCCCATGAGTGTGTGTAGCACTACCGGGTTCAGACAGGCATAAGAACTAGAAGTGCCAGGTACTGGGTCAACCCTTAGGTTCATCTTGCCCAGTATTAGACATTCTCCACTTCACACAGGAGAGGGCTATGTCTGAATAAATGGGGTTTTTGGTCTGGAGCTCTTTGCTGATCCATTTAAGGCAGTGGGTCTCAATTAGGGTGCCTTAAGATCCATTTCAAGGATCTGGCATAAGGTTAACAGGGTTCAAGAACTGCGTCCAGATGAGTGTGGACCTTTGTTTCTCCTGGGACAAGTAGAGCGGCACACCTTGCACCACTGCTACTTATCCCTGGGGAACGCCCATGCCATGCACTCTGACATGTGACAGGTTACCCTGGGCGGGGTAGGGGAAGCTGGGGCTAGCAGCTGTGCCTTATCTGGTCTCCTGGGGGCCTTGGGGAGCTGCAGCTGCAATGCTCCTGCAGGTGGGAGCCTGGCTGGCAGCTGGAGCGTGGCTCTGGCCAGCCAGGCTCCAGTTTTGGGTGACGCGGACTACCACCACATATCCCGCCCTGCTTTTTTTTGTCATGGGGTTTTTTTTGACTCCGGGACCTTCGGGGGGCGAGGTAGCAAAGCAGGAAATGCCTGCGGGTGTGGCGTATGGTGCTGCAGACAGGTCTGCAGCACCACGTGTCCCGAGGGTGGCCATCAGAGAAGATATCCCCGTTTTCTGCTCCTCTGTCCTCTACTGATAGGAAACTGGATGCCTTTATGTCCTCTATTTGTCTCTTGAAGTTGGAAAATCGAGGACATAAAGGTATCAGTTTCCGTACCAATACAGGACAACCGGACCGCGCTCTACAAAGGCCACCCTACATCCCCCCCATGTGTCCACACTCGGCAGCCACGAGGTAAACCCAGAGCGCTGTCCACAGGCACAGGGAGGGCTGAAGCCATTCTGCCCTGCCGTGATCTCTGCAACACAAGAGCCGCTCTGGCATTTTCCCTAGTGGCTAAAAGAGTGAGAAGTAGAAGCTGGCCATTTCCAGGGCGGGGTCCTCAAGTCCATGGAGGGGCGCCTGGAGCCTAAGAGGTGCAGAAGCCCTGACTGAGAGGCTCCCTGACAGGCCAAAAGTTTCGGAGTACAACTTCTCCCCACATCCATGCTCCCAGGAGGCTGCTGTTCAGGAAGAGCAGGCTCGGGCAGGGATCCCCCGCCGCGGGGGATGGGAGCGGTGCCTGCGCCCCCGAGGGAAAGGGGAGCTCGGGACTGGGGGTGCATTGAACCCCCCCGGGGGCGCGTAGGAGGCTTCTCCTGCCGGGCGGGGAAGGGAAGGGAAGGGAGCGCCCTGTGCGGCGGTGGAAGCCGCCGGAGCGGGGCGGGGCGCCGCCTTCCCCCGGCGGATGGCTT
>NW_005841855.1:2414939-2420399 GCF_000455745.1 Alligator sinensis | reverse complement strand
AGGTGGGGCGCGGGGCGCTGCGGCAGAGCTGCCGGTGCCGGGCTGCGGTCCCAGCTCCCCGCCCCGCCCCCTCCAAGTTACTTGGCGCGCCGCTGGGTTGAGGCGCTTACGGCGCTGCCTGAGCCCCGACCCGGAGCGGCCGGGTGCGGAGATGGGAGCCAGGGCTCGGACTCGGACTCCCCCGGGGCTTTGCAGCAAGTAACTTCCTGGCTCCCTCCAGTAGCCGGAGCCGCGTGGCACGAGGGGGAGCTCCGAGACCTGGGGCCAACTTGCCGCTGCGGGAGCCTGCAGAGGACCCGGAGGTCTCCTGGTGAGGGGCGAGGCGACGGGCACCTTTTGGGGCTCATCCGCGCAGGTTCTCTCCCTTCCCTCCCCGGGCGTTTGCTGCCCAAGTAGTTTCATCCCTTCCCATGGGGTGGGTGAGGGCTGGGATGCTCGAGCTGGCGCTGGTCGTGCTTTGAGGAGGGGGCTGGCCTGGATCGGCATTTGTCAGCCCGTGGGTCGTGGCCCAAAAGTGGGTTGCAAGAGTATGTGAAAGGCATTGGCGATGTGGAGGGGGCGCACCCCCTGAGATTGGCGGTGCACCCACAGAAAGGCCAGCGCTGCTGGTGGTGCCTGCGGGTGGTCGCCACTTGCCACCCCCCCACTGCCAACAGTGCCAGTGGTGTTTGCAGACGGCCGCTGATTGCCACTGGCCACCACCCCCTGCCACCCCCTCCACCACCACGGCCACCTGTGGGAGCTCCATGCTGGCGGCCGCCACCGCCTGCATGTGGTCGCCATGCCCCCATAGCCTCTGTGGGCACACGTCGTTCATGGTAAAAGGGTCGTGAACAAACTTTAAAAATGCATTCCCCTTTAGAGGAGAAAAACATGGGAAACTGTGGCTTCTTCCGTGCAGGCTGGCAGTGGCTTGACTCCCCCTCACTTCTCCACACACCTACCCCCTGCCCCACACACTGAGGGGCTGGGGCCTGGGGATGGGGGGCAGCGGGTTGGGACTGGCCTTTGATGTTTACAAATGGATCCTGGTACGGAAAAGGTTGAGAACCACTGAACTAGGTGACCTCCTGAGGTCCCTTCTAACCCTCGTGTCTATGAGTCTGCAGTGATACAGAGATGTACTTGCATATCAAGGCAAATAAGTACTCACGATGTGACTATGTATTATGCCTGTGACAGGAACTCAAATGGCCAGGTCCCATTGGTAAAAAAACATTCATGGGGATTTTGTAGAAGAAACCAAGCAGACATTTGTTCTCCTCTTTACAGAGGAGGAGCCCGGTGTGTGCACGAGATGACTATT
Organism: Alligator sinensis; assembly: GCF_000455745.1. Taxonomy (NCBI): domain Eukaryota; kingdom Metazoa; phylum Chordata; order Crocodylia; family Alligatoridae; genus Alligator; species Alligator sinensis. The sequence continues at coordinate 2,419,093 of NW_005841855.1, read as the reverse complement.
CAGGGACCTTCTGAGCAACCTTCCTTTCTTAAGGACTTTCCAGAGTCCCTTTAATTTCTTAAGACTCTAACTTCCTTGCCTTTGCTCTACAAACGTAAACCATGTAGAAACGTAGTAACTTGATGTCTGTTGGCTGATCTCTTCTTTCCAGGTATCATTGCGCAACAGAATTTTTAGAATTCAGGCCATGACTTGAAAGTGAGATTAGGTAGTGTTACGTGTATGCCTCCGAGAGCACAGTGAATGATTGGGACAAAATGCAAGTTCTTTTGGCACACTAATACCACTTTGATTTGCCGCCATCAATAAATCAAGTTCCTTATTTGAGTTTAGTCAAATTATTAAAAAAAACCTTCCTTTTTTTGGCTTGCTGTCCGTCTTTTATGTAATCATTTGCAGTCTCGCTCTTGCTGATATTTTAGACAACAAAAAAGCCACATCCTACTAAAAGGCGTGTCAGAATCAGCAAGTTATTCATGTAAACTCAAACCCTGTAAACACACATCTACTTAACTTGGGATAGTTAACCAAATTTAGTGGGGCTGATTTAAAGCAAGATTGGGGCCACTAGTTTAAGTGCATGTTCTTGCTCTTTCGCTTTCTCTTATTCCTTTAGTTGTCTTTTTTTCTGTTAAACTTCCTTATTGTGTCTTGGCCTGTAAATTAGTACAGCCCTAGTAAAATGAGAACAAGTTTTGCTCCACAGGTTTACAGCAACTGCTTGTGAGTTTTGTAAGCTACTAGAAGATGAGAAGAATAATCTTTCTTCTCTTTTTGAAATGAGATGATGGTATATGGTTATTGTACCTGCCAGAAAATGGAGTGATGAGTGGAATTCCAAAACAGAAATGTTCTGTTACGTCCTGTTGTATTTCAAAGGTGTTTGCTTTGGTTTGGAACGTTACCCTTTTTTGGAACATTATCCTTCACCTTTTTAATTACTTATGTGTATGAAATTGCACTTGTTTGGGGTCCTCACATGCACATTTGTCTGTCGGCAATACAAATGGAGCACTTCTCAAGTAACTCAAGAAAAACTACTACCATTATAGCTTGAAATTAAACTGTAAGTGTCTGACAGCTCCTGGCTGAGATTACTTTCATGTTATGCAAAGTTAAATAGGGTTTATTCTTGAGGGACAGGAGGAGGAAGTAGCTTCATTTCTATGTGTACTCAGCACCAGCAACTTCTGCAGTCTCCTACTTTTCATTCTCACATTAGATCATCCCTGGAGAAAATGAATGAACCAAAAAAAACCTGGTCATCATCTCCTGAAGTGGCTCTTGTTTATGTCAAGTCCTTCATTAAAGTGAATTCCTTAATTGCTTAAGTGGGGAGAGAGTTCAGTAGCTGTGGTAGATTAAGATGATAGAATCAAATACTAGAAGGGTAAATAGGAATACACTGTTTTCTGTACCCGCATCCCTCCCATAGGATCTCTCATCATAGAAAGTGTATTACTAAGAAAGCATAATATTATAACAACATAATTGTTTGCAGTGTAATAAGGGTAAGAGGAATAGAAAAATGCGAACTATGCAAGTTGGCTGATTTGAGGTTGCTTTGATAATGTCAGTATTTGGAATTTCTTGTTTGTTCCTGAAGCTTTGATATTCCTTCAATTCTAGGGTGCAGGGGGTTGTATTAAGGTTAGTAGTAGAATTCTGTTGGGTTTTTTTTTGGTTGGTTGGTTTGTTTGTTTAATGTGGCTCTACTTTATGAAATGTGTATATAAACTTTCATTTAAAGGTTTCACTATTTTTTTTTCAAACTCCAAATAAACAGTTTCTTCTCTAGTTGCCAACCTTGCGTAATCATCCTGGGATACATGAAAGTTGCATTGGATTCTTTACTCATTTTATATTATTGCAGGCTAAATCATGCTTTCAGTTACTCTGGTGCAGCTCTATAACAATCTGAAGAGCCATTGAGATGTCAATCTGCCTTGTTGCATATTTCTGACTTCAGTGTTTACCATGTACTTGTATACTTTAAAAAATCACTGCCTTTCATGTTGTCTTGTTGAAAAATGTCTTCAAGATTGTATACCAGAACTAATTCTAAAATATTCAAGTTTATCTGAACTGAGAAGAAAAAATATCCGCAGCTGAATTGCAAGTTATTTCTATCCTGACAACCAAGGACCCTCATGAACTTTGGGTCTTTTTTAAACAGCCTTTCCCCCTCTATTCCCAAACTATGCTGGAGAACTTTTTCTCAAACTTTTTTCTTGCCATTGCTAGCATTGATTCAAATTTTGGTAGAGGGAGCCCTAGTGTAGACAACCTGTTCACTGTAGTGTTGGAAGTCAAGATAAATGACATTTAGATTCTATAGGCACCTATGCACAAGCAGCAAAGACTTGATTAATCAGTGAGCTTTAGTTAGTGCCCCCGCTGCCATTTTTCAGCACAGGGACGCTGATACATGAGATGCTTTAGGTGCTTCAATTAGGGCAGCACTCAGAGGCATATTAATTAAAGCACCCCCAACACACACACACACACACACTCTCTCTCTCTCTCTCTCTCTCTCTCTCTCTCTCCTGGAGCATGTGTATAAATGCCCTGTTAGTATATTTTTACAAACATTTATGTGGTATAGACAGGGCCTCATAATTCATATTGAGTAGAAGCTTGAAAGAAGCCTCCCATTTTTGCTTTATGCAGAACAGTAATTTTCAATCTACTCTCACTTGGGACCTAACAAAAAGCATCTGTGACTATATGCAAAGTCCCATCAGTATCACAGGCTTTTCTAACTTCATAAGATTGTTGTATAGGTAAGATTGATAGAATGGGCCCTAGTTAGGTATTTGTTCTGAACCCATAAGGCTGTGTGGAGAGTAGAGAGGGTGCCTATGGCCTGGTAAGAATGGGTTGGTTCTTCTTTTCTAGTTCTACTGCAGTGTTACCAGCTCTCATAATTTTTGGCATTGTTCTTAAAGTCTATGCTTCAGGAAGGTGAAAAACATAGTTCATGCGTGCTCGCGCTCACTCGCTCGCTCTCTCTCTCTCTCTCATATGGGGCTGAGCATTAAACTGTTACTCATTTGGTTTGTAGTTTCTTATTCATATTTTTCACATTTATATCAACATCCTGTTATGCAAACATCATTGCTGTTCTTTTTCTTTTATTTTTGCATTGGAAGAGGGGATTGTAGTCATGGTCAGATATCCAAAAAGAGACCTGAACTATCAATGAAGCAGGAAAGCTCCTGTCCCTCTGTCAGGACTAATCCTAGGGACAGTTACACAGCTGGCTTGCATCTATATTGCACTGCAGGATGTTACTGTTTTGACTTGCATGAAAATCAGATATTCTGTTTTGATCAAGCCACTTCACTTGCTATGGATTTTGCAACTTCGTGGATGTTGTGCCTATCCCACAGTGCTCGGGTTAAGTCCTGGTCATAGTGAATGCTGTACATCTGTTGTGGGTGTGTTGGGATGATCCCACACTTGTTGTTTTGAGAGACAGCTAGCAGCTCCTGTATGTGGGGCTACAGGAACAGGAGGAAACTGATCCTGGAGGCCTGTGTTTCAGGTTTAGTAGCAACGTCTTGGGATGTCCTTACCTGAGAGAGCAAGGGAGTAGATTTTCCCCACACTTCTACTTCCATCCTTCTAGAGATGGAATTTATCTGGATCACGTGCGGGCCGCCTCCTGATCTCGTCCATGTCGCCATGTGCGAGCAGGGAGCGATATGTGGACCCGTTTCTGTGCACGCGGGCTGTGGCCAGCAGCCCGGGCACGCGGGGTCGAAGAAGACCAGTGGTGAGCTAGAATTAGTTACGGACGCGTAATGGTTGATTAAAAGATTGTTTACTTACACCAAAGATGGTCGTGGTGTAGGCTGGACAGTTTTCCAGGCTCAGCTCTGCTTAAATCCTCGCTAGAGGACTCTGACAATTGACCCCGGAGTGGTTGAAGCTCCGCGGGTTCGGCTCGGTAATTGGCCCCGGAGTGGTTGAAGCTCTGCGGGTTCGGTAGTTTCAAAGGAAAGGGATACGTCTTAGGATTGTGCTCGGCGACGGGGAGAGGCTAGAGGCCGTTTGGCCCCCGGAGTGGTTGAAGCTCCGTGGGTTCGGTAAATAGGCCCCCGGAGTTGTTAAGACTCCGTGGGTTCGGTAAATCGGCCCTCTATTGCCCT
>NW_005841855.1:2403164-2413951 GCF_000455745.1 Alligator sinensis | reverse complement strand
GGAGAACGACGATGTTCTTCCGTCCATAAATTTCGAAGCAACTATCTAGACTGTGAACAGTTATTGGAACGGTTCCAGTATCTCGTAGATGACGGGGAGGCCATGGTCTTAGTCGCTGAAGTGATGTCAGTCCCAGTGCACATGTTCTGGGGTTCCAGGCACAGTACAAGACTCCGATGATTGCTAGCATGAGATGTTCTGCGCCGGTATATTCTGGTCGTCCTTCATGCCATACGTGGGCTTTTTGTCCAATCAGTCCTGCAACAAGCGCTGGCAGTGGAATGGACCAGTGAGTATTAACTGTTATCATGTCGATGTCAGTGACATGTCCTCTACTCCACGAAGCTTGTCTAACTAGGAAGCTTGCTTCTTCCTGGTTCAGCAAGTTGGATCCAAGTTCCATGACCAAACGTCCTAACCACACAGCTAGAGTCTCTTCAGGTTGAATTCTTGATTCTCTGCATAAATCCTGTAGTTCAGTTCTGGTGCGAGCATAGTAGGCAGTAGCAACTCGATTAGTCGTTGTTGCAGGGAAAGCTGCTCTTTCGGGGTTATAGACTGAACTGCTGCCGCGGGAGTCACTGTTGCTGTTATTGCTTCAGGCAGGAGGGGCGGATGCACTCCTCCACTTGACTCTCTCTTTCGTCGGCAGGGGGCGTGGTTGGCAGAAGCGTCGCCGCATCGCTAGGCGGGGTTGCCGGAGACGACGCTGCGTTGATGGGCGGAGTCGCTGATTGAACTCTCATGGGTTCCTCTGAAACTCCACCCTTCTTTTCCGGTTCTTCCACGCAGTCTCCGCATTGTCTAAGTGCTTGTGGTTACGGCTTTGTGAAGCTTTTAGTAGCTGATTCAATTCGGAGGAGATTCGGCCTGATTCAGCAGCCGAATCTCTGAACCTGAATCGAATTGGGAGACCAATTAAAAGGTCCGAATCAAACTGGAAGCCTCTGGATCGATTTGGAAAAGATTCGGCACCAATTCAGAGAACTTCACTTTTTCCTGAGCTCAAAATATTTCTATCCCCTTCTTAGCACATGCCTCATGTTGCACTAAAGGGACTTTTGAAGTCCTCCCACCACCTCAAGGTTCTCCTGAAAAACAAAAATTAGTAATCAATTACCAGAAAGATCAAAAACATGCACAGGTACTTTCTCTGTAGTCAGTGCATTGACTGTATCTGAGGTGGCCACAGATGCCCATCTGCTATCTCCTACCACACCCTACACACCCATGTGTGTGGGCAAGCAGGGGAAAGGTTATTCATTAAAAGGCCAAAGAGCAGAGTTACCACAAGTAGGCCTGTGCAAAGTGGCATGTATTCGCTTCAGATTCACCTGATTCGGATGGACAGTGATTCAATTTGGTGATTCAAATCACTGTCCCAATTTGATTCAGCCAAATCTGAAGATTTTGTGCTGATTTGGAGATTTGGCCATAGACTAAACAGGCAGCAGTCCTCACCACGCTGCACACAGCTGTCTCCAGCTGGTAAGTCTGTTGTGGTGGGCGGAGGGGGGAGGGAAGTGGCATGGGGGGGTACAGATCAACACCCCCACAGCGAGGGAGGGATTGGGATTGGGACTGGGGCTGGAACAAGCTACCCAGCTGGGACAGGGGAGCGCAGGACTTGGGGAGGGGGGCTCCCACCACTGTGCACTGCCATGTGCTGTCAGTCTGGGAGGGCATGGGAGCGGATGTATGCCCCCGGATCTGTGCGGGGCAGGCTGGGCTGGGCTGCGCTCCATGAGTGGAGCCAGGGATGCACTCTGGGCAGCTAGCCCCAGCCACAGCCCAGAGTACAGCCCTGGCTCTGCCTGTCCCACAGGACACAGTGGAGTGGGGGTTATGGGGTGGCTGCAGCTACCCTAAAATTCCCCATAGCCCCTGCCGCTGGCCCCTCCCCGGTCTGGGTGCACGAGCCTGCCGTCATGCCCTGCTGCTGTTTGCTCAGCCAGGGTGAAGCCATGGCTCATCCAAGATATGTGGAGAGGTTGGGTGACAGCAGGAGGGCATAGTCCTCACTCCCAGTACGTTCTGCCGCCCATCCGGAGCGTAGCTCAGTCCAGCCCGGCTCACACAGATCCGGGGGCACACACCTGTTCCCATGCCCTCCTGGACTGGTGGCGCGCCGTGGTAGGAGCCCCCCTCCCTGAGTCCCACGCCCTGGTCCTGGCTGGGCAGCTTGTCCCAGCCCCAATCCCTCCATTGCCGTGGGGATGTTGATCTGCGCCCCTCCACACACCACTTCCCTCCCCCCTCCGCCCACCACAACAGACTTATCCGAATTCTTTGGATTCGGCCAAATCGAATCGGGACAGTGATTTGAATAGCTGAATTGAATTACTGTACCTCTGAATCAGCCGAATCCAAAGTGAATACTTGCTGCTTTACACAGGCCTACTTGTATTATCTCTGCTCTTTGGTCTTTTAATAAATAACCTTTCCTCTGCTCACTCATACATATGGATATGTAAGGTGTGGTAGGTGATATCAGATGGACATCTGTAGCCATTTCTATACAACCAATGCATTGACTACAAAGAAAGTACCTGTGCATGGTTTTCATCTTTCTTTTAATTGGCTACCAATTTTTGTTTTTCAGGAGAATCTTGAGGTGGTGGGAGGACTTCACAAGTCCCTTTTAGTGCAACATGAGGCATGTGCTTGAGAAGGGGATAAAAATATTTTAAACTAAGGAAAAAGTGAAGCTCATGGAATGGTACACAGGACCATCTATCCCCTCAAGCTCCACTAGTTTTTGGACATAGCATCATCTGCCAAGATGACATGGAGCCATTTAAATGGAGAAGTCCCCATAGCGTATTTCCAATGGAGCCATGCTACGGGAATAGGAGGAAGAGAGGTTATAGGTGGAATGGGACACAGGCTCTCATGCCAGTGGCTCGGTTCCCCCGCTCTTTTTTTTGGCTTTGTTAGGATTCAGGCAAATTTACTACTCTCCATGGGCAAACATTCTGCTGTCTGCCGCTTTTAATGCTAAAGGGAAATAATTTGTCACAATCCTACTGTGGCTGTTTTTTTTAAATTCCAGCAATTGATTTTTGGATGCAGACTCTTTGTTAATGCCCCTCTTAATTTTCATGTGTGGATTACAAATCATTGTGTTAACTACATTGCAATAATTATTCAGTCTTGAAAGTTCAAAAGTTTTGTAATATAGCTGAGTAGCTATAGGGTTTTGTATTAATGTTCACATAATCTCAATGTACTAAAATCAATTAGTTTTAAAAGTAGGCCTAAAAGTAAGGCTATAAACACACACAATACAAATATTTAAAACAATGCATGCTGATAAATAAGCTTTTCATACAGAGATTATTTTGTTGACTTCAATCAATACTGTTCCTTTTACTTGGGTATATTGTTAGCTTCCACACGATGACTAACACTAATTTGCATGTGGTATTTTTTTTTCTTCAAGTTTTCTTCCATAATAAAAAACTACAGAAGAGTGCCTTTTGAGTCTTTCCTCAAACAAAAGAGCCTGGATTGAATCCACAGGTGAAAAATTGCCCCAAATTTAATAGATGTTTATTTCTTTAGTAATAAGCAAAATTACCTGGTATTGGTTTTAATATTATAAGGACCTTTTTCCTGCTATGTTCAGACTGCTGTCCATACAGACCTTTTAGAATCAATAGACATTGAAGGCATAGTCTTACCTGTAACACCTACTAAGGAATCTCTTGCTCACTCAAATATTTTATTCATTCTAAAGGCACTAAGATATGGTTAGCCATCTTATTCTGAAGTTGGAAAGGAGGCAGGACAACTAACTAGTTCAGAAAAGCATAAGATTGTGTAGGCAACAGCCTACTTCATCAGATGCTATATATTCCATATAGCTTTACCAAAAGAAAGTCTGATGTCCATTTTCTGGTAACTCCAACACTTATTTCTTACCCATATTCATTCAGACTTGCTGAGCATCAAACTATTACTCATTTGGTTTTTAGTTTCTTATTCATGTTTATATCAACATCCTGTTATGCAAACATCATTGCTGTTCTTTTTCTTCTTTTATTTTTGCCTTGGGAGAAAACCAGAAAGAAGCCTGAACTATCAATGAAGCAGGAAAGCTTCTGTGCCTCTATCAGAACGAATCCTAGGGACATATTAACAGCACATTTGCTTCAGTAGCCAAAGCTCACATACATGGCAGTTGTGAAGTAGGTTTGTTTCCATTTAATCTGAAATGAAAAGGAAGACTGAAGGTGGAAAATCACTGGCCAACAGGTGCACAGAGCTCTTTCACCATCACTCAAGAGGCAGTTGATGCTAAAAAATGAGTTAAGCATTGGGTGAAGGAAAGAGCAATTTATTGCAACCAGGCAATGTCACACAGCACTAACCAACAAGAAACAAAGCTTCCTTTACGTAGATGCTAGTTCTGTATACAATGAGGCTAGAAATAGATACGTGCACGTGTGCGCGCACACACATGCACATAAAATTTGACTTCCTTTAGTGTTCCTTGTGTGAACTAGTTATTTCATGACCCATACAAAGAGAATTTCAGATGGAACATAAATTTCAAATGGTTGTTAGCCATCATAGTGTTTATACGTGTGCCTTCTGCATAATAGATAAAATGGTAAATACAACATCCCAAGCACTGTAGCTTAAATTTATAGCACCAGGTGTGCAAACAGTTTTCACATTATAAAGGGCTGTGGCTTTTAACAGCATGGAATTGGGGAAAAAATTATACATGACATTGCATGTAAAAATTCTGAACAGCATTTCATGTTCAACCACGTTTTGGACTGGACAAGTATACATGGTTCATTCAATAACTATTTGTTTATGGGAGCTCATGTTTAATTTTCAAAGTTTGTATGTGTGTGTCTCACATATACAGCTTTTGACTATCTGAAAGCACAGAGTTATTAAAATGTAAGACATACTAATCTTGTTTTCTTAGGAAGCACCTGAAATGCTGCCTTTCACTAAAAAATACAAACTTTCCTATATAACTTGTTACATTCCTACTCTTCTTGCATGAACATATGCAATTGTATTTCTAGACTTATCCCTGTAGAAGAGCTCTCAAAATATTGTAGATTGTTTTCTCTTCCTCTCAAAGCTTATGTTTGTGCTTCATTTTTACTTCTATCAGATGTCCGTTTACAAGGGCCTCATACTGAATTTCTGAATATTTTTATTTGCTGTGCAATCTAATTTGACAGGTACTCTCTGCATTGTGCTTGATTGCCTTCAATGCCTTCAAAATCCAGCTCATTCTAATTCATTTTTAAGAAGCTTTACTTTCTTTTATATTCTACAAGACCTTTTGTATTCTGATTTTTTTTTATAAACTCTTAACATCCTGTGGCTTTTTTGAGTGGCAGGTGAAGGGTGTTAAATAAAATGATCTTAACATCCTGTGGCTTTTTTGAGTGGCAGGGGGAGGGGGTTAAATAAAATGAATTCCTTCTCCTGGGGCTCTGTGCTAGACAAGAAATAATATTTCAGCCAGGCTGTGGACTTGACTGTGCGTCCACTGAAGTTAGTGGCAGGAATTGGGCTCTTCATTAGTTTCCCCTGCAACCTTGTTCTAGAAATGAGTTTGAAGTGGCTAGTAAAAAAAGAAAAAAACCACATTAGCTCACCTTACCTCAAGCTTTTTTACTTAACTCTGTGTACTCACTAATTCAGCAAAGGCCAAACGTGACCTCAGTCATCTAAATATTTGCGGATGAACTCTGGTGCAGGTGAGTGGGCTAGTGCATTGAGGTTGCATTGTGGGTACTATGGACAGAATAGCTGTGCAAGGTAACTTCATCCCTTTTACTTGCTGTGGAGTGCTTTGCATTTTTCTTTCATTAAGTTACAGAGCCTTAATGGGAGTGGGCCCAAGATGAGTCTCAAGTTCTCAATTACATGGTTTCAGTAGTACCAGGTATTTTCTAGGACTAATCGGGAAGAGCTGTGACCATTACACTTCTCTCTACCATCTGCCATCACCTTCTGCCAGCTGGGTTATCAATATCCTCCTGTCCTGGCCTCTGGTTCTGCGGTTGAATTTAATTTTAACCCCTAGTGTCTCTATATTGAACTTTCAAAGAGTGCAAATATTCAAACTTTCTGTAAGATGAAAGGCGCAAGGGAAAACACTGTTTGCTGGAGACTCGTTAAGTCAAGTGGCACTGTTACAAAAAGATTGTTAGGACTATGGATATAAACTCAAGTGTTTCAGATAACAGGTTACATAAGAAGCACCATATTTTTCTCACATCCCACCCACCTTGTTTTAGGAAAGCAGAATGACAGAAATTTTATTTTTTCCTCGGAGTCCTGGCTGAAAGGAGGCCATGTAGAACAGGGACAGAGTCTTCATTTTCAGTGTCATTCATCCTTCTCTTCCAGCTCCAAAGCTTAAGCTTTAACCCCATCACAGCTGCTCCCATATTAACAGCAGCTTTGGGCTATTCAGCAGAAGCCGTAACGGAGTTAAAGCTTCAGCTTTGGAGCTAGAAGTGGAGGATGAGTAGTGCCAAGAGCTTGACTCTGCTGCCTGTACATGCTCAGGAAGGCAAAGCAGCCCTTTCATAGCCATTATAACACCCCCATGCGTCTGTTCCAGTGTGGAATCAGCTTCCTAATTTAAAACATGCATTCCAACTTTTGGCTGACTAATTTTTTGGAAAAGGTGTATGTGGTATGTAAATAAAGATAGTATGTGTATATTTACAACGGTGATCAGAAAGAACAATGTAAGAACTAGCTCTCTCCATTCCAGGTTGCTGTCTAAAGGAAAGGATACTGAAGAAGATACAGCTCAACTGAAAACCTGTGTAAAGCAAATCATGCAGTCTTCTGAAAGCAGCTGAAATGCAGCTCTCTGATAGGGTCATGAACCTAAGACAGGTTTTTTTGTCTGTACTGGTGTTTGGAGTTGCTGGTATACTCCTCTTCATGTACTTGCAGGCTTGGATTGAAGAACAGCATACAGGTAAAACTGTTACTTTATAAATTGTATTGCCTATATTACTTTAATGGGTTGCATTAAAGAATGATTTTTGTAAGGGCATAAGATACTTTGTGTTGGATATTTTTGGAAGAGACAGTGGGGTTGAAATGTTAAAGATTAATTTTAATTGCTATACTGTAATATAAACATTGATAAATATAAGTCACAAAGCCAAAAAAAATGCTCCAAGCTACCTAATCGTATCGTGTCAGCATCATTTACAAGTCTCAGGTTTACAATAATGTATTTTGTGCATGCAATGCCAACTAGAGTCTTAATATAATTCTATTTACAGTATTTTGTTTCTTGCTTTCTTTGGGGACAGGACAAAAGAATCTTTCAGAAAAATTATTTTAATATACCATAAAGATGGACTTCTTCAAAGAAACAAATCTTATTGCAGAGTTAATCTTTTGGTGTCTTTTTTAGACAAATAGATGATGGATTTAACAAACTTCTACATTTTTATAACTCTAAGGGTATATTGAGACTTTATTTTGCACAAGTTTTTAGTTCTTTTCTCACTATAATACAAAATCTCTCAATAATACTAAAACTGCATACTGAGACGCACACTTTTCCTAAAAGCCTTAGAATCATAGAAGAGTAGGGCTGGAAGGAACCTCAGGAGGGCATCTAGTCTAGCCACCTGCTCAAAGTAGAATTATCTCTGACTAAGCGATCCCAGTCTAGTGTCTGTCAAAACTGTTCTTGAAAAATTCCAGGGATGGAGATTCCACAACCACTTTAGAAAGCCTGTTCCAATTCTTAATCATCCTCATAGAAAGAAAGTGCTTCTTAATCTTCAACTTAAATGTCCTCCTCTGCAGTTTGAGGCTGTTGCTCCTAGTCCTGTTCCTGATAGTCAGAGAGAATAGTCTGTTTCCACCTTCAGATATTTGAAGACTGTTACCAAATCCCTCCCAGAGTCCTTTCTTCTCCAGACTACATAATCCTTGTACTTTCCTTTTGGTTCTGCAGTCTGGCTTCTGTTTTTTCTTAGGCTTCTATGATAAAATATAGTTGGTTCATTTTGTCCATACCAACTTCAGTATAGTTTGCTAGACACTGGGTGCGTCTAGACATTCAATTAATGCAACACAATAAACTCGGGCACAGTTTGCATGAAAGTTTATTGATCACGTGTGCCTGGGACCACAGCACATTGAACCAGGGTGGCACAGGCACAGCACTGGCTGGCAGGTGGCCTTGGGCAGTCAGCCTGCCAAGCCTGGGGCTGCTCTAGCCCAGCTCAGCGTGCTGCAGATGGGCTGGCTGGGGTATGAGGATGCTACAGTGAGGGGCTAGCCAGCAGGTAGCCCCCACACTGAAGCTCTCTTAAGCCCCAGCCAGCCCTATCAGTGTCTACACGTGCAATGTGGTGTACATTACTTTGCCATAAGACAGTACTTGTGTCTGGCAGCACTATCCTATGGCAGAGTTAATTAGTTCACTCCGGCCCAATAGCACCACATATGTAGATGGTGATGCTTTACTGCAGAGCTAATTAGTCAATTCCACAGTAAACGTCTTGCATAGATATGCCCACTGAAAAGCAAACTAGATGTCAGAACAGAATAAGGCTAAATGAAACTGGGACTACAGTACCTGACCTGCTGCTCTCCTGTGCAGTTTCAGGTTGAGTGTTGTTTATATGGTCGTTTAGGCCCTGATGCTGACCTGGAAAAAGTATAATGATTCTTTTGACTAAGCTGAGCATATCTGCATGATATGCTGTTTTGTGATGCTTACAGATTTTTCTTAAAATTAATATGAAGAGAAACACAACTGACTTACTATAGAAAGGTTTCCAAATAATTAAGTGGTTTATGCTTCTGTGATCGGATTGTTCTAGCCTGTCCTCTGTTTAGGAGTTGTAATCCAGGCCTGGATCAATTAGCCAGCTGGTAACAAGCTACCTGCCTAAGGGGGCCACAGCTGGCTTAAGCAAGTAGCTAATAATGAAGGTAAGTTGACTGGAAATAAAGGGACATGAAGAGGACCCGGAGGGAGAAAAGTCTGTGTGGAGAGGGAAGACTCCTTCAAGTAAGAAGGAAGACTATAGTGTGAGAACTAACCCATGCTTGTGGGTGTTCACCTTGGATTGTCTATGAAGCTCTGTGGTGCTGATCAACCCAGGGCTTTGAAGCTTGTATTGCTGGGCCCAGAGAAAGGTTGGGTTGCTGGGGCCAGGTTAAAGGCACGTGTATTTTGGACTGCTTATGCTTTTGGCTGAGCCCTGTGGAGTGGAAGAACCTAGGGCACTACAGCCTGTGCTGTTGAGCCCAGAGAGAGACTGTTCAAGGACTGATTTGAGCCTGGCAGTGCTAAGCTAACCCCAGACCCTGCTACAGAGCTATAGAACACAAAATAAATATTTTATTGAAAGCAATGCTTCTATCGATAAGTCCCTCTTGCATTATTACTAGAAACCAAAAAGATAGATCAGAAATGTGGATTGACCTGAATTTACTCGTTTTTTTTGTTCAGTGGTACAGTTTCACATTCACTGCATCTTTCCTAGTTTTTAGGCTGACTTTTTTTTCCCTCTCCTTCCAGAGCTCCCATAGTAGTGCATTTATTCTTATTGCATCTCCGAAAGAAGGAGCAGAAATTAGTGTGATGTATTTCCATATTAAACTGAAAACAAATTCTCTGCGCCTTGCACATCTTAATAGCATTCTTGGGTTATACTTTTTCTCAAATCTTTTGGATACTCTGAATAAGAAATATTCCTCCTCACTTTCTTTTGCCAGTGAGAATATTTGCGTATCAAAATACAGAACCCGTGTAAAAATAACTCAAGTGTTAAGTATGATTAAGTGTGATGCAGATTGAAATGTCCCATTGCATCAGGAGTGCCACCATTGCATCAAATCAGTTGGGTCTAAAAGAGGTTTTGGCTTTCTCTGAATTGAATTTGAGTGATTTTTTCCCCCCCCCCCCCCACACCTTTTTTTTTTTTTTTAAGAGGGAGTTTTAGGTTTTTTTTCCCTATTTTAGTCCCTTCCCTCCACCAATTTGGCATAGTCTACATTTAAACACCTGTAACTCCTTTATGCCCCTCTTAGGCCTCTTTTCTAAATATATGCTCTTAAATGTTGATATGAAGTATAACTGCAAGGAATATTTGCATACAATCACTGCAATTTGAAATTACTATTATAGATACTGAGCATTTTCTTCAGCTTGTGTGCATTTCCCCCCACCCCTCTATTTCACTGTGTGTTGCACACCTGTGGCTTTTTGGGAAAGAAGTAGGTCATAGTTTTGGAAGGTCCCCAGTTGACAACTATCTTTACAAGGATTTTATGTGCTGCTTTAATCATGATAGTGGGAGCATGCAGCTGTAAGACAGCGAGGGTTTTAATTTGCAAATGGTTGAGAGTGTGATTTGATGTACTGTTAAGAAATGGGAAGCATGCCTTGTGCATGCTTCTGAACTGTCAGTCTTAACAGCCTTCAGGGACAGTTGTGTTTGCTATAGGCAGAACTGTTCTTAGCCTCTGAGGTGCCCTGCTCAAAATGTACAACTGGCATGTCTGCATTCAGCTTCTATGTGCTTTAAAATTTGGCTGGGTTTGAGTTAAGGAAAAATTGTGTTTGCACCATTGAACTCCCATTATTCTAGTACATCTTATTTGAAGTTTCGTAAACCAAATCTCAGGGGCAGCTACTGAACTTGGCATATGTGTTCTAGTATAAATGTTCCATTCTTGTAACTTAAGTTGAGAAACAAGTTAAGTAAAGAGTGTAATGTTAATTTAAAGTATCCAGTATTTTATCTGGTGCA
>NW_005841855.1:2402248-2403154 GCF_000455745.1 Alligator sinensis | reverse complement strand
CTTTCCCTCTCCACCACCCCCATTGGTAGCCCTTTATGCCATTGAGTTTCAAGTGTGTTATGAATCATATATTTGCCTTTATTAGTTTCTTTCTTTTGTCCTTGTCTTCCCCAAGCATAGCTTTTTCTCTCACTCATTCATTTAATTTTTTACACTATCACTATCATTCACATCTTTGGGGTATAGCTTAGCTGGGCTTAAATCCTATTCTTCCTTTTTCAACTATTTGATGAAGAAGTAGGAGAGGAACAGTGAGGGGGGGAACCCTGGTCATACCCGTTCACATTTCTTTCACAATCCACTCTCTGGTGCTGTGTGATACAGGATAATGTACAGGATGTACTTATGGTCTGACCCAGTAAATTGCAGTTCTTATGTGAGCTCAGTGGCCTCAGCCTTCAACTCAAACCTTGTTCTGAGTCCTTGGCTCCCCTTTCCCCCATCTGTGTGCAGCTTCAGTCTTCTCTGTGCCATTTCAGGTGTCATGTTTATGCTTTCTGTCACCTGTATATACCAGAAGAGGAAGATTTGAAGCTGCAGGGAACCTTGGAAGCAATGACCACTTATAGCTTTTCAGCCTCAGTCTGCAAACACTTAGTAGGTTTGTTGGATTGGTTTTGTAGCTGGAGAGTATGAAGACATGGGTTATGGGTGTTCTCAACCACCCCCCTTACAGAAGAAAGAAGTAGATGTGGATCCTGAGACATCAGTGCTTGAAGGGTTCTCTACAATGCTTCATGCCTTGTGTGGGCAAGATTTTCCTCAGTCAGGATGTTATACAAGTGTCCAAATGTGACCTTCTATATGGAGTTGGTATAACTGTTGTGTGAGTAAAGATGGCAGGATTTGGCCCATTCTTCTTTTCCCTGATAAGCTTTAGTGAACAAATGTTGTGAATGATTAGCC
>NW_005841855.1:2396056-2402217 GCF_000455745.1 Alligator sinensis | reverse complement strand
ATTCCTGCTTAGCAAGTGTTCAGAGTCATGAATGTGCTGTGGGCTCCAGAACAACTTATGGATCCTAGAGCAAAAAGGTCCACCCAATGCTTCCCTCCTCAGTGATTTTGTGAACCCATTGCTTCTCTTTGTGCCTTCTGTCTTTTTCTCTTGTAGAGTACTAGGGTGGTGGACAGAGGCTGTATCCTTTAGCTGTGGGCACAGATGCCCTGCAGGTGACTTTCTTTTCTCCATCATTGTCCGGGCTTAGCATATAGCTGACCAAATCTAAAGCTGAAATATTTTTCTGGTGGAATTTGCTGACTCAAAAATGTGTCAAGATGGTTCATTTCAACAATATTCTGCTGGAAACTAGACCGCTTCTCTGCCCAGCCCCCTAGCTGAACAGCAACTCCTTTTCCCTTTCTTCCTTACCCTGAATGTACCTGGAATCTTCTGTTCCCTTTTGTGAAGAAAGTAGAATTTCTTCATTCTCTTTACACAACTGAATTAAACTAGCTTCAGAATACCAACCTCCTCCTTTCTTTAAATGGAATTACTTTTCCTTGTGCAGCTCTGTTCAGCACATCCTCGCGGGTGGCCTCTCACATTTCACAGACTCTGGTATTCCAGTCCGGGTCTTTGTTCAAGTCCCCATAAGCTGTTTACATACCTACCCTGACTAGACCTACATATATGGTGAGAGTATCTCTTCTTTTGTTTTGAGGCTCCAAAGCAGTCACGGACACATACCTAATACTTTGCATTTCTCATTAACTGGACTTGGGGGGGGGGGGGGGGGGGTTGTTTTTAAATGAACCATATCCCATTGGAGTGCAGAAACAATATTGTGTAACTTATATGACCAGTTGCTCATCTGAGCTAGCCAAGCAAACAGTCCATGAATAATCCTTAGTGTTAAATTTGCCCAGAAACTATTCAGTTAATACTTAACTAATAAATTTGTTGCCACTGGCATTTGTTGGAACTGGCATTAGTAAATAAGGAGGTAAAGGTCACAGCTTTGTAATTTATATTATTCACAATGACTAATTTGAGCAGCTCTTTAGTCAACTTGAAATGCTTCGGTAGTAGGAAACTTGTGTTGCCATTTTCAACCAGTCTGTGTCTACTTTACAAACTTAACAAGACTGAAATGTTTATACAGTGTGTGATGGTAGCCATCCTTCAGTTATTGATTTGAAATTCCTCATTGCTAATGAGGCTGCCTTTCAGGATATATTCAGAGTATATCCTTGTGGTCAAAAGATACTGCCCACTGTGCATAATTTATCTACCCAGTAATTGGCTTGAAGCACAAGAGGAAGAGGATTTAGTAGGATCAGTAAATACTGCTTGGAGGGAGTTTATAGTCTTCTTGGAAAATGTCCCAGAGAGAGAACTAGGTTTAAGTAGAAGAATTCTAGTATATAGATTAAAATAGAGCTAGCTTTTCCTCTTTAAAGGGATGCTTACAATAGGGAAAGTTGGAAAGTACTTTTCTACATTTTAAAAAATAAAATATTTATGGGAAAAATAGATATTTTGTCAAAATGTAATATTAACAATTAGTTTTCTTTTCCATTTTTCCCTAGTGGATCAGACCTAATGAATCAACAGCAATATGCTGTACTAAAAAGAAGTGCAAAATCCCCATATTGCATCTTGCGGGAGTTTCTTTCTAACTCTAAACAGCAACTAGTTGGCTTCAGTCCTGAATAACTCCTTATTTTCTGTTTCTTTGCTAGAGTGAAGCATACATTATAAATATCTATATAAATAGTGGTTCTTTTTCAAATCTTTGGTACCTGTGAAAGAGTATTCCACAAGTTGGTCAAAAATATTGATTTTAATTTTCTCAGATATTCTTTTTAAAAGCACAAGAAGGAAGAAATAATCCAAAGTCCTTACTATCCTCTATGTTTATTCAATATAAGTTAAATGAGATCCATGAACTCAGAAGTTTTTGCTGCTGATCATCTCTCATAGATAGATTTCTGCATAGTTATTCTTTGACGTGAGGGCTGAATTGAAAGAAACATCCTGCCTCTAGTTCTGTACAACACTTCTTAGATATGCTGAAGCGGTATCAAGTATTTCTCTTGCCTCATTTGGACAAGTATCTCTAAAGTAGGCACCCTACAGTTTTGTCACAGTTGTGGGGTGACAAATAATTGAATTGTTAGATAACTATATCTTTTATACATATAGAAAAGTTTTGCATTTCTTGCTGGATTGATTTTTTTTGCATTTACTGTGGATCAGGCCCAGAATATTAGAGAAATCAGGATTTTTTTTTTTCTCAGATGGTTGTGTGCCAGCTTCATTGTCCTCAGTATAATGTATTTCACTAGAGTTGAATCTGGAGCATATATAGAAACATTATAACATCTTCAAATCATTTTCCTTAATTAAACATGAGAAGCATAACAGTGCATGTTATTTGGAAATCAAAGCAGTCAAAGGTTCTTTGCAGTTATATTTGAAGCTCTTGGTGATTGTTTTATATATGAAGTGACCATGCTGCATATTGCAAAATGGCCAGATATAATATGTATTGTCTAATTTCTTTGTTTCTGGAACAAAAATAGAGTTGCTTTTGCAGTTAGTGCAGTAGATGATCAATTTCCAGTAATATTATATGTTTGACTCTTTATTGTAATTCTCAGTTAACAGTAGCTGAAAGATTCCAGGCAGTAATTTTCTTGTGCCATGAACAGGCATTCATTTATAGTGGTGGAAATGTTCCACTATTAGAAATGTTTCCAGGGGAGGGAGCAAACAGGGATTCAACCTACAACCACTACCACTCTCCTGCTCCTCATGCTATCCCAAGATGACAGTGTGATCCAACTCTGGGTAAAATGTGTGGAGCAGCAGCTGCTGCAATCTTCCCATCCCAAGCGGGGATTGGAGTAGAGAAAATCATCCCCTCCTCGGACCAGGGAACAGGAGTGACTGCTGCTGCACTCTGGGAACCTAGGAACCCCCACTTCCTGCTCAGACCAGGGACTACAGTCTGGGGAGCAGCCAGGGAGCAGTAGGTGCCTGCTTCTCCCCTTCCCACACAGTGTTTGGAAGGGGCAGGAGAAACTGCCCCTGCATCTTCCTCCAGACTGGGATGACCCCAGTATGAGGAAGGCTTGCGAGCCTCTCCCTGCCACTTGACGACTCCTCCCAAGATAGGGGTTGATCCTACTCTCAGGCAGGCACAGGGAGCATTTTCCCAGTTCTCAACTCCTGCTTCCTGTTAGGAGTCAAGCAGCATAGAAATGTTCAGGCATTCATCTTCCCAGGAAAAGCTCTCCCAGGAGTGACCTCTATGAAGTTGGAGATGGGTTATTTTTTCCCAGAACTGCTATTTTTGTTCTGGGAGAAACTGAATACCTGCACACTCAAGTTTTCTGCTGGGAGACGTACACTTATGGCATATTACAATTTTTTTTGGAATAGTTGTCCCAGGACAAAGAATACTGAAATTTTTGTTCTGAGAAAAAAGTTTGTTCTGAATTATGAAGATTAAATTGATAACAGTCTCTGAGCTATCCCGGGACCTAGCACCTTTACTCCCAGGGTCCCTATTTTGCAACCAGGAGCTAGGTTTCCCACTCCATCAAAGGGATCTTAGAACTACTCTTAAATTAAACAACTCTGACAAACTGCTGGGGAGGCAGATTCATAGATTCTGGGGTTGGAAGGGACCTTAGTGGGCCATCGAGTTCGACTCCCTGCCCCTGGCAGGCAAGAAAGTGTCACCAAACCTGGGATCATGTGATCCCAGCCAGGCACCTGTCCAGTCTCCTCTTGAAGACCCCCAAGGATGGGGTGAGCATCACCTCCCTTGGAAACCCATTGCAGATCCTGGCAACCCTGATCATGAAGAACTTTTTTCTAATGTCCAGTCTAAACCTTCTCTCCAGTAGCTTATGGCCATTGTTCCTTGTTGTTTCAGGGGGTGCCCTGGTGAACAGATCACTGCCTATTTCATGTTGCTCTCCCCTTATGAATTTGTATGCTGCCACAAGGTCCCCTCTCAGCCTTCTCTTGGAGAGGCTGAAGAGGTTAAGGTCCCTTAGCCTTTCCTCATAGGGCCTTCCCTGCAGGCCTCCAATCAGATGAGTGGCTCTTCTTTAGACCCTCTCCAGGTTGTCTGCATCCCATTTGAATTGCAGCGTCCAGAACTGGACACAGTACTCCAGCTGTGGCTTGACCAGTGCCACATAGGGAGGGAAAATCACCTTCCTGGACCTGTTTATGAAGCGCCTACAGATGCATGACAAGGTGCAATTGGCTCGGCCAACTACTTCATCACATTGATGACTCATGTTCATCCTAGAGTCAACAGTGACTCCAAGATCTCTTTCTGCCTCAGTGGTGCTAAGAAGGTCGCCCCCCCAGCCTATAGGTATGACGGCAGTTCTTTCTCCTTAGATGCAGCACCTTGCATTTGTCCTTATTGAATTGCATCCTGTTGCACTTGCACTCTGCCCACTTATCCAACCTCTCTAGGTCAGCCTGGATCTGTTTCCTCCTCTCCAGGTTGTTAGCCTCACCCCATACTTTTGTGTCATCCGCAAATTTGGACAGGGTGCTTTCCACCCCACTATTCAGATCAGTGATGAAGATGTTGAACAGAACCAGCCCCAGAACTGAGCCCTGAGGGACTCCACTGCACACATCTTTCCAGGTTGACGCCAACTGATCCACCACCACTCTCTGAGTGCGACCCTTGAGCCAGCTTGCTACTCAGTCTACTGTATAATCATCCAGTGCAAATCTCCTCAGTTTATTTTTAAGGATGGTATGAGATACCATGTCAAAGGCCTTCTTGAAGTCCAGATAGATAACATCCACCTCAACTCCTGCATCTAAACCTTTGGTGGCCTTACCATAAAAAGAAACTAGGTTGGTCAGGCAGGACCTGCCTGCTATAAACCCATGTTAGTTACCCCTCTGCATCTCATTGGCCAGCGGGCTCCCACAGATGTGTTCCTTTAATTTTTTCAAGGATTTTCCCAGTGATAGAGGTAAGGCTGACTGGTCTATAGTTCCCCGGGTCCTCCTTCCTCCCCTTCTTAAAGATTGGGATGACATTGGCCCTCTTCCAATTCTCTGGGACCAGACCCAAGCAGCATGAGTGCTCATATAACCTTGCCAGTGGTTCAGCTATGACACTCGCTAATTACTTCATTACCTATGGGTGGAGTCCCTCTGGTCCTGGTGATCTGAACACGTCCAGTCCCTCCAAGTGTCCCTTTACCGTGACGGATGTTCCCCTTGTTGGTGTCCATGATGCATGTTGAGGGTCCATCTAGATTCCTATTTAAGAAGACAGCGGCAAAAAATTCATTGAAGAGCCTTGCCTTGTCCCTGCTATCCATCACTAAGCCCCCCCCCAGCTGTCCTGTAGGGGTCCTATGCTACCCTTCACCTTCTTTTTGCTCTCAACATACCTAAAGAAGGACTTTTTATTGTCCTTAATCCCTGCCGCTGGCCTGAGTTCTAGAGCTGCCTTGGCCTTCCTGACTGACTCCCTGCAGGTATGGGCCAAGGAAGTGTACTCCTTCTTGCTAGCTACCCCCTGCTTCCACTTCCTGTATGCTTCTTTTTTTGTCCTTAAGGTATTCTGGATGGCCCTGGTTAGCCAAAGGGGCTTCCTGGCTACTTTGCCCCCTTTCCTCTGCCATGGGATTGTCTCACTCTGAACCCAAAGAATGGTATCCTTGAGGAATGACCACCCATCCTGGACCCCCAAAGCATCTAGGCTTTTGGTTCCTAGTGCCCTGCTAACCAATCCCCTGAGCCTATTAAAGTCAGCCTTTTTAAAGTTTAGCACCTGTGACCTGCTAGGTATAGTGCCTGTCCTTCTTTGGATTGTGAATTTTATCATTTGGTGATTGCTGGCCCCTAAGTTGCCTTGAATCTGCAGGTCCCCCACCAAGTCAACCCCTGTGGCCAACACCAAGTCGAGCAAGACGTTACTCCTGGTAGGACTCCTAACACGTCCTGTGTTAGGTGGAGGTCCTAAATACAGGTTAAGAACCTGCATGAGTGGTTAGACCAAGCTGACTGTTCCTCCCAGCATACGTTTGGATAGTTAAGGCCTCCCATGATTACCATGCCTCTAGATCACACAGGCTCTGAGAGCTGCCTGGAAAAGTCCTCGTCTACCTTGTCCTCCT
>NW_005841855.1:2366499-2396046 GCF_000455745.1 Alligator sinensis | reverse complement strand
TGCGGCGGCCTATAGTAGGCCTGCACCACTAGGTCCCTTTCCCCCTGACCCCTTTGGATCCTAACCCACAGAGTCTCCGCTTGTCCATCCTCTGATCCCAGTTTGATTAAGGAAGATGCGTACTGTTCTTTGACACAGAGAGCAACACCTCCTCCTTTTTTCCCTCCCCTCTCTCTCCTGTACAACCTATCACCCTCTATTCCTACCACCCAGTCATGAGTAGAGTCCCACCAGGTTTCAGTTAGTCCCACTAGGTCAGAGTTATTGCTTGCAAGCAAGAGTTTTAGATCCTCCTGCTTGTTACCCATGCTCCTGGTATTTGTATATATACACTTAATTCCCCTGGTGGCTGCCCCTGGAACCCCCTTATACTGCTGTCTAATAGGTTCTTTGATACTTACCTGGGCTGATCTTGTGGGTATCTCATGGTTCAGTGTTCCATGGATCCCTCCATCCTCGTCTTCCTTTTCCCCGATGAACCTAGTTTAAAGCCCGCCGGAGGAGATCAGCCAACCTGAAAGGGAGCACATGCTTACTTTTGGGGAAGAGATGAAGCCCATCCCACCCGAGCATGTCTGTTCTTTGGAAGTATGGGTCATGGTCCAAAAAACTGAAGTCTGCCTTGTAACACCATCTCCGGAGCTGCAAGTTGACCTCCCTGATGCAGGTGGCGTCGTCCACATCTGCTCACTGGGAGAACAGATGAGAAGACCACCTGTGCTTGGCCCCCAGAGCCTTGTAGTCCTTCATGAGGTGATCTGGACTGTTCCTGGCCGCATTGTTAGTGCCTACATGGATTAGGACCATGGGGTAATAATTGGTGGGCCAGATAAGGTCCGGGATCATCTCTGTCACATCCCAAATCTAAGCTCCGCACAGACAGGAGACCTCACGTGTCATGGGATCAAGGCGACTGATGGGCCCCTCTGTTCCTCTCAGAATGGAGTCACCTGTGACTGGCGAACATTAGGCACGTTTCTATGACAAATGTACCTGCTAAGAACCAGAAGACTGGTGCATGTTTTAAAGTGTCAGTTTGATATAACTAGCATTTTCTGATGAAGGTATATGTGTGTGTGTGTGTGTGTGTGTGTGTGTGTGTTGGAGGGGCAGGATAGGACAGGTGGCTAAGGGCACCTGCTTCCTTCTGGGGTCTGATTGCTTTAGGACTTCCCGTAGTCGCTGCCTTCCACTGCAACTTTGAAAGAACTTTCCCTAGATGCCTCCAGAAAATTCTCCATATTAAATGGGAAGATCATCACACAAACACAAGCATCCTTGCTGAAGCCAGCATTGGCAGCATTGAGTCAGTGATCCTTAAGCTCTAACATCACTGGATTAGACATCTTGTGCAGGTTCCTGACTCTTGACTCCCAAAACAAGTGCTCTACTCTCAGCTTAGTAATGGCCTAAGATCTTGCAGTGGCCAGAGGAAACACTATCAGGATATCTCAAGAAAACAAATGCTGATGAATGCTGACATCAAGAGGTGGGAGGAGCTGGCTGCTGACTGACACCAATGGCACCACTACTTCAACCAAGTAGCAGCCAGTTTTGAGATAGTCTCTTGCCCTCAAAGCAGAGAAGAGATAGCAGAAGGGAAAGGAGAAAGTAGGCCTGCAGTCTACTTCCCCTGTGGAAAGACCTGCAACTTCTGCAGACGGATCTGTGGCTCAAGGATTGTATGCTTAAGTCAACTCAAGACCCACCAATGAACCATGGTAAAGATCATCCTTGAATAGAGGGATTGACAATGATGACCATAGAAAGCTACTCAAGTACCTTGCATTTCTAGCAGTTTCACAGGTGTGTGTGTATATGGTGGAAAATGGGGCAGATCTGACTGCAAGAGTGCAGCATGGAGGATGAGGAACAAGTAATGATTACAATATTTACTTGAATACAAGATGACATTTTTCCCCCCAATTGGTATAGGAAAAAAAAGCCCTTTGTTTTATAAACACATACAGGGAAACTTCATTAAATACATTGTCTATCATTAAACTGCTGCCAAAAGCAGCATGTGCTCAGCAATGGAAATTAACTGTGAAGATGATTAAATGCAGCCAACACTGCACCTGACTGTAAAACACATGGCCCACATTAGGAACCTACCACGAGACTACGTTAGTGTCACCCATCTGAATAAGACATATGGTAGCACTTATTAAGCGCAGTCCCCCTCACTGCTGACTGTTTTCCAGGACATGGTAAGTGACAACAGTATACAGTTCATCCAGAATCCCTCTGTCGCCCCCTCTCTCAGCCTGGCACATATGATTAGTGTGGCCCTACCCTCTATCAGGTAAAGCTGGACTAGGTTGCCCTGCACCTCATTTGCATATACATTTTTGGACCATCCCAGGACTTGTGACAAGAACACCCAGTTCCAGTCATGAGTGGGTGCTAGCACAGGAATCCTTTGTGGGGGGTGGGGAGGTATATGGAGTACACGCACATACTGAACAGTGCTGAGCTGTGGGGTAACTGTGGCTTGAAATGCTGTTGACTCTGGGGTCCAGTCCAATGAATTACTCATTATATTGGCATTTTAAAAGTAGAAGAATGACTTGTGGTTTGGGCCTGGGATAAAGAAGACCTACCTTGAATTTACCTTAAAATTTGAGGCTTCTTGTATTACCTTGAATGAATTGTCACCTGTAAAATAAGGATAACATTCGCTTTCCTGGCAGAAATGTTATTTAGGTAAACATTTAGTGCCTCTTGGTTTTTAAGGCAGTGGTCTGCAATCCATGGCCCATGGGCTATATCCAGGCCCCAAAGTAATTGTATCTAGCCCACGGCAGTACAAGGGATCAGCAGCACATTCCATCTGGGCACCAGAGTGGGCATCCCCAAGGTCCTATTGCCTGCTGTGTTCTGTCTAGTCCTTCCACCCAGCTCCCCTGCTCTTTTTCCTGCTAAACTTAACTGCTTCCAGCACCACTGGCTACTTGAATCAGCAGTGAGGGTAAACTGAGGGAGCTTAAATGTTCCAAGAGGCAGAGGCTCATGGCCTGTGGCTGAGGTCTTGGTCACAACTGATGACCTGCAGTGGCAAATGGTACCCAGCCTCTGCACTAAAATATGATATAATGGGGACCATTGAGTCCTGTTTCTTCTATTACAGGCAACCACATAGAATCCTTTTCCTTTTTATTAGGTGTGCACCAATAGAGATTTTTTGGGCCAATACTGATGGCCAATTTTTAATGAGCCATATCAGCTGATGCTGATCCGATTCTAATATGCAGCCCCACAGCATGGAAAGCAGCCAGGTCTGGCTGGTAAATCTGTTGTGGGGGAAGGGGCATGGGGAGAGGCAGATTGAGGCCCCTGCAGTGAGGGAGGGAGTGGGGCTGGCCCTTGGGCAGCTGGGGCAGGGCACAGGACAGTGCTGCAACTTGTCTAGGGGGTACAGGGAAGGGGGAGGTGGCTCCCACTGCTATGTGCACCCTGGGAGGGCACAGGGGCATCTGCCCCTGGATCTGTGTGTAGGGCAAGGGCTGGCTTCTGCTGAAGGCTGGGGCCAGGGCTGCACTGGACTCTTCTTGGTGTGGGGCAGTGGCGCTGGGAATAGAGGCTATGGCAAATTTTGGGGTGGTTGCAGCCCTCCCAACCCTCGCTTTCAGCACCACTACCGCCCATCCCAAGCACAGCCTGGCCCAGCCCCCTCCCAGGAAGAGCCTGGCACATCCCCGGCCCCCAGGCCGCAGCAGCAGCCTGCCCTCGGCCTGCACGCAAATCCAGGGGTACATGCCCCCTTGCCCTCCTAGGGTGCATGCAGTGGTGGCAGCTGCCTCCCCCCTGTGCCCCCCAAACATGCTGTGGCTCCATCCAGCTCTGCACTCTGCCCCAGCTGGGCAGCACCTGCCTTTGTCCCAGCCCCACTCCCACTTCCTCCCTCACGGCGAGGGCCTTGATCTGCCTCCCACCCCCCTGCCCATGTCCCTTCCCTCCCTCCTCACCCCTTCCCCCACAACAGACTTACGAGTCAGACCTGGCTGTTCTCCACGCTGACAGATTGCACCCCTGGCCCTGCGCATGCTGTGGCTACATGCATGCATGTGGCATTTATTGGCCACATCAGACAAAAAAGCCGATTGCCAGTACTCTCAATTTTCCTCCTATCAATTCCAGTCCAATACGACACCGATGTATCGGTGCACCTCTACTTTTTATTATTGCATTTATTTCCAGTAGCATAACTAGGGTGGGGCAACCAGGGAACCTGCTCTGGGTACGGAATTGTGGCAGGAAGTTGAGGGGGAAGGGATGGGGAAAAACATGCTGCCACCATAGCCACACAAGTGCACTGGTGGCAGCTGGAAGTCACTATTTCCCCCATGAGATGCACCTGTCCCAGCTTCCCAGGTGCATTGCCATACCTCCGTTTTTGTTTTGTTTGTTTGTTTGTTTTATTGTAGTGAATGCTACTACTCTTAGAAAAGATACTGAGAAACTACTACCATGTGTTACTATGGCCTCCAAAGGTCTTTTATCAATTCTGCTACTTAAGATGATTAAGTTACCAAAGCAGATTTAATATTAAGAATCTACTTTTCACCATCTTTTTGTGAACCTTTCTAAAGTTCATTTATACAGTGTAGTGACTTCTATGATTTTTGTGTAACATTGCATTATAGCTATCACTTTATATGCACTGTGGCTAAAACCTTCAATTATATACATTGGCCTACCAAAATCAAGGCAGTGGCTGGCCGATTTAGTTGGCAGATCTTGGGGCTGGCCACCACTTTCACAGGCTTACCATGGTAGCTGCCCCATGCGTCTGATCAGCTTCGGGGCCCCAATAGCACCACCCTCCACCTGATTGGTGAAGAGGGCTGTCCATCATATGGCCATGCCCCTTGCCACTGATTGGCTGAGAGGGCTGTTTGTCATGCATCACCCCTCATCACTGATTGGTGGAGACTGGTGGGGCCATACAACAGGCAACCCTCTCAGCCAATTGGTCACCAAAGCAGATTTAATATTAAGAATCTACTTGTTTGCAGATTGCCTGATTTTGCAAAATCTGTGAAATTGCAATTTGAATAGGTCTGTAACTATTTACATACAAGCCAGTGAAGTAGAAAGGGCTGAATGGATGCAAAGTAGGATGGAATTTGTCCCCCTGGTTTAGTTGGTGATTA
Organism: Alligator sinensis; assembly: GCF_000455745.1. NCBI lineage: Eukaryota > Metazoa > Chordata > Crocodylia > Alligatoridae > Alligator > Alligator sinensis. Next base: position 2,390,890 of record NW_005841855.1, on the reverse strand, counting down.
ATACAAAATGTGTGACTGCTCAGATCCCAGCTTTGTATTTTTGTCACATATGAAGTATTATCTATTTTATGTAATAGTTTGTTATGATCTCCATGGCTTCCAGTCAAATTCTTACAAACCAAACTGATTACCTACTGCATGGCTTCCCTCAGAGACTAAACCCATTAACTATCACTGCTGTCGTTCAGACCCATAAGATATCTCTTCAGGCTTGTACTGCAGCGATGAATAACAGATTTTATCACAAAGGACTTTGCATTCATAGTGACAACGTAGCTTTCTGTCTGCATGATCCTGTCTGGAATTTACAGTATACACCTTCAGGAAAAGCAGGCTGTGTAGGAACAGCTGTGCTCTCCTAATCCTCCATCTTCCTATTAGCCAGCATCCATAAGGAACAATAATACGGCGATTATCAAAACACTTGCAGACAGTACAGATTTCAGTCTGAGCCCTTTCTCAGAGTTTGTCTTCACTGAGTGGTACTTTATTCTGATCACAGAGCTGAAGTCTGAGTATTGCCTTCACTTTCCTATCTTATTCCTGTAGCTAAACTTAAAAATAAATATTATTATAAGAAACATTCAGACTTTTGGTTAAAAGCTGGTCTTTTGCAATAGGAAGATCTTAAAGATTTAAAGATATTGAAGAGTCATTGAAACATTAAACAGTTGTTCTCTGTTAACTTTGTCATCTCATGCAGCTTTCATTCCTTGTGTAAATGTGCCTTTTGTTCTCCTACTTCATTATATACTTTTTTTTCCTCCTGTGCCTCTGATTTAGAACGTGTATGTTTCATAAAAAAATGATATTGAGACTGAATTCTTGAAGGAAATTTATTGACAGTACAGTTTCACTCAGAACACCAACAATTTAGCATAGCTTTTTCTTTCATCCTGGCCTACCGAATTTTCTGTCTCCCTTCTTGTAGATAATTCTCACTGTTCAAGAAGGTACATGAAATATTTTGTTTCAAGCAGAGCTATTTAATGGCAGCAATTGCAGCTTTAAAGAAAGTGTGTGCCCGCATGTGCTATTTCTGCAGGCTGCAGAAAATTTGATCTAACACAAATGGAACATGGAGAGTACAACTTTAAATTATGGCATCTGTAGGGTGAAGAGGTTACCTTGACCTGCTTAGCTCTTCCAGTGGTGATCTGTGTCTTCATTAAAAATTAATTTTGTGGTGTTGATTTCAGGTTTTATTACTTGGGAAGAAACTTGAGTCCAGAGTCTCTGTTCTTCTTAACTGTTCCTCAGTGTTATGGAAGTAAAGAGTGAGAGACTGGCTTTAAGCTTTCCTTTTATACCACCTGGTCCCCTACCTCATGAATGCTGCAACTTTCAATGAGCTGTTAGAGCTACTCTGCAGCAAAAAATAACTAGAGTGGTCAAGGAGAAAGGGGTACAAAATCAGTATGGCAGCTGCATTCCCCAACAAACCTTTTTGTTAGATGTGTTCCTGAATTCTGTCTTTGCTGGCTTCCCAGTGCTTTTAGGATGCTCACTTCAATGAACAGTCTCTGAACTTAGAACGGAGTTTTGACCTTGAATTGCATAACTCTGTTTTCACTGCTGCTGTCACCCATACGATTCCTCCTAAGCTGCATTTGAAAGAGAATCCAGTGGCTCCTTGTTCTCTTGACTGTAGCTTATACTTCTTGCAAGACTCAACCCTTTAGCACTTCTTTTTGCATCATGCTGCAGTGAGTTTCACTGCCTTACTGTTAGTGACTGTAGCAGTCTCTGTGATTCTAGAATACCTTTATGCTCTCCAGAATCCCTGAACGTGTCCTTTCTTGCCCCATCGGGTGCTGATAGATATACCTTAACCATGCTCTAACTCATGGGATGCTTGAGATGGCCCTATGGGGTACATGTGGACGGGCAGGGACGGAGCATTGCCATGCAGCATCCTGCGCTGCTGCTCAGGCACTGCCCACCTGGCAGTGGCTGCCACCACTCCGCATCCAGCCACTTGTTACCCCCCTCCCCCCCACACTTGGCAGCTGGGGGTACACTGCTCCACATCTGGCCACCAGGGGGTACAATGACGCAAAAAGGTTGAAAACCCCTGCTCTAAATCATAGTGTTTATACAAAGGCAGGATCCAACCCCCCACTCTCCCCCGATCTACCACATAGGGCTTGGGGCTCCCTATGTGGCCCATTGTGGGGGCTGGAGCCTGCCTGCACTGGCCCTTGTCAGCAGGCAGGACACTTCAAAAGCCCCTCTCCCCAGCCCTGCCCCCCTTCCCCACTGGAGCTGCCAACTGGGGTTTGCTGTTTTGCTGGACCTGGGGTGTGGTGGAATGGAGCCCCCCTTGCCTCACAACCCCTCTCCCCAGCTATCCCTGATGAGGTACTGTTGGAGCTAGGCCAGGCCCATGAGGTGAGGGGGCTCCGTTCCATATCCCTTCTCTCCAGCCCAGGCCAGACAAGCCAGCAGCTCATGCTGCTTCTTTCCCCCTCTCTCCTTTGGCTTGGCTGCATGGGGGGGAGGGGTGGAACAGAGTCCCCTCACCTCACAGGCCCAGGCTGCCTCCCCGCAATGCCTCACCTAGGGTAGCAGGGGGGACAGAGGGCACAAGGTGGCGGGCGGGGCTCCAGTCCACCCTCCACCTCCAACTCCAGCCAGGCAGCACACCCCATCTGGCAGTTCAGGGCTGCTCCCTCTCTCCTACTCCCCTTCCCCCAACTAGCAGCCCCAGGGGTGAGGCTGGGCTGCATCAGCCCAGCCTGCAACACATGAAAAATTAACCTTAGGGCTAAGTAAAGACCATCAAAAATCCTGAGGGTGAATCAATTCCATGTTCTCTGGTTAGTCTACATTGGGTAGATTAAATTGAGAGGCAAGTGAACAGACATTTTCTTTTGATTCCAGAAATGCAGCCACGTGCCTGCAGTGGCTCAGGCCAGAAGGCAGGGGGCACTAGAGCATGCCTCCCTGGTTGGCTGGACCAGACAGCTTGGACCAAGGCTAGCCCACCTGCCCTGAGAGGGGGTGTTTTCAGGGGAGGTTCAAAGCATCCTCGGATGCTGTGAGACTGAATTAACTTGAATCTGGGACAGAAGTTCAGTAAACCAATTTAAACTAAATCAGTTAAGTCTGATACTACATCCATCCAGTTTATCTTTAACCAGTTTTGGCCGTTTTGAAAGCAGTTTATGTGCAATGAACTTCTGTTGTATTAAAGATTTGAACTGGTTTTCAATCACTTGCACCAGGTTGTGTGTAACTTCTGTCCCTAGCCTAGAGAAAACACGTTCTCTAGGTGCCCTAAAGTAGACCACCTTCATCTAATACCTTATTTGAGAAGGGTTAAATTTTCAGGGAATCAGCCATTTTAAAAGTGCTCTACAGTGCTTGCACAAAAATGTAACTTGTGTAAGTGCCTGTAACAGGAGGGAGGTCAGGGTCGCTCTGCTCTCCCCTGCCGCCTCCTTTACCATGCCAAGCTGTCGTCTTGCACCCTCCAATTCTCGCCCACCACGTCTTTGGTCTTATATATTTTTATAGGGAGGCTGCCTTCTGTCCTCTTGGCCACGGTTCTCCTGTCACGGTTGTACCATGCACCCAAGCCTTATAGGCTATGCGTGGCTCCTACCACCCCAATATCACGCCCCAAGCCTCACAGATGTAACGGATGTTATTCTGTCCCTCTCTCTCTCTCTCGTGCCCTCTCTGGCACTCGGACTCTCTGCAGTCCCGTCTCTGTCTCTCTCTCTCTTTCCGCACCCTTCTCTCAGGCCTTTTCAGTAACGCAGCCCTCTCTGTGGGGCTCCTCAGTAGTGCTGCGCCCTCTCTGTGGGTCACCGTGCCCACACTGGGGCTTCTCAGTGGTGCTGTCCCCGCTCCTGGGGCTCTCCATGCCCACACTGGGGCTCCTCAATAATGCTGCCCTCTCCTGGGGCTCTCTGTGCCCACACTGGGGCTTCTCAATAATGCTGCCCCCTTTCCTGGGGCTTGCTGTTCCCACACTGGGTCTTCTCAATAATGCTGCCCTCTCCTGGGGCTCTCCGGGCCCACACTGGGGCTTCTCAGTAGTGTCCCCTCTCCAGGGCCTTCTCAATTGCCCCTCTCTGGGGCTGGGGGTCTATGCATCCCGAATGCTGCGCCCTCACACTCCACTGTGAGTCCCCTATGAGGCCTCCTCCAACCCCTGATAGCCTCACCCAAACCACCGGTCTTTAAACAGCAACATAAACACAAGCCCTCTGGCTATAACTTAAATAGATGCTGCCCAGCCATAACAATGCTCAAGCCTACTGGGAAACACTCCATTCTTTCCCTGAGAGAGCTCCTTCTTCTACTTGAGATCTGACTTGGCTTGACCAAATGCAAAGAATAATTTGTGGTCATCATTCCATAAGATGGGCCAAAAGCTCAAAGGGGCTTCATTGGCTTCCTTAACTATTCTGGTCAAATGCTGATATGAGCCAGAAATATTCTGATGTCTTGTTTGCTTGTCATGGGAGGATGAAATGGAACACATGTCTACTCTAACCACACAGTGGTTTAGTCCATGAAATGGAACTCAGTGGCTGCTGTTTCAGCCTTCATTACAGTCTTTAAAATCACAGTTTTTTCACATAGAATTACAGAATCATAACAAATTAAGTTTGGAAGGGACCTCAGGAGGTCATCTCATCCACCCCTCTTCTCAAAGCAAAACCATCCCCAATTACATCATTCCAGCCAAAGCTTTGTCAAGCCGGGCCTTTAAAAACCTCCAAGGTTGGATATTCTACCATCTCTCTAGGTAACCTGTTCCAGTGCTTCACCGCCCTCCTAGTGACGGTTTTTCCTAATATCCCACCTAAACCTCCCTTGCTCCAACTTGAGACCGTTGCTTCTTGTTCTGCCATCTGCCACCACTGAGAACAGTCTAGTTCTAGCTCCATTCTCTTTGTAACCAACCTGCAGGTAGTTAGACTGCTTTCAAATTCCCCCTTCCCCTGCACCCCATTCTTCTCTTCTGCAGACTAACCCTTGAATAATCTCCTCTGTTTGGTGCTCAGTCCCATTGTAACAGCATCAGTAGTTGGGAGATGGTTCTTCAGTTTGTCCAACAATCTTAATCTTCTCAGGGGTCACTATATTCAGTGCACTCTATTTTATGCATATTGGAGAAGTGCATAATTTACATAACTGCTTAACACAGTATCAGTCTCAATTTGTTGCTTATTTCTTGCTTTATCTGTATATCAATTAAGGGTATACAACTGCATAAGTACACAGCATCTTTCATCCCCTACTTTGTACTATAAGTGTACTTCTGTTAGCAGCATAGTATTGGTGAAGAGGAAGCATCTGTCAAATAGCAACTGCTATTTGAAGCCCTATAAATGACAGGAGCTAGTCAGTTTTGGAGCTGTCAGTATAACAGCTTGGCAGTGCTGTGCACGTAATGAGCATTGTTCAGAGTAAGTTTGGTTAAGTGCATGCTCCAGTTAAGTGTATGGCCTTTTACAGGAGTTACACACTTCATTGATTACACTGTGCCCTGCTGGGTGCACTTGTGACTTTTACATTATAGTTCCTCATCCTTTATTAATTGCCACTTAATTTTCATTTACACTTTCCCAAGAAAGTTCTAAATATTGGAAGAGTAAGCTTTTGGAGTAAATGAGAAGATATGGAGATTAATTTCTCTTGGCAAAGAATTTCACAGCACTAGAGCATACTAGATAATGGCTTAATAATCCTAGATTTTGATATATGCTTAAACACCTGCTTCTACATGTCTTGTTAAATCAGATTGGATCCTCAAAGCCGCTAAGGTAGAGTCTAGGGTTAATATTAAGCCAAAATTTTCACTGGGAGTACACGTCAGGAGAATGAGGAAGGGGAGATGATAAATTATGTTAATACTTAATATGATTGGAACCAAATGGATGATGATAATCTGGCACAGGGTTGTCCAACTTCCAAGTGGCTGAGGGCCACATTGTCCCATGAATTACACCAGGGTGAGCCATGGCCCCTCCGGGGTGAACAACACATGTATGCCTCCCCAGCAACACCACTGCACAGCTCATCTGTGCAAGCACTCCCTCCTCCCCCCCACCATACACTGCACTGCATGCTTGTAACCCCTTGTGACCTTTTCCTAGTCCCTATACATTGCACACCCCAGGCTCACCCTCAGCATTTCCATGAGTCAACTCTGCCAAGTCTTCTGGGGCAGAGGGGGGGAGAAACAGCAGCCAGAAGATGGAGGAGGAGCCCAGAGACTCTGCAGCCTGAGCAATGGGAAAAGCAGTTGTTGGACTGGGGCCTTGAGGGCAGGTTGCAATTTAACCCCCACATGCCCCTAGTTGGACAGCCCTGATCTAACAGTATGCACCATGTATGCATGTTTCCATAGTTCTGCAGGGAAATGATTTAACTGTGACAGCAATACTTTCTACTGCAGATGTACTGTAAAAAGTTACACTCCTCAAATTACTTATGAACATCTACTTAAATATAACCCCCAGTGAGATCTGGGGTCATTTCAAGTAATGGCATCATGTATAAGGTGCACAAATCTCTCTTGAATGTTTTTGCGGGAGAGGTGTAGTTTGGGATTTTGTTTTTATTATTCTGATTCCTCCAAGGACAGCATGGTATGTTGCTTTCAGCTACAATTGCTAGAACCACTATTTTTTTATCAATGTAAAAAAATATGTAGTTGTCTGATGCATAGCAGTATTTGTAGCAGGATGGTGAAGGAAGGAAATGTCCTTAAAAATGCTAAATAAACTTTCCTCATAAAGACTTATTTGTTTAAATGTGTTAAAAGAACAGTCGGATAATATAGGGTGAGCTGGGCAGGAGGGGAAGCCAATTCACTATTGCAAACTCCTTGTTAAAAAAAAAAAAAAAAATACATAAAAGTTTTAAATTTAAAGAAAAATAATGCATAACAGGCCTAAAGGGCACTTGTTATGATTACACATGTTGAGTTTCAAGAGGATAGAGTGTGGTGTAAAAATTAAAGTGTATTTTGACTTAGAACAACCAGTGGTAATATATTAACAAGCTACTGTATTTGAGCTGTCAAACTTTAAATTCTGATATAGGTTTTAATTTCCTGGTCTAAGACAGGACAGAAGTAGCAGATTTTATGCTAAGAATGTTATTCATTGTAAGTATTAGTGCCTTCTGTGCAGAGTTGTTAGTCATATTAAGATAGATTTCCCTCAGCTCTCATACTCTTATTAAAGTCAGTCACTCGGTGACTTTTAACTACTGTTGGCTGCATTTCAGTGTAGATTGAAATAGAGTGACATGTAGGCTAGACAAACTCCATGGGAGGATCAGCTTTTACAGGGAATGGCACAGCTTCAGATTAATACTCTTAAAGGATATGGATAGTCACCAGAATCCAAGCATCTGTTATTGATGGGGGTTGGGAGAAGAAAGTCTAGAGGTTTGATCTTTGTAATATGTTAAGATCACAGTGAAGAGAAGCTACCATCTTACTGTTGTGCCTGCTTTTACCTCAGACCTGAAAAAGAAATGCACCACACTTGAAAACTTGTCTAAGTCTTTCATAACTATGCAGTTGGTCCAATGAAAGATATCATCCATAAGAATCCTGGCCTCTCAAAAATTAAGTAAAAAATTCTACCCTTAGTGTTGAAAATTAACAAAGCAAGGAAAACAGGAGGGTGAGGAGGCAAGTAGAGGGGAAATGCATGCTAGCTATTTGATAGTAGACAGACTTCTTTATTTTAATGAAATATCTGGAACAGTACAAAACATTTAATGGCAAAAATTAATATGAAATTTATTTGATGAATAATCATCCAAACTGTTAATATGAAATCACAATTAAAATATGATGATAATTGCTTTGTCCTATGATGAAGAAATCACTTTTATTTAAGCACTTTTTCCCCCCCCCCCCCCCCCCCGCCTTTTTTTTTCTTACACTGCTTCAACAAATATTTTTAAAATGAGCGTACGGGTTCTTGTTTGCTTATCTAGATAAATATAGGCATTACTAGTAAAATAGAAACAGTGCAGATTATTTTGGTCTTTGAGCAGAAATTTCTTCTTGGTAGAATTCAGCATCTAGAAGATGCATTTGATTGTACAATACGCTGTACGTACTCAGTCTCCCCTTCTCCCTCCCCACTCCACTCAACAAGGGGAAAGCAAAGCCTTGTCTTAGAATTGAGCATGGGACTGCTTTAGCCAGGAGCTGTGGTGAGCAGTGGTGTTCTCAACTGATCCAGGTGCAGGGGAAGCCCCAGAGTCAGTCCTGCCCGGTGCTGCAGGGAGCCTGACTCAACTGGGTACAGGAGTGGCAGCATGCAGGTTTTCTTCCAGCACCTGCTCCCTGCCAGCAGGGGAAACAGAGTGGGGAGCGGGGGCAGGCAGGGAGCTGCTGTCCCTGACTGAGTCAGGCTTTGCACAGCTGTTTCCTGCAAGAGTGGCTCTGGGTCACCCCCTGCTCCTGAATCAACTGGTGATGGCAGCAGAAGGGAGGGCAGAGGTAGGGGAAGTGTCCAGGGGACAGGTAGCTGGGGCTGCAAGTGTGGGGAGAGGCTGCGAGGGGGACAGAGGCGGAGGGGCGGGATGGAGGACAAGGGGTGCAGGGGGTCAGGCTGCTTGCCTCTCCCACTGCTGCTTGCCTCTCCCACTGCTGCTTGCCTCTCTATTGCCTGCTCCTATGCTATAGCTGCTTTCCCCAACTGCTTGTTCCTCATCACTGCTTTCCCTGCTTTCATTTAAGATGGCCCTCCCATAATTAGATTCTGTATATGAAAAATTATAATAAATATTTAATTTTCCACGTATAGAATCTAATTATGGGGAGGGAAGGGGGTCCTCTCAAACTCAATGTCATCTTGGATTTGGGTCATTGGGTTTAACCCAAATCGTCCTACTTGATGAAGTGACTGATCAAGTAGATACAAGGACAATCTATCTAGGCAGGTAGGGCCAGCTTTTTCTCGAGTTACCTAAGCCTGTGTAAATATGATCCAGTTCAGATGATTATTCATCAAGTAAAATACACTTTGAATCACAGTTGGGGGGCAGCGTAAAGCAAAAGCTGACCAGTTCAATAGAGAGATGCCCAATTACAAATGAGTAGTATGCTGTCTCAAAAACTACAACTTAACCCTGAACTTCTAAATATTTTTAAATAGCATTTGTGTATGCTAGTCTGCATTTCCAAAAATAGTGTTTCTTGGGAGATGGTCTTTATTTTAGTAGGTCTCATATTCAGTGCCTGCATTATTCATCCCAAACTCACCAACTTTCCTCAAAATGATCTTTCAGTCAAATTGTAAAATTGAAATTTTGCTCAGAGTTTGTAAAATTGAAATTTTGCTTAGAGTCTGAGTTTTATAGTTAGATAGGCAGAAGGCGTACTGGTTCAATTACAATCTCCATTTCTCATTAGCAGCGGGGAAACTTGAAACTGGTCTCAGAACTCTTACTATCCTTTTGGCATGTAATTAGATATTGCTTCTGGATCAGAACAATGACTGCATCTAAGTGTACAACTGATGACACAATATCTTTTGTCCAAGGGCAACAACTAATATGTGACCAAGAGACAGTGAGAATGCTTTAGGCCAGTGGTGCTCAACTTTTTGACCCTGTGGGCCAGACAAGGAGTGTGGGGCCCATCTGCAGGCTGGATCAGGCCCTGGGACCAAACATTGCCACCTCCTTGCCCTGTGCATTCAGCTTGGAAACTGGCCAGGGAGGGGCTAGTATCAACCCCTCCCACTCCCTGCACACCAGGATTGGATCTTGGGGGCCCAGTGCTGCCCCCTCCTGGCCCCTTCCTCATCCCCCAGGACTGAGTCCCAGTGGCTGAGCCCCAGAATTGGGTTCTTGGGCCCAGGGCCACCCCTGTGTAATCTTGCATGCTAGAATCAGGTACAGGACTCAGTGCATGGGGCTTGGGGCTCCCCATGGCTCTGGAGATTCGGGAGCAGGGTAGCAGTGCCAGTTCCAGACCTGTGGGAAGCCCCTCAGGCTGGATGATTCAGCACCGCAAGCCAGATCTAGCCCACAGGCTGAGGTGGAACACCTCTGCCTTTAGACAGTCAAATATTAACATCTATACACATAGTCTCTTTTTATGACCAGGTTACAAAATACCTGGACGCAGGAGTAGGGGTTGACGTCGTTTACATAGACTTCAGGAAGGCCTTCGATACGGTATCCCACCCCATACTGGTAAACAAGTTAAGAGGCTGTGACTTGGATGACTACACAGTCCAGTGGGTGGCGAATTGGCTAGAGGGTCATACCCAGAGAGTTGTAGTGGATGGGTCGGTATCGACCTGGAAGGCTGTGGGCAGTGGGGTCCCGCAGGGCTCGGTCCTTGGACCGATACTCTTCAATGTCTTCATCAGTGACTTGGACAAGGGAGTGAAGTGTACTCTGTCCAAGTTTGCGGATGACACAAAACTGTGTGGAGAAGTGGACACACTGGAGGGCAGGGAACAACTACAAGCAGACCTGGACAGGTTGGACATATGGGCGGAAAACAACAGAATGCAATTCAACAAGGCGAAATGCAAAGTGCTACACCTAGGGAGGAAAAATTTCCAGCATACCTACTGCCTAGGAAATGACCTGCTTGGAGGCACGGAAGTGGAAAGGGATCTTGGAGTCCTAGTGGACTCCAAGATGAACATGAGTCGGCAGTGTGACGAAGCCATCAGAAAAGCTAATGGCACTTTATCGTGCATCAGCAGATGCATGATGAATAGATCCAAAGAGGTGATACTTCCCCTCTATCGGGCGCTGGTCAGACTGCAGCTGGAATACTGCGCGCAATTCTGGGTGCCGCACTTCAAGAGGGATGTGGATAACCTGGAGAGGGTCTAGAGAAGGGCCACACGTATGGTTAAGGGCTTGCAGGCCAAGCCCTATGAGGAGAGACTAGGACACCTGGACCTCTTCAGCCTCCGCAAGAGAAGGTTGAGAGGCGATCTTGTGGCTGCCTATAAGTTCATCATGGGGGCACAGAAGGGAATTGGTGAGGTTTTAATCACCAAGGTGCCCCCGGGGGTTACAAGAAATAATGGCCACAAGCTAGCCCCTCTTTCCTGCCTATGCAGGGGGTCGGACTCGATGATCTATTGAGGTCCCTTCCGACCCTAACATCTGTGACTCTAAAGGACTGTATCTGGTTTACTGAAGCTCAGTTTGTTCTTCTTCCTTCTTTATCTTTGTTTGAAAAAGTATAAATCAGTCGGATCAAATAATCTGCATCCTGAGTTATTAAGTTAAAACATTATTGTGCTATAGATCATTTTGGGGGGCGGGGGAATGAAAAAATGGAGAGGCTCCAAAAAGCGGAGAGAAGTGAATAGTCTTTCTTTTCAAGAGTAGAAAGCACTGTGATTTTTGGTAGTTAGTCCTCTAAAACTAATTTCTGTCACTTCCAGAAAAAATGAGCGTTAAGAGAAAAGAAACTGCTATTGAGCATCCTACTTATTACCAAGGATCCTGGTTTCCTCTGGTAAAAAAAAAATTAGATAAAAAAAATCACAAATTCTCTGATTAAAACCCTAAAATTTGTGATTAAAATGAAAGGCCACTATATATATACAACTGATATATATATATATATCAGTTGAACACAATGTTTTCTTAATAGCTTTACAGTTTTAAAGCATCTTGGAAGCTGCCTCAATCACTATAATAAAATAAATTCTAAATACCTATACATTTTGGTATTTGATTTTGGGTTTTTTATCATGGAAAATCAAAGCTCTCCCTACCCACTTAGCTCACAGAGCACAGGTCTAGGCCCCTCCAAAGCCACAGCCTCCCAGCCCTGCCAGTTCCCTTCACTCTCCTGCACCGGCCTCCAGCCCTGCTGGTGCCCTTTGCCCACCCCTCCCCATCCCTGCAGCAGGGGACCCCTAGCTTCCAGGGATATGGGGCCAGGGACCTGGGTCCGCAGCTCCCTGCAGGAGGTGGCGGCTGCTGCAGCAGAGCAGAATGCAGAGCCCAGGTCCACCCTCCCGCTGCCTGCTGCCTACCTGCTGTGGGGGTGGGGTGGGCTCCCCACCACTGCACGCACTTCCAGGGGTCAAGGGTGTCCCGTGCCCCCCAGATCTGTGCATGGGATGGGGGTGGGCACTGTCTGCCCTCCGCAGGCTTGTGCTTCCCACCCTACTGCCCTCTCGCAGGACCTCCACAGCCTAGGGGGTGTGACCCAGCACTATAGGGCACAGCAGGGCCACGCAGAGAAGCTCTGCACTGCTGCAAGCTTTGCCCTGCCTTGGCAAGGTGTCCCCTGCCCAGTCAGCAGCAGCAGGGGTGGCAGTACAGGCAGGGGATGCCTCACTAGAGCAGCACAGAGCTTGCAGTAGCAAGGATCTTCCCCACACAGTCCTGCTCTGCTTTGCAGCTCCAAGTTGCACCCACTGGGCTGCAAAGGCCCTGGGGAAGGGCAGCAGAGAAAGGAGCCCAAGCCTGTAGCGGGCAGCCCACACTTGCCCCCACCCCACGAACAAATCAGGGAGGCATGAGTCACCCCTGCCTCCCAGGGGTATGTGCAGCAGTGGGGAGCCATCCCCACCCGCCAGATGAACCACCCACAGCCCCATTGCACTCCCCATCAGGACCATGCAGCCGCACATTGCAGCCCCGGACTCCAAACCCTATTCACTGTCTGGCTGGGCAACAGCCCCAGGCCCAGCCCTGCCCAACTCATTTCCTCCCTCTCTCTATGGGGGCCTCAATCCCCACCCCCCACCAACTTACCCATGGAAGCTGCTCTCCAGGTCCTGGTGGCCATGAGCATATACATGGCTATGGTGCCCCCTGTCTGACTGCCCTCCTCCTGCTCCCCCCCAGCCCACAGAGAGCTCTTTGTGAAAGTGGAAAATCTGCGAGTTTCTCCATCAAAATGATAAATCCACATTTTCCTTGGGTAAAGGGGAAAACTTTTTTGTTGTTTTTTTTCCTTCCTGCTTATTACACTTATTAGATTATTTCCAAACATTTTATACCAGCCTGCTCCATTTTAAATAATTCCTTTCTTGATCCTTGATGTTACTATCACTTGCATATATTTGGACTTGGTCATGGTGTTTCCATAGGTACCAGTCATTAAGTAAATTAATTAGGGCTTCCTGGGCTAACTGGCTTCCAAAGCTGGCCTCAGAAGAACCCTGTGGAGCTACAAGGCTTGGGAACCAAACTACCTAAAAACTCATCAGGAAGCCAAGCATGCCCTTCCAACTATAAGCTGATGAAATTTCAGCAAGTTTAACCAGTTTCATGGAAACAGTTTTTGGAGTTGATGAATTGCATTTTCTGAGCAAGTGGTTTTATCAATAAAGAAATCAAACAAGTTGTAATTATGATAGTATGTGATCAAGTAATTAAAACTCTTGCAATTAAACTCATGCAATTAAATCTTTTTTTCCAAAGGGTGTCTGCTTATTTGATGCATAAGACCATTGAATAGTGCTCACAGAATGAATTAAGGGTGATACACCGAAAGAAACTGTTAACTTGGCATCCCATATCTCTTATTGCAGAAGTTTGAAGGTGTACATTGAATGAGGCAGAAGGGTTATGTGAACAGACAGTATAGTATTCTGAATCCTATACAATGCCACAGTAAAAAATTTACAGTTCTGGCTAACTGATGTAAAAAAGTGAAATTTCACAGATGACCACTAATTGTGCATTCATTGTTTGTTCCGAGTACCTAACTTTTGACACCTGGGACTTGGAATTGCAGAAGTGCTGAGCATTCCCAGCTGTAATGATTAAGAGATCTGCTGTGAACATACAAAGTAGCATATAATACTAAATAGTCTGAGAAATAGTATCCAAAACTAGAGATCTTAATATCAAGTAGTATCCATTTCCTTCATTCCTTATCTGTTAGAAACCAACAAGACCATTTTAATACCACAGAGGTGTTCATGTTAGTGAGTAGGAACAGTTTAGAGATGGAGCAGCTGAGACTCTTTAGAGAATTTGGCTGCTAAACGCATGCCTTTGTTGAACACAAGAGAACTGTAACTTCCAGAGGCTTGTTGCTAGAACAAGTTTTGGATTTAATTGGAGTCATAGGCTAATCTAGGATCTTGAAAAGGGGGCTGCAGGTGGTATAGTGCATCCTCTCACAACACAACACATATTTTTCTCCAATTAAAAAGAAACTAGAAACTTTTCTAATACGCTACAGGCCTAGGGATATAGTATTCTGTTTAAGATGAAAGCAAAAACAAATGTAACTGAGTTGGGTGGGAGGGGAGCTGACTGCCAGCTCCATTGTAGGGCACATACCTGATACCAGGGGAATACAGTACAGCTCTGCACCCTAACACATGAGTTCCCCACACATTCTGCCATGGCCCCAAAGTACCCCTCACTGATCTATGCATTGCTAGTACCTCAGATGCCCCTGGCTCTATTGTCCTCTGTTATCCCACATATCCCCCACATTCAGCCTCAAGGCCCATTAGAACCACCATACCCCTCATACCCAACTGAGTCCTACCATGCCCTCTCACTGTCTCCATGAACCCACTGCACCCTGCATAGACTCATCCACATCACCCCTCAGCCCCTCCCACCCCTCACTACCCCACTTACACCCCACTGAGAACTCAAAGCTTACTGCAGTCACGCCCCTAGCCCCTCTCACTCACATTCCCTCTTGCTCCAACCCCCATTTCAGCCCCACAGCCCCCATCACAGTCACAGCCCCAAACTTCAAATGCCCTTCCTACCCCCTCAGCCTACACCCTCCATCCCACAGGCCTCCTACCCCCCACAAGCCCCTTGGTGGCCATGACCTCCACCGCTTCCAGCCCTTTATGGACCCCAGAAGCATCTTTTCCTGTAGTAATTCTCCCTGTGCTTCTTGGATGCAGTTACACACCTAATTTAGTGTGTTCATGTTCCTGAGTATCATATTGTCAGAGAATATTTGACCAATTTGAGCATTCACAGAAGAGCAAAAGTTTATAAATTGCAGGAATTTAATAGCCAATGAGGACAAAGCCAAAGGTCTAATTATGTATAATTGAAAAATGGTCATATGTGTGCAGGCCCTCTCCCGATCCTGCCTGGATCACCATGTGCGAGTTCTCTCCCGATCCCATCTGGGTCACCATGTGCAAGCCGGGGCGAGCCAGGGGCCCGTCTTTGTGCACACAGGCTGTGGCCGGCAGCCCGGGCACACGGGGCTGGAGAAAACCGCGGCGCGGTATAGTATGCTCGAGCTAGAATCAGTCACGGAGGCGTAATGGTTGATTGAAAAGATTATTTACTTACACCCAAGGTGGTCGCAGTGTAGGCTGGTCAGCTTTCCAGGCACAGCTCCGCTTGAGTTCTCGGTGGAGGACTCTAATAAACTCGGTTCCTTGACCTCGGAGTGATTCAGGCTCCGCGGGTTCAAGAATTCGTTCCCACGGAGCAGCTGTATCTCTGTGAGTGTTACTCGGTTCCCAGGTCTCCCAGAGCTGTTAAGACGCCGTGGGTTCAACAATGGGGTCCTTAGGACAGGGATACGTCTGGGCTGCAATCGGCGATGGGGAGAGGCTAGAGGTTAGTTGCCTCGGAGTCGTTAAGGCTCTGAGGGTACGGTAAATAGGTTCCCCGGAGTTGTTGAAGCTCCATGGGTTCGACAAATTAAACCTCTGTTGCCCTCTTAAGGAAAAAGCTGGGTTCGTATGGATCAGCAGCGCTTAGAGATCTTCACACTCCTTTCCCAAACTCCACGTGCTTTCTCTCTCTCCGACTTGGGCGGAAACTACCCAAGCCTTTTGTACGGCTAGCAAGCCAATAGCTAGATCGTGCATCGCTATAATGCAAAAGGAATGCACGATGCAAAGAAAGCTACAGAACTGGCGGGAAAAGCTCCTGCACGCGGGTTCTCTGTTGCAGCAGAACACTCCACCGTGCAAAAGAGCTGCAATTTTGGCGGGAACATGATTTAGTGATGCCGAAGCACACTCAAACAAAAAAAACACATCTTTGGGTTGTATGTAGGTAAATTTATGTAGGTAAATGCTAACTTTGTCTAAATATATTTGTTTGAGGTAAATGCCAAGGGTAAGGAAAGGAGTTGTTGAAGGAGGTTTAAAAACTGAAACAGTTGAGTGTCACTTAAAGTGAGTCTACCTGGACTGAAAAGTAGTTGCATGGCAGTAAGGTGGAGTTTTAGTTTTGAACTCATAGAATGTAAGTAGCTTAAACAACTTGGAGGCAGATTTGATACAGCAATAAAAATGAGCTGTAGCAAACAAACCTTCCGTGATAGACAGAGTGACTGGAAGATCTAATGGGGGATTTTCTTCATGTTTCTTTACCCTCTGAAAGTGGTTGTCACCAAAGTACATGTTATACCTGGTCTCTGAAGGCTACAAAATGTTTTCTCTCTCTTGCGTATTAGAGATGAATAATCTAGTTTTTAAGAGTAACATCAGGCAGTTTGTGCATCCCTCAGCAGAAAGGCCCCTCTCCTCTGCTGTTTCTTGATACCTTCATACCATTGTATGTAGCAAACACAAGGGCTAGGTGCAGATATTCAAAAAGCCTGAGACAGAATCAATCTAAGTTGCATGGTTTTCTGTAAGCAGCGTTTAGATTGGTAGTGAACAGAAAACATATTTGTCCTTTGCTGGGGGGAGCAAATCTTAGACTGGGTTCTGCCATTTTAAATCAGTCTGTGTGTGACTCACTTCTATTCTGTTACAGGTATAGACCAGTTTTCAATCACTTAAAAGCTTAATGTCCATACTTGGCCAAAAGGTAATAGACTGGACATGATTGATTGTATCACCTTTGCTATTTATATGTTGAAGCCTAAAGAGTAGAACACTCTGTTTTCTAATTACTTTGAAGAGGAGGATCTATTAACTGTACTCAACTTTTCTGGGATTTAAGTTGCCACTTTTACAAATAATCAACCTTCCAAAGAGAAAGGTTGTTAGCTGGATAGGTCAGAGGTCTGATGGAGTTTTCAGGGATCAAGGTGAGGAGCACTTCTTTCTATAAGTGCAAGATTAGCATGCTTTATTTTGAATCATATTACCAGGAAAGTGTTGTTGTACTACACGAGACCAATAAGGTGAATCAGATAGTAATATGATTAGATGTTTTGGGGAAGTCAGGTAGTATTTTTCAGTTTCTTTCAATACTATATTTTAAAGAGGAAAAAGCAAAGGATAAAACCATGACATTTCATACAAGCTCTCCAGTAGTCAGAAATGTGTATTTACTTTACATTATTTTGCTTGCGTTTATAATATTGTTTACATAATGAGGAGAAATGGAGGTGACCGTGACAGGGAAAATGTTTTATTGTATAGATTTGAAATAAGAGTTACCATAGTTTGATTTGTATCTTAGTTTTATTACCTTTAGGGTCAACAGGAGGCTAACAAAGGAACCATTAAATATATGCCACTATCTATATCAGCTTTCATGGTAGTAGTACTCACTTGGGTTTCTTGGGTTTTTTGTTTCTGTTCCTATGGACAGATGATAGGGAAAAAAAAATGCAGAGATCTGTGTGTGTTTTTGATAGCTGTCCAAGTAGAAATGCAAAAGTTTAACTTTTAAAATGACTGGGATTCTCTTCTGAATAAACTCAAATATATCATTTAATAAATCTGTAGTAATCTTTCTTTAGAGCATTACAGTGAAATAACATGGTAACCCTTCTGAGTCCCATTTCTAAATTGGTAGGTTATTTAATAAAAGTTACCATACTAGAACAATATGACTCAGTGCTGAATACAAAACTACATTTCAAAGGAGGCAGAACATCACACCTTTTTATGTATAATGTAAAGTGTAATAGCAGAAAGTGACACAAGCACTTGCCTTTCATAGATACACTGACAGGTAGGAGATGAAACTGTAAGTTTCTGAGTTTTATATGGTTTTCTTGCCTGACAGTAGAAGAGCCAGTGTAAATTTGAATTTCCTACCCCTTAAATTGCAAAATGTCAGTCAGTAGCTGCAGTTATATATAGAAATTAAGTTAGTGTCAACTCAGTGGAGTGTTCTCCCAATCTTGATGCCTTAAACAAATAGCACCACTTTCAGAGCTCATTTGTAGCTAGAGGAGTTTGAGACATTTCTTGATTTGAACAATAAAATGTCCTAATGTGTTGTTGTTTTTTTTCATTTGGTGTTGTACATGATACAGCAGTCACTACTAAAATGGCTGCATTTTCTCAGCCATTTTCTGGTATTGTATCATTGTTATGCTGTTGCCTGTATCTATTCTGATATTTGGTTTTGTATGTAGCATCCAGTCCTCCAATGGTAGATATAGACTGCTTTTAAATCTGGATCAGAATATAAATATAGATGGATATGCCTCTTTTTTTTTCTTCCTGAGGATACAAACAAAGTTTGCAATATCCTGTTAAATGAACCACTGTGCTGACATGTGACTGGGAAGGAAATTTCACATCAAATCACGGTGTTGAAAAAAAATCCCTCATTGTGCATGAAGACTAGCTTAGAAAGATGTGAATATGACTTTCAGTATGACAGTCACTTGGATGGAGCAAAGGAAAAATCTCAATGGAAGTTACAATGCAGTGTGTTCTGTGCTTGAAAGAAGTAGTGAAAAAGGCTTCTGAGGTGTTCAAATAGAAAGCAGCCAAGAACATAAAAGAGTCATGTTGTTTAGTTACATATCATTGTAAAGATTCACCATGTTCTTTCATAGCTGCACAGTTAGTTCAGCATTTCTTTTTGCGGGGTTTACTACTCGGGTTTTAATCATATTTCTTTATGAATATATGTAAAGCTAATTACTAAGGCCTAAATGCTCTTTAGGGACATGGCACAGAATAATGCAAAATTGATGCAAGGTGCACAAAGATAATGGCTAAGTACAGACAGTCAAACAGCCAGAGGCTGAATCGATTCAGCCTTTGCGGCTTAGTCTAAACTGCAGATGTTAAACTGAGAAACAACTAGACGCAAGGTTGCTTCTGATTTAGGAAATACAGCCACATGCACATGCCTGCAGTGGTTCAGACCAGAAGCCAGGGGGCACTAGAACATGTCTGTAGCCTGCATGGACTGTGGGTTTGTTTCTTCTTTCTGACGTCCCTGAGGTCTCTGTGATTTGCAGTCCAGACCTGCAGCAGCAGCACTCTTCAGGGTTGCTTATCACTTCCTTTTCCTGTTTCCAGGTGCCTCTGTGATCTGTGGTCCATAGTCACAGCCAGCAGTAAGTTTCAGATAGTTTAGCAGCAAGGCAGGTCTGTACTCAGGGGAAGGTGAGTGTAACCCCCCTCCCCGGTCCCAGCTGGGGTTTGCCTGTGTGGGACAGACAGCACAGCCCAGCACAAGGCTAGAAAGCATGCTGAGATGCTGAGGGACTGTGATTTAACTTAAACCAGGAAGGGGTCTGGGACAGAAGTTTCATAAACCAGTCTGACCCAAATCAGTTAAGCCTGATACTACCTTCAACGAGGTTTATCTTAAACCAGTTTTAGCTATTTTGAAACTGGTTTATGTGCACTGAACTTCTGTTCTGTTACAGGTTTAAATCAGTTTGTGATCACTTAAACCGATTTATGTGCAACTTCTGTCCCTAGCCAATATGGATGGGCACAGAAAATGGAGGAGGTGCTGATTACCCAAAGTATTCATTTCTTTTCCTCTCTCTAAACCTAAAGCTTCTCAGTGGTTTTTAAAAGAGCATGTCTGCCCCAAACGACAGGTTCTGTGTGGCTTCTTGATCTGGCAAACTGGAAAAATACTGAAAAGAAATTTGTATAGGTATTTATTTGCTCCTTGCATCTGATTTTTATTGCCAGAGCTATTTCTTTCCCTTTACGGAGGAAAGAAAACAAAAGCCTGGCTGGATTGAAAAGTGCTGGATCAGGATTCCTGACTGTGCCATAGTCTTCTTGTGTCCTTGGATAAATGGTTTAACTGTTTGGGCCTCAATCCCTGACCTAGAAGGGGGGTAATTCCCACTTCCCAAATCCCTATTTTCCAGGTTTTGTCTGGTACTTGGATCCTATAATGCTAGAACATATTACTTAGATCAGAGCTGGCCAACTGGTGGCCTGCAAGGGGTTAAGTTGCATCCCCCAGGTTCCTACCCAGCTTCCACTTTCTTTATTACCATTTCCCCTATCACTGGCTGCAGCAGCAGGCAGTCTCCAGGCTCCTCCTTCATCCTCTGTGTTCTGTGCCTTCCCTGTGGGAAATGGCTGCATGGTACAGCATGGCACAATACAGGGAGCTCAGCAAAGCTGGGATTGCATAGTACACATTGCATTACTGTGCATTACTACACTATTGCATTACTCATTACTATGGGGAGGAGAGCTGCACTTGCACAGGTGCACTGCAGCTAGGGAGGGGTGTGAGCACTGCAGCTGAGGGGCAGGGGGAGCCCTTCGCTACTTAGAAGTTGGACAGTCCTGACCTAGATGATTCTTAGGCTCTTTAGATGAAGTGTGCCTTGTGATTTATGATAATAAAAATGAGAAAGTTTCTTTTTCAATATTTATCTTGTAAATAGGATCTTTATTTTTGTTTTTGTTTGCAGTATCTCAAAGCCTTAAATCAAGTTGAGAGATTCTGAGATCTTTAGCGTTAGCAGTCAAGTTCTTCTTTCATTATTCGTGAGGTTGCTATAACCCCAGTAAAAGAGTATTTGATCATATTAAAATATTTTAGCCTAGTTATATACATCTGGTAGGTATATAGCAAGTAACAGCTATTGTATTCTAGAATACTATAGAAATATATTTTTTTACATTGATGACATATTTTATCTTAATTCTTTCTCTTGAGCAACCAAGTACTGTGGTATATTGGGATAAAAATTAAGCCTATTGGACTTGTGAGAAAAATAAGATAAGGTGTCCCCTTAATTACTGTTCCCTTAACCATTAACCATTGCATTGTTACACCTAAATGCTAAACAAAACTATACTAGCATAACATAAATAAATATATTAAAATTAAATTAAAATCCTTTAAATTCACATCCAATAAACGATTCCTTATTCCTTATGCGTAGGAAAGTATATATTATAATTCTGAGTTATTCAAATAAAAAAAGTTATGGAAGCCAATTCAGTATCCAAGCCTTTTGTTCAAAAAGGACCAAAACAGGATAATTAAAATTCCTTGTTTAATTTGTTGAATTGATAAACTATAAATCCAAAGAAAAAGCCATGTCAGTATTTCAAATATTAAAACCTTCTCTTACCCCAAAATGGATGTATATAGAAGATGTTTCAGTGCTATTGTAATAACCTGGGTCATCATACAAATCTTTATCCCATTTGGCTAACCAATAATTTAGGTATAAAGAAGGTTTTCCTCCCCTTCTCCTTACAGTTTACATGTTTCATAGTTTCATAGTTGGTAGAGTCGGAAGGGACCTGATCAGATCATCAAGTCCGACCCCCTGCCATGGCAGGAAAAAGTACTGGGGTCAAACAACCCCAGCAAGGTGTTCATCTAGCCTCTTCTTAAAGACCCCCAGGGTAGGAGCCAGCACAACTTCGCTTGGAAGTTGGTTCCAGATCCTAGCCACCCTGACTGTGAAGTAGCGCCTCCTGATATCTAGTCTGAATCTACCCTCTGCCAGCTTGTGACCTGTTTTTTCTTGTCACTAAATGTCTGTCTCATAGGAAAGTGGGCAGCTTTTGATGCAGGTTAGCATGTGTTTCACTGAAAATTTGTCAAAACAGATTTCAGCCAGTTTTCTCAGGAAAACTGTATTGTCAAACAGTTCTACTCAATGATGTACACGCTTGAAGTGTCTGTATGAGACGTTTACTGCAGAGCTGCCTAATTGGGTCCACATTAAATATCTCAGTGTCTACACGTGCAGTCCTATTAGGCTGCAGTAAACTAATCAACTCCACCAGTGGAAATACAAGTACTGTCCTACTGTGGAGTTTCTTAGTGTGTAGCAATGTACTTGTAGACACTGATGAGGCTAGCCAGGGTGTGAGGATGCTTCGGTAGAGATACTGCCTGCCGGATAGCCCTGCACTGGAGCACCCCCGTGCTCCAGCCAGCCCCTCTGCAGTATATTGAGCCAGGTTGAAGCAGCTTGGATCTGGCTTAACATCCCGCGGTCCCAGGGGTATGTGCAAATGCAGCTCCTGGGAGCAATAAACTCCAGCACAATATGCACCAGAATGTATTACTTTGAATGAATTGCACGTGTAGATGCACCCAGTCATGCATACTCCAGCAACTAAAAGTTAAAAAATCATTTTTATTTGTGGTCATCTAAGGATATCTCTTTGACGCAAACAAAACCAGAATCAAAATAAACACTAGAAATTAATAAGATTATTGAATTGTTTCCTTGACTTCTGCAAGTGTCTCTGCTTGTTAGCTTATCTCATGAATACTGCCAAGCATGTCTGTAGCAACTCTTAGTTACTAAGTATTATTACTGGGTTCTGTCACCCTATCACTTGTGAAGAAAGGCCTCAAAAATAGATGTTTTATGGAAGACTTTGTCATTCCAAAATTTGTTTTCATGCCAGTTTTGAGCAAAACCTTTTCTTTTATGTTGTAGGAAGTCAGAAAAGCAAAACAATCAATTGTGTCAAAATCAAAATGTCCCATTTCAATGTAGACTTTATTTTATATTAATAAAAAACATAACATGAAAATAGTTGTAGAAGAGAAAACCAAAACCATTTCATTTGAACTGTATTGACAAGAAAAGAAACAAAAAACCAAAAAACCTCAAATTATTAACTCATGGAATTCAGTTCTAGCTTAATTTTTAACATAAATACACACACATCTTACAACACACAGATTAATGGCCTCTCATTTCAGTTCAAACAAGCTTACAAATATACACTCAAGCAACTATTTAATTTTCCATTTTTCTTCTAGCAGCCTGAAGAAAAATGTAATGGTTCATACAATAGTAGTGGGTGGGACTCTTCTTTATCTTAATATGAATTTATGGTTCAAATGCTCAAAGGATCCTGCAACGTGAATGGTCATCTCACAATCTGTATATGTTTCCTAGTATGCTTTTAGATATTTGCAAGATATCATTATACTTGTAGGTCTACAGAGGATGAACAGGTTTTATCTTTTTGAAAAAAGACAAGAGTATGCTTAGTAAAAACAAGTTAAGAAAGCAGAAGAAAGGCTTATATTTTTACAATATGTTTTTAAGACGAATTTATTTTCCTCTGTACAGTTGCCTTTCTCTCAGGTTATGCATGTTATTTAGAATATGTATAGAGATGAGGCAGTTAATCAAGTGTTTTCATAGGCATGATATATATTCTTTTTCTCATCATAGATCTGTGTTACAGAGATGTCCCTAAATAGCTTAATTCTATGAAAATAAATTTGTTTTCTTACCCACTACCTTGGAAGCAGTGCTTAAAATGGACGCTCAGTGGCTTCTCTGGAAAACTCATGGCTTAGACAAAGCAAAATTTATTGACTTGAGCTGTAATATAAGCTTTCCCCTTAATACTTTTTTCCGTATAAACATTTGGATAAGTGTACTTTCAACACTTTGGTGAAGGAGAGACATTGCACAGTAAAAGGTATAAGTGATCAAAAACTGGTTTAAACCTGTAACAGAACAGAATTTCAGTGCACATAAACCAGTTTCAGTATGGCCCAAACTGGTTCAAGATAGACCTGTGTGGATGTAGTATCAGAGTTAACTGAGGTTAAGCCGGTCTACTGAACTTTTGTCCCAGATCCCCTCCTGACACAAATTAGGTCTCAGTGTCCCTTCCTACTTCCCAAGCTGGGGTCTGCACAGCAGGGATGGGGAAAGCCCCCTGAGGCAGGGACTTTCTCCCCCCTGCAGTGCAGCTCTACCACTCCAGTCCCACCCCCTTGCTGCATCCCCCCCTGCCTCTCAGCTGTGGGGGGTAGGCAAGGGCAGGGGAGAATGGGAGGCAGGGTCTTTCTCCCCCACAGTGCAGCTCCACTGTGCTGCCAATGCCTCAGCCCTGCCCCCTCACTAGCTACCACATCCACCTTGTGGGCACAGGTGGCTGGGAAATAGACACCTCCTTGGGCCTCCCCAGCTGGGGTCTACACAGGAGGTAAGCCCCTGAGGTGGTGGCTTCCCCCAGCAGAGCTCTGCTGGACTGCAAATGTCTCCAGCCCTGCTGCTCACCAGCCCCCCACCTGTCAGCCTCTGGGGCTCACCCCCCCACACACACTGTGCAGACCCCAGGGATCCATAAAGTTAACAGAGGTCTGTTCCCCCCCCCAATCCTCCTGATGGCTGACAGGTTGGAGACTGGCAAGGGGATGAGGCTGGGACATTTGCAGCTCAGCAGAGCCATGCTACAGGGGAGAGACCCTGCCTCGAGACTTTCCCCACTACCTTCTGTGCAGACCCCAGATAGAGGGGAAAGGGCCAGGGTGGGTGTCCATTCCT
>NW_005841855.1:2363384-2366488 GCF_000455745.1 Alligator sinensis | reverse complement strand
AGCTGAGATCCAGGGACTGGTGAAGAGGCAGGGCTGGGGTGTTTGCAGCCCAGAGGAGCTTCTGGGTGCCCCCCACAGGCAACTGCCTGCTTTGGCCAACTGATGCGTGAATATGTATTATTTTCATTAACGGTCCAATTTACACAGCTTAGAGAAAGCTGTGTAGATTGAATCTATGTTGGCTCAGGCTTTTTGACTCTCTGTACTTAGCTTTGGGATTATAACACAAGTTTGTGAGTTTGTGTCTGTTTTCTACACATTTGGCTCTAAATTTGTAATCTGATAGCTATCCATAGCATAGACCAAAGTCCAAAGCAAGGTGTGGAATAAGTATCTTCCTGGCAGTATTGCTAATTCTATGCTGGACTTCATTGCAGGTACCACATATGAGCTTCAATCCAGTACATAGTCTATATCAAAACACATTTTCTAGATCTGCCCAGAATCCAAAATAATACCTATAATTCAGCTTTTGCTTCTGAGTCTGACACTTTCTTTGTCTTCCTCTTTCCCTGAGGCAGGATGTCAGGATTTTCTCTGTTTCTGTATTATCTCTAATGAGTAGGGGAAACTCTCTAGTACATGTTAGCTTCATTAAATAAAACCAGAACACACTACCTGCCAGAAGACTACCTCCCAGGGCTTAGGAACTGTCTGCAACAAGCATCTCAAACTTCCTCTTTAAACACGTGCGCTGGTATTTCATTGTTTGACTGTCGCTAAACCATCCTTTTATCTCTTGAACAGTCATAGCAAAAGTCTTCAGGTCAAATATTGTTATAAATTATTCACCGGTGGTTCTCCACTTACTTTTCTCCGTGGTTTATAAGCAAACTCTAGTGACTTTTGAAGATAAATAAAGGAAAATGACATTTAGGAGCCACTGTATCAATAGCCAAGGAAATATGTGTGACAAGCATCAATAATTGACACTTGTATATTTTTTTTTTTAAGCCTAGTGAAATATGCTGGTTCCTGTGACCTCCAAGATCACATATCAAAATAAGGCTGTTGTCCCAAGGGGACTGGTGTGTCTGACCTTATATCAAAGAAGATAATCAATCCATTACAAGAATCTTAGATTTTCTATCACTCAAATTTCAGTCCAGGTACTAGACACAGTATGTAGCTAATTTTGTTTAGGGAAAAGACATTTAGCTTACTCCAGTGATTCTAGTAGTGACTAAGAGTCATCTCCTGTGTGGACGTTCAAATTTCTAAGTAGAGTGTTGCTACAGTGCCTTGACTTTCATTACTGAGAGTGACTTTGTTGCTTTTACCAAGGTCTTTTGTTGAGAAGTGTCATAGTCAATGTGCTAACATTAATCTCATTATAAATACATCTAAGATTTATATACCATAGATACATGTATAGATGTAGTTTAAAAGCAGGATGCCATCTATATTAAGACTCAAACCCAGTGGGCACGCTAATTTCCAGATTCTGTCACAACTTCTGCTGAACTTAACACCAGGCTTGAGATGACTGTTCTGCCAAGGGTTTTGTAGTACTCTTCCTTCATTGGATCAAATAACACAACTGATCAATTTGTGTGACTGCACACTTTGAAGGCTGACAACCACAGAAAGGAGGGAACTAAAGTTATCCAAGGTCCCTGCTATCAAATGCTTAGCAAGCTCCTTTGACCTGGGCAGAGCGGGTTGTGGGGAGAAAGTGTCAGAAGCACATCTGGGTAGGGTTTGTGCCATGGGAAGCTACAAGTTTGGGTGATACCCAGAACCCAAGCAGTGGATACAAGGGGCACTAGGGTCCTTGGAGCTATGGGAAAAGATGTCCTGTAGCCAAGGATTTAAGCCTCCTGACGAATGACACCATGAGCAAAGAAAAAATCCTTAATTTGGCAGTGGGGGGCCTTTGATCAATTTCTGCTTTTCTTCTCCAGCATGTACGCACTAGGACCCTAGAGCATCCCTGCCTTATTGCCTGGCTTCTTGCCCCACTCCACACAATTTGAGCCTATAGCTGCTGGAATGGCAGTACAGCTTTTATCCATTCTGTTTCCCCTGCTACTCCTTCTCCCTCCCACACCCTCCTTTATTCCCCACCTAGGGCTCATGCTTCTTTGAACCACGCCTAATAATGCTATCATCAGACATAATGGGGCACACTGAACAGACCACCCCTTCAAATGCCACCCATTCAGTTTGCTGATGTCTTGAAAGAGCACCTCGTGGCCCTGACATTCCCATTCAAAAGCTAGCCACTTCCTGCATTTTCTGTATCTACTCCAGAAATTCTTGTTGGAGAAGTAAATGTAGAAAGATACAAACCTATACTGCACCCCATTCTAAGAAAATGCTTTAGAATCTTTTAAAGATTTGTACTTCCTGGAACAGTAGTATGTAACCTCTGGTCTGCAGACTTAATGTGGCCTGCAGGGACATGTCATGTCTCATGGGTGTTCTTACAGGTCTGTAAATTTGGCACCAAGGGAGCAGAATTCCAGAGCCATGGCAGTTAGCATTTTCAGCACTCCCCCTCCCACCAGATTTCTAGACCCATGGGGAGCCCTATGGGCAGGATGACATGACCGTATGTGCCAGATTGTGCGGGTACTATGTAGGGTTACGCCATGGCTGGATCTGGTGCACTGAATCACACTGGCATGCCAAATCACACACACAGACAGATGCTGGATCCTGCCCATAGTCAAACTCCACGCCACTCATCCACTTGCATGGCCAGAAAACTGAGCACCATTTTTCTGGAACAAATGAAATGTGAAAGAAATTACCTTGCTGATTTATAAAAAATAAAAATCGAAATAGTATCTTAATGAGGTAATTAAAAAAGGATTTGAATATTTTTAATAAAGTTTTTAATCCCAGACTTTTTCTAAGTCACTGTGGTAAATGGACCTAGCAGATCTCCTGAGGCTAAAAAGAAAGGCCTACAAAGGATGGAGGATGGGAGTCACCTCCAAGGAGGATTATTCTGCACTGGTCCGGTCCTGTAGGAAGCAGACCAGGAAAGCCAAGGCTGCAACTGAACTCCAGCTAGCTTTGAGAATCAAGGACAATAAAAAGTCCTTTTTCAGATATGTGGGGAGCCGGAGGAAAAGCAGGGGCAACATTGGACCCCT
>NW_005841855.1:2341170-2362363 GCF_000455745.1 Alligator sinensis | reverse complement strand
CACAGCTGGAGTACTGTGTCCAGTTTTGGGCTCCACAAAGGATGTGGAGAAGCTTGAGAGAGTCCAGAGAAGAGCCACGCGCATGATCAGAGGTCAGGGAAGCAGACCCTACGATGACAGGCTGAGAGCCCTGGGGCTCTTTAGCCTGAAAAAGCGCAGGCTCAGGGGTGATCTGATGGCCACCTACAAGTTTATCAGGGGTGACCACCAGCATCTGGGGAAACGTTTGTTCACCAGAGCGCCCCAAGGGATGACGAGGTCAAATGGTCACAAACTACTTCAAGATCATTTCAGGCTAGACATAAGGAAGAATTTCTTTACTGTCCGAGCCCCCAAGGTCTGGAACAGCCTGCCACCGGAGGTGGTTCAAGCACCTTCATTGAACACCTTCAAGATGAAACTGGATGCTTATCTTGCTGGGATCCTATGACCCCAGCTGACTTCCTGCCCTTTGGGCGGGGGGGCTGGACTCGATGATCTTCCAAGGTCCCTTCCAGCCCTGATGTCTATGAAATCTATGATTACTGCTTACTGCATTTGGAGTCAGAATTGATATTTTTATACAGTTGTTTTATTTATAATGCAAGGATAGGGTTTTTTTTGTAATATCTTATATTAAATCAACTGTATAGTTGGGAGAGAGGTTTGACAAGCTTTCAGGCACAGACTGACCTGCCTCAGGTCTCCTTTAACAACCTCTCTTATTTCACCAACTATATTGTTGTACATTTGCCTATGGTGGATCCAATAAAATAAATTACTTTATGCATAATGTAATTTCTATATTTGAATATATAATAACGTTCTGTAGTGGGAAGAAGAGGGCAACTTTTTTGGAAAAAGCTAAGCTGAAAAATGAAAAAATGTATTTTTTTTTCTTTTTCATGGTTCTGCCTCTGCTTTTCAGAGCACAGTGCCTTTAGGGCAAAATGACCATAGCCATTTTCTGTCATTTTGTATGCTCCTAGTTTCAAATTATACAGAGGGCCATTTATATAGAAGTGAGGTCTTAGTTTTTTGGGCTTCTACAATTTATTATGTTATGATGCTTTTCACAAGAAAAAGCCTTGTCTATTTCCTACCGAGAGCTGTATAGTTTCACTGTCACTGTGAACTTTTACCAAATTGTAACTTTCAAGGCACCATAGGGGTGTAGGAGTTGGAATATTTTGGAAAGGAAAAGTAGTTTGTTCTTTCTGACGAGAAATTACAGCCTTTTTGTTGTTTGTTGGTTTTGTGGGGGTTGGTTTTTTAATAAATACTAAATTATCTGGAGGGGGTGAAAATACAAAAGAGCACTCAGCATATTAAAAGATTAAGCTGCTGGAAGTTTAGTGGTTAGTTGGCTGACATGAAAGAACAAAGGAGCCTTTTCTAATAGGTTTCAGTGAAAGTAGTAGAATGTTCAGTGACTTCAGGTAAAGCAGGTCCATCAAGAAATAGTGGCTGTTAAATTATGTTTAATACCACTGCATAGTACTGTAATCTAAAACTTGATGTTGAATCACTGCGTAGTAATTTCTCACAATAATTTGGACATGAGAGTGTCTAAGAGAGAATATAATTAAAGTGTTGTGCTTAACGTGCTTAGCCCAAAAACCTTATCCACTCCAACTTACTATGTGAATTACTTCCACATTTTTAAATTTGGAATTTAAAAAAAATATTGAAGAAAAAAAATTCAGAAATGGCAAAAAAATTCAAACGGCTTCAAATCCTGTTGACTTACCATTTGAATTGGGTGGCTTCTGAAAAATTTTACAAGAGTGATTTGAACCATCTGAAAATTAACTTTAAAACTTATTGTATCCCTTTATACATGCCAGAGTACAGAGTATTTTATTCTTATGGGAAATCTATTACACCATTTTCTTCCTGGGGGGATATATAAACCATGGTACAAAAGGCCTATTTTCTTAATCTTAAAGCTTATTTTGTGTTGTTTTACTTTGATGGATTGAAGTAATATGAGTAGAGTTGGAGACTCTTTTAGGTTACTCATTCATATAAGCTGATTTTAACTATATTTACTTTAGTCTTCAGAACTGCTTGTTCCTTTACTTCTTTGTTTTCTATCGTTATGGATCCGTTGTACTATAGCAATTAAAACTTATTTGACTTAGAAGAAAACTGCAAGGCAAATGTTTTGGGAGTCAGCTCAGGGTCATAGCTTCACCTGGTCCTTTTCGGTTCTAGCAGCATTTATACAATATCTTAGAGCAGGTGTTAACAAACAACAGCCATTGTTGTCTCCTGAGCTGGGGACAGACATTACACACAAACTGGGATAAGTAATCAGAAACAGGTTTAAATTTGTAACAGAACAGAAGTTCAGTGCATACAAACCAGTTTTAAAATGGTTGAACCCAGTTTCATAGATTCATAGATTCATAGAATCTATGAATGATTAACTGATTTAGGTTAAACTGGTCTATTGAACTTCTGTCCTGGATTCTTCCCAACTCAAGTTACCTTGCAGTCCCCCAGCATCCCAGGATGCTATGCACCCCCCGCCCCAACCTCCCTTTGCAGTGTGGCCTGCTGGAACATGGTTCACACTCTGCTGCTCCAACCCTGTGGCTAGCATGCTCTGCCCACAGGCTGTGACAGAGCTGCCCACATAACTCCTCCAGCTGTAGCTCCCAGCTCCAGGCAGCGTGCAGCCCGGAGCAGGTGGGGGTCAGGGGAGCTGGGGAGCCAATACAGGCACTTCTCTCAGGGTTCCTGTTGGCTCCTCCCACCAGCTCTGGCTGCCTCGTGGCCCAGCCAGGGCTGTGCAGACCCTGAGGGTACCTGCTGGCTGAGCTGGGGCTGGGGAAAACCTGGGGGAAGCATCTATCTTGGCTTCTCTCAGACACCCACCAGAGGCTGCCAGCTGCCTGAGCTGGGGCTGTGCAACCCTGAGGGAAGCATCTGGTTCCCCTCACCAGCCCCTCCCCCCTCCCCCCCAGCTCCAGACTGCATGCTGGCCCAGCTGAGGCTGCGTGGATCCTGAGGGAAGTGTCCGTATTGTCTTCCCATGCCCTCCTCTGCCTGCTCCAGCCAGGAGCTGAGATTGGGCAGAGGGGCTGTGGTCTGACAGAGCTGAAGCCTCAGTTCCCCTCCCACCCACCACCCCCCAGCTCTGGGTTCCCTAATGCCGCTGTCACTGGCTCAGCTGCCAGATGTACCAAGACCCACTCTGAAAGCCTAGGGTC
Source organism: Alligator sinensis (assembly GCF_000455745.1). Taxonomy (NCBI): domain Eukaryota; kingdom Metazoa; phylum Chordata; order Crocodylia; family Alligatoridae; genus Alligator; species Alligator sinensis. Next base: position 2,359,166 of record NW_005841855.1, on the reverse strand, counting down.
TGGTGCAAGGAGGGTCTATGGTGACAGCAGGGGTTGGAGACATGCCCCACATCCAATCAAGAATGGCCCTGGCGTGGCTAGGCTCGGCAGCCCCCAGCAATGTCTGGTATGCCGGGGGGTGTGCAGGAACACCCCCTCACTTCTGGCCTTCAGCATCACAGACATCTACTGCTCTGTTCTCTCCCAATAGAGAAACCCATGTAGTTTGAATCGATTCCACCTCAGGCTTTTTGTACTTAGCCCTGCAGTTTGTACAGCATGCACAATTAGGATTAGGGCCTATATTTTGAATTTTGACTTAACTTCCAACTTATCTCCAATACTGTTATTAAGCTAATACTTTTTTTAGAAAAGTTACGCACATTTGCTCTTTCTCTGGTATACCTTATATTAATGTATTAGAGGACTGCCACAGAGTATTACAAGAAACTATCTACTGTCAGTCTGAAAGTCTACCAAATGAGAGAGTAGCAAGAGAGAAATAGTATTGCAGTTGTGACTCAGCTAGTCATCTGTGCTATTTTAATAAACAGTCTGAAGATGTATAATCCATACAATGACCTTCATGTTCTGCAATTAACAGTAATTGAAATCTAACGCTGCTGGGATTCAAGATGTCATATGATTTGTATGCTTATGTTGTACTCTTGAGAGAGAAATTGTTTTACATTTATTATGTCACGTGGAAGGGACTTGTTCCAGTCTTCTGCTGCTTAATCATGGGTGTTTATGTTGGGTTTTTTTATTATGGTTACCCAGTTCAGTTTAGCTGCTACATTCCTGATGCAACTAGTTTGGGATTCAAAGACCCAAAAAGGCATCTTAAAGTCAGATTTTCTGAAGTTGAGGACCAGAGGAAGTTTGAATTATCTTGTAGAGAAAACATGTAGGGCTATTATGAAACAGCTCCTTTTCATAACTGACTATCCTGATCCTCCACTTGAGGGGAAAAAAAGATAGAGTAGGGTGTAAGGATGAAATTAATTAGCTGGGACCACCTTCCAGAAAAAAAAACAAAGAGAAGGCTTGCTTGTCAGACTTTGAGGGGGGCACTATCAGAAATGGGGATATCACAGAGAAATGTTCATAGACAATAGTAAAGGGGTCATTGGTAATTAGAAATTATTGTGGTTACTATGAGAACAATTTTACGTATAAGGTCAAATAGTAAAATTGTGTAGAAAGCTGAGTACTGAGGAAAAGGGCATGTGGTCATTGTATATATTGGTACCAAAGTAATTAGGAGAGAGACTTAAGTTTAGTGACTTTCTGGTACATTTCTTTAAGAAGTTTCTTTCAGAAGTTTCAGTTTCATGCCAAAAAACAGTTAGAAAGATTTTAATGTGGGTGAGGATTTGAAGTTAAGAGAAGAAATTAAAATACATTAGAATTTTTGGAGCAAGGAAAAGCCTGTACAGAAGGGTTGAATTCTGTCCTACCTAAAATGCTTCCAGATAGGCAATGCAGAAATGGTGTGAAGCTGCAGTTGAACCATTGGAGGCCGCAGGCTGAGATTAGATTTCTGTTCAAGAAAATGGAAGGTATCCCCTGCCTAGAAAGCTTAGCATCACAGAAGCATTGCAAAGTACTTGTAGGGAGGACAGATTAAGTGCAACTTCCTTACCTTTGTAACTAAGCCTGAGAAGTTTTAGAAAATCTAATAGAGTATTTCTAAGTACAGAGGGCCAAATGATAAACTACAATCTATATGGATGCAATTCTGAATATATCAATAACTGTCGTCTATGTTACCAGCCACTGCATAAGGAAGTTACTAGATGAGATTCAGTGGTTCTGAAAGACACCATACAAAGTTTCTTGTCCAGAAGTGGGTACAGTAGTTTAAGTTGACTTCAGGCCACCTTCATACCTGTCTGATTCTGAGCCACTCTGGTGGCTTGAAAAGTTCATGGGATAATATAGTCAGTCATGGAGACCTGCATAATTTATAGCAATCCAACTATGGGACTACCTGAAATCAGTACAGGAATACATGCTGCACTCCTGTCTCTAACATGTCACCCATGCCAGATATTCATAGATTTAATTTTAATTCATAGACATTAGGGCTGGAAGGGACCTCATACGATCATCGGGTCCAGCCCCCTGCCGAAAGGGCAGGAAGTCAGCTAGGGTCAAAGGATCCAGCAAGATAAGCATCCAAATGTTTCTAAAAGTGTCCAGAGTAGGTGCTTGCACCACCTCTGGGGAGAGTCTATTCCAGGCCTTGAAGGCTCAGACAGTAAAGAAGTTTTTCTGTATGTCCAGCCTAAAATGGTCTTGCAGGAGTTTGTGACCGTTGGATCTTGTCATCCTTTGGGGTGCTCTGGTGAACAGGCATTCCCTCTGGGAAGGGCCCAGTTGGCCCAGCAGGGCTGTCTGAGTCGGCTGAGGGTGGCAGGCCCCGACAGAGGCCAGCGCCGGGGCCCGGGGAGCGCTGCCACATGTAGTGCAAGGAGCCTCCTCCAAGTCCACCCCAGGGCCTTCAGCCACCACCCTGCAGTTTTCAGCCCCCTATGGTGTTACACATACACATGGCGTGAGTTTTGCTTTCAAGAATTTGGGATGCAGTTCCCCTCAAACCTCTGCATCTATCTAACTGAAACTTGGCAGGCTTTGTGGCCTCACCAGGGGCAACCACCCCTGCAGTTTTCACCCCCCTGTGGTGTAACACATACACATGATGTGAGTTTTGCTTTCAAGAATTTGGGGTGAAGTGCCTCCCAAACCCCTACACCTATCATCTTGAAATTTGGCAGGCTTCATACTCTCAGCAGTGGCTACCACCTCTGCAAGCTTTGTCCAAATCAGACAGAAAACAACAAAGTTATAGCTATTTCATTGATTCCACATTGTACCCTATGGCCGGATCTCCGAAGCAGCTCCAAAGCTTTGGAGCTTCTTCAGCCAAATCAAAGCAGGAAACTGATCCGGATCAGGTTGCTGGCACCCAAAGTGGCTGAATCCAAAGCCAAATCAAATAGCTGCCTATTCGCATAGGCCTATTAACTTGTCCATGAGCAGGGAAAAGATGTAATTAAGGAGGCTCAATGTATGCCAGTAAAGAGGGTGTGTGGTCCTTTTTCTTGGGAGGAAGTTGGAATGGCATACCATCAATAAGGACTATAGCTGCAGGGGAAAGGAAGCCAGTGAAAGGGTCAGGACATCACATGTTAGGAACCAGGACAAGACAAGAAGAGGGGTAGAAGGTGAGGAGCAGTGCCCCAGGGAATATGGAGGGCCCAGGAATAGTTAAATCCTTTAAATTCTAGATTCTCTTTGGAAGTTTGAGTTCTCTTTCTCAGTATTTAGTGGGTGCTGTAGGGCAACCCTCAGGAATGACAAGCCACTTGGGGTTTTCTAAGTTTGAGTGAATGTGCCTGAAGGACATTATGAGAGACTTGGGCTAGGGACAGACATTCAAAAACCTGAGCCTGAATTGATTCAGTATTTTCAGGTTAGTCTAACCTGGCTAGGCTGAACCGGTTTGAAATTGGACAGACATTCTCTCTGGACTGAGGAAATTCAGGCACATGTCTGTTGTTGCCCCTAGGATGCCTTTTACCACAGACCACCAAAGATTGACACAGCCCTTCATCCGATTTGGCATCAAGTGAACTTTTAATAGTCACCCCTATGCTTCTTACAAGTATTCTTCATTGCAATACGACCTGGAAAGTGGTTCCTTCAGCAGTGACCTTCAGTGATACCAGCCTCAGATCCTCTGCTAGGTGTGTGGCATATTAGTTTCTGGATTCTTTGTTGTTCAGACAAGAAGTCCAAGGCTGCTTCTGTCTCCCCAGGGTGGCAACACAGAACACACGTATTCCTTTGTTTGTCCATCACTCTTTCAACCCAAATTGTCCAATCCTCTGGCTCTGTGCCAAGCATTCTTTATATAGTGCACCAATCCCCTGGCACTGTGCCAGCCACGTTCCTTATAGGGAAACTGTTGTCTCTTGCTTGCCCAGTGCCCAGTCACAGCACTCACATATTCCAGTGCCACAGAAGGCACTCAGTTCAATTTTGTTGCTTAGTTCTGGGAAGGCCTGAGCTATAGCTAAAATCCTTAGCATAACTCAGTTTCCCTGCTACACCTGTAGTGGCTCAGGCTAGAAACCAGGGGGTGCTAGAGCAGTCCTCCCTTCCCTTGCACAGAGCTGAGCTCAGGGGGGCATGGCCAGGCCCCGGCAGGACTCTTTTATTAGGAAGGTCTGCCAGCATGGTCCCAGGCTTTTCTCCACTTGCTGCTCAAGGGGTGGGAGTGTTGCCAGCCCCTAACCCCCTGCTAGCACTCTGAGGCAAGGGGCAGGGGGGAGGGGGGTGTGCAATGTATGCATCTGTTGATGATACAGAGCTTTTCAGTCCATCCTCCTGTTTCGTCATATTGTCTGCAGCAAACTGACAGGTGAGCAAACCAGCTGGAGGCTGATAAACTTCCTTATCACCCAATTAGCAAAACAATAGCCTCTCTCCATTACTTCAAACTTCTTAAACAGCTTACCGGCTGACCTGTAGATTAACTTGAAGCCCTAAGTAGTCACTGTTCTGTCTGCCTGCCTCAGTAAAATTGGAGAGAGACGCACACAGACACCTCTCAGCATTAGCTAGTATACCACATGCCTAGGGTCTGTGGGGCTGGGGTCTGTGCTGTGGGAGATAAGTGGGGAGGGGTGGATTTCCTGCTTGAGCAGCGACGGGGGCAGGTAGGGCAGGGGGAAGCCAGGTAGATCCTGCTATGTCTGCAGTCTCTGCTGGAGATTTTCACAGCATAAGCTAGCATATAACATGCTCATTATGGTCTGTGCTGTGGGAGAGAGGAGGAACAGATCCTTGCTTAAGCAGTGTGTGGTGAGGAGGTGTGGGGAGTGGGGCATGGGGAAGCCAGCAGACCCTGCTGTGCCTGCAAGTCTCTGCCGGAGCTCTGGCCACGGAGTGGAGGGAAGGGGCCAGTTCTGCTGTGGAGCAGAGAGCTCCACCCAGCCCAGAGAGCATGCCAGGATGCTGGTGGACTCTGATTTAACTTAAACCAGCAGGGGATCTGGGACAGACATTGCATAAACCGGTTTAAGCCAAATCAGTTAAGTCTGATCCTACATTTGACCAGGCTCATCTCAAACCAGTTTCAGCCATTTTCAAACTGGTTTATGTGCACTGAGCATCTGTTCTGTTACAGGTTTAAACCAGTATCTGATCTCTTAAACCGGCTTATGTGTGATGTCCGTTCCTAGTCTTGTTGAACATCATAGCACTGGAGGGTGTGAGATATTAAAGGTTTCTGCCTGAGAGGCCATGTCCCAACTGAATGTGCTTGTCAAGAGAGGCACAAAAGCCTCTCATCTCTGGGACAGACGAGATTCACTTGTAAATAGAGATTGAAAAGACAGGGCCTGTCAAGAAAGGAAATGAACAAGTGAGGAAATTGAAAAGGGATGTAAAATAACGATTGGTATAGAGAAGATAAATGAGGTAATCTTGTTTTTCTTTTCTCATAATACATGGACAAAAGGCCATTCAGTGAAACTGAAAGATGACAAACTTAACTGATGAAAGGAAGAGTACTTTTTACAACACAATGAAACTGTGAAACTCACTGCCACAATTAATCAAGACCAAGAGCCTAGGGAGCTATTCAGAAAGGCTGAAATGCTTATATAGATTAGAACACCTACATCTATTAGGTGTAGGGTAACAAATATTAGGTGTAGGGTAACAAATATTAGGAATATATGCATTCCTTCTTGAGGTCACCAGCCAAGTACTTACAGTTAGGAAGAAGCTTACCTTATGGACAGATTATTCCTTACTAGTGCCGATGCAACTCTGAGTTCACCAAAATACCATATTCACCAATATACCATGCTCTGTAGTGAATTTGCCTGTCTAACTAAACAGTTCCCATTGTTCTTTCACTCATTTTACAAGATTTTTTTAAATTTTAGTTCTTGATTGAGGCGACTAGACTTTTGGACTTGCATCTTCAACATGGTATTGGGTATAAACATGACACTATGCCACACACAACTGTTTCAGAGAATAACCACTAATACATGTCTGATAAATCCAGATTTATGACCCTACCACAATATCTCCTTACTCCATTTAAAGCATAACAAAACAAAAAAGCAGAATGTAGCAGAAGGTTATTTTGGGTACTGTTCTTCTATTGAAAATGGCAGTCCTGACTTTAGAGTTGAACTTCTTTACTTTATTATACCTGGTCTGAGGAAAGATTTTTTTTATTTCTATAAATCTAAAGTAGGGAGAGGGAAAATAAGTCAGGCTGCAACGTGGCGTTGCTACTGCAGATCATTATTAAGGCAGAACTACCAAACCAGAAAGTATAGCCCTGTAAATTTAAAGCAATGTCAGTTTTGATCTAGGTGTTTTGCTCTCTGAAGAAATGCTTAATCTTTTAAATGAAATTGAACTTCTTTTTCCTTGAATGAATTTCAAAAAAAAGTTATAGTGTTGTGTCAGTACAATTTACTTGCAACATATCCACCTGGATGGATCTTCATTGAGAACAGCTAGCTAGAACACTCATTTTACCAATGCTACATATTCAACTCTTCACCAGCAGTGATGTGCATAGATTTATAGTACACTGTCAGTAGATAGGTATGTAAAAATACTTGATAAAATTAATAAAATATTGGAAGATTCTAGATTTAGATCCCCACCTACTATAGATTTAGAAATAATTGTGAGTATAACTAATAGTACCTATATATATTATTGTATGCAACATGCTTTTTTACTTACAAAACAATGCCTTTATGCCTGATGTACACTTAAGAGCTTCTAATTCCAACTTTTATATAAATGCATATGCAAAATGTCAACTAGATGTAAGATTATTTGAGAAACCAAGAGTATTTCCAGGCAAAGAAATGCACTGTAATGTTGCGCTGTGATAACTAAACTAACTTTAAAATGGCTAACTTGCATACAGGTAGAAGTCTTTTGACCTCTGCAGAAGATAATATTTTCTACTTCTGTAACTAGTGTCAGTATATTCCAAATCTTCATAATACTCCATTCCCAGTCTTGTCTGGGAAGACTTCTGCTAGCTCCTTGACTCCACTAAGGCCCCATCTACACTCTACAGGTATTGCACAATTAGCTAGTTAATTGCATAGTTACCTTGACACCAGCTAGATATTCAAAGTAGCTATCACACAAAAAAGATCTCCAACCAGCTGTAAAGTTAGACCTCAAAAGTGCATACTAACTTTATAGCTGGTTGCTATCAAGCGTTAAATTCACATGTGTAGCAGTCTCCCCTGCAACTGGGAGCCCCCTCAGCTGTGGGCTCCCAGCAATACTGGGGTTGTGGCAGAAGGCCACCTCTGTCTTTCCCCAAAAACTCTGCTCTGTGACAATTTGGGTAATATGGGCCCTGCAGAGGGCAGACATCCCATCTCTTTAGCTAACCTGAGTTGGATACATTCCTGAGGGAGGGGGGAAACCTGCTCCCTCTGCCTACTTGACTGGCATCACATACCTGGGTGAGGGACTTATGCTCCCTATTGTTCTAAGCAATGCCAACCTGACTGGGAGGGGGCTAGAGCCCCTGCCAGTCTGCTCAGCAACCAGTGATGCATTTCAAATGGTTGGCTAGCAGCCAACAGGTGCTAGTCTCCACTGGACCAGGTAAATGAGGTCATAAGGTCTATATAAGTTAAGGACTGCCCAGGAGGAGGGGCAGTAGCCATGATGAAAACTCAGAGAGAAAAGAGCGGGACCATCTGAAACATGCTCTCTCTCTTGAAACTCATGATCAATGAACTGCCTGCCTCCAGAAGGAATCTTCACCTGTCTCTGGATGATACTCGTGAGTAAGCTACCTGAGATCTACCTAGACATATAGCTTGCAGTAACTCAGATACATGATCAAAGGCTACCCAGCCACCCTGTTTGCTCTATAGGATTTCTCTAATATTGCTTTACCCTGTTCCCTATTCCAAACCTACTCCTTGTAACCAGTAAAGTTCTCCTTTGTACCTAGCATGGGAGACTTATTGGTAGTGGGTCTAGATTATGCCTTGGGGTCCCCTTGGTGCGGCTGACTAAGGAAGACCACCTTTTCTGCTTCAAACTCAGGGAAGCACCCCAAGATCTTCAAGTGGGTTGAGTACCCTCAAGGACTACTAGGCCTTTTTTTTTCCCAGGGGGCACAGTGCCAGGATCAGTCCAGACCCTGGCTGGTGGTGGCACTACCCCAGGCTAGCGGGTGTGCTCCAGGAAGGGGGTCAGCTAGACGTGAGGTGCCCCCAGGGAGGCACACGGAGCCTGGAAGGTAGTCTGGTACAGTGAGATGGGTGGCTCAGCATAGGAGCACCCCCTACTGGCTGCTTGTCTAGCCAAGGCTACGATTCCCACAACTGCAGGGGACTCAGCCCCAGCAGCTGTGAACTCTGGGTCTTGGCAGCACTCTACAGCTGCCAGGACTGTCACAGGCGTACTAGGCACTGTGAGTGTATCAGCCGTTAGGCTGCTGGGTTCGGGATCAAGGAGGCAAGTCGAAAGTGAAGTAAAGGCAAATTTACTTATAGCTTAGCATACAACAATTAACATAAAGGTTAATGTGACAAACAGATAGTACAGTAATAAAGAGCTAATGGTGAATGATAGCAACAGATAGAATGACAAAGAGTTCCCACATGGAGCTGGCAATTTATAGGCAGTCCCTTTATGCCAGGTATGTGCCAAGTTGTTCCAGCGAAGTCAGACATCCCCAATCAACACTGTCCGAGGGGTCACTGGGAAGGTCCCTTAGTCAAGATCCAGTCCTCGCTCACACTGGGAGTCCGGGGTCCAGACTTGGTACAGCGATGGTCCTTCTGTCCCGTCCTTCTAACTGGTCACTTGACATGCATGTTCCTTTATGCCGTATCTTATGATAATCTGTTGGCTTTTTAGCCACTCACAATCTTGCCCTATAGCTGTTACCCTATGGGATCAAAAGGTATTAGAAATTATCATGAAAGGTTACCACCCGAACTCAGGTTCACTCAATAAGCAAATTACACCACATTACTTTGAGGTCTGAAATTAGCATTACTCTGCCCAAGCTCAATCCCTTGGTTTCTTATTCCTCGGAATGCGCTAATTATATTAGGTGGTCAGATTTTGTTATGGCTGACCTTTAAAAAACCTGTTAAATCAGCTAATCTTGTAGTTTGCTTATTTTGGGGGCCTAGTCAGTCTCATGATCAGTGCAAACAGTTATATTCAACACTTTGGTTACATTGTGACAAATTCCACTTGCAGATTGCAAATTTGCAAGCTTTGCATTAGCTAATCTTAACTGCTACACAATTGCCTGGATGTCTCCAAGAGCATATATTTATTGCTTATGATAGTAACCCCTCTGGTTCTGGCTACCACACAGGACCCAGAGTCCTACAACTCTGCCATGTGCCCTTGCAGTGTGCCTCTCAATGCCAGGACCCAGCTGAGTCCTGGAAGCCACAGGGCACAGGTGAGATCTGCCAGCCTTGGAGGTCTGTGGAACCTCTGGAGTGTGTGGGGTTGGGGGGTCCCTGTTGCAGTGATCCCCTGCCCTGGCATGCATGAAACTCCCGGAGTAGAGGGATCATTGCTGTGGCAGTTTCCCAGCCATGGCGGGTGCATGGGGTGCCCCTTTGTCTGGAAACCTGTGACAGGTAACAGGCAATCTGCCTGCCCTGTCTCGGCAGTGCCCTGCCTGTTGGAGTCACCTGCTCACAGTCCCCCTGGCCCCTGTCTCACCCACCACATCTTGGCCTTTTTCAGTTGTAAGTTTGGGAGGCTAGTAACAGGAAGGGTAGCCTTGTGCTGGGTGTATTGTCCACCAGGTTCCTTGGGGGAATACCTTTCACTTTCCTGTCTTTTGGACCCTCCAACCTCTGTAAATTGTGTTAAGGTTTTGGCGTCCCTGGCCTTGACTCCCTGTTCTCTGGCTGAGCTGCCTAACTCAGGCCCACCATTCTGGCCCCAGTTCCTGGGCTCCACTCTTGCCTGCTCTCAACTCTAGGTAGATAAGCTCACCAAACCTAGCCTTCCTGCCCTGTGGCAGGGTCTAATAGCATGCCCGTAGGCACCCTGTGACTTCCTCCTCTCCTTTTTATAGTTACTTCCATACTGCCAGAACAACTTTAGCATAAACAAACAAACAAAAAAAGAATTAAGCATGTGCTTAGTAAGAGAAATTCCTTTCCCCTTTGGATACGACACAGCACACAAACAAAAAAGGAAAATAAGGGTGCTTCCCTTTCTGCCTGCTGCCTCTCTCAGAGTATTCAAATGTCACCAGTGGACTGTTGCGCCCTGCTAGGCAATCTCTCCTCCATTCTCAGCATCTGGGTTGTAGTGCTCCAGCTTCTGGAGTCCCAAACTACAGTGTCTCACTCCTTCCTCCACGGTCGCTGCCTCTCATCCCACATGAATACTCTTCCCTTCCTCCCCCTTCCAGTCCAGGTTTAAATATTCAGGAATTCTTTCCTTCTTTCCACAATTTGCCTCCACTCACCTGTTAATAAGCCACTAATCACTTAATTTATGACACTTTGCATCTCTTGCTGCTCCTTTCTTAAAGCGACTGACTCTTAAGCTTCCTAACATGAGATTCTCTCTCTTCCTCTCTCTCTTGAACCACTCTGACCCCTACCCCTCTGTCTGTCTTTTTCCCCAGGTTTAGTAATAAGGTAATAGTCTCTTGTTACAGAGCCCCTCACCTGAGGGGGTGCCCAGCCTTGAGATCTTGCTTCTTGCCTGTCCCAGCCGCCTGCGGAGGGTTCAGGATTGAGAGTATGGTCGGGGGTAGAAAGGTAAGAAAGATTTATTGACTTAACAAAAACACAACTACGCATAGTAACAAAACAAACAATGACAGACAAAAGCAATTTGCATCGGCAACTTATCGGCAGTCCCCTTTGATGCCTGATACACAGCAAGCTTCTCTTTCCACAAAGTTCAACGAAGTCAGGCATCCCTGAACAACACTGTCCAAGGGGTACCAGGAAGGACCCTGGAATGCAGTCCTTGGGCTCCTCGAGGTTCACGGGCCCACTGATCCAGGCAACAGCTAACTAATCCTTTTTACAGAGCTGCATCTTCCTTCTGAATGGTTTCCAGATATTCTAGCTAATTTAAAGCTTTTGAATGATACCGATAAGGAACGACCGCTCAGATTCCTTTTACTTCAGCTGCCCTTAGACTGACCAATTAGCAGTACAAGCCTTGCATTCCTTTGATAAGGTAATTTTAACTACACCACAAGGCCTTACTACTTCAAGGCTTTGCTAAATTCACTAGGCCTTACTTTATACAAGGCCTCAATACATTTTAATCTTTAATTAGGCTTTTAGCAACAACATATAGCTTAATATCTAAACAAATACAGAAAAACACTTAGTTCAATCTTCATAGAGCCTTCAGCAAGCACCTTTATCACACAGACATCATTTCAGCTGTCACACTCCACCCCTTGCTTGCTGAAGCACTATGATAGCTACAGTTAAAACGCTAAAGCCATATGTGCTACATTGGGAAATGGGGATGGATTTATAAATTTAGCTTGCATAGCATGAACAGATTTACAACAACAACGATTAAAACACCATTTAGCTGTTGCCACTAGGGCAATGCAGAATACTATGATGCTCAAGATGGTTAGCTATGTAGTTGAGGTGACACTTGGTGACACACAAATAGTACAGATTATATCATACCATTTAAAAGGCTCGGGCACGCTGACAGCTAGACTGATGATTTGCCCACCCTCTCGAGCAAGGAGAGCCAAATGAGTGCCTTGCCGAGCTTTTGTCTTAAGGCTTTGCAGCTTATTTTTTTTACTTCATTTCAGTTTTCTAACTGCATTTGATACCCATGAAGTAGGTATCATAAAGTTGAGAGGTATAGGCTCAGAGAAAATTTTTGGCCATTTTAGGGCAATAGTATGGTTACTTAATTGCAGTAAGCAACGGCTCCACTTCTAGCTCCTAAGCAACACGAATTGTATAAAGTCCAGGTGGTATCATTTTTATGCAGCAAACAACTTGGTCCTTCCCAACAAACACGTTGCCCTATTGTTACATATGACACACTAGGTAACTCGTATACGCAGGTCATGTTAGGTGGGTTGGGATTTTAACTTGTAACCTCTGCCAGGGTGTGGAGTTATACACGGGTGGTGTTGGGGCCTCCCGTGGGGGAACGGCCAGAGATAGTAGTGAACACCCCGTTTTCTCACAGATCACATTTATCCTTCCTTCTCTAGGAGCCTGTAACCATGCTTCACTTTCCAGAAAGCGAAAAAGCTGCCACTGTCGCTCATGGGGACAATGCTGTATCGGGTTAATGAAACGGCACTGCTCTGGCAGAATCATAGCACTAATTTGCTTTAGGAACTTTACTGGTATAAAAGGATGAGGATAAGTGTTGGAGACTTTCGGATACAGCCTATTTCTGGTTGTATTAAAGTGGGTACCATTCTGCCACATCTCTGTATAGGTATGGTTTACAAACCATGTAATAACTTTGTTTCAACCTGTAATGCGCTCTCCCGCCTGGTGGGCCTCACACCATCACTGTAGAGTGTTGTCAGCCATAGGGATGGGAGGGGGTAGATTCTCCCATAAACGCAGTAGCTCGAGAGGCTGAACAGATGCAGAATGCACTATTGGGGACACAAACTCAGGGGCATTGAGCTCAACGGGGTTCCCCTTAGGAAGTATGTAACAACAAATTCCCAAACGAGCAGAGCTACAACAATCACCTCCCCTCCCACAGTTAGCCATTCCAGCCTTCAGGTAGGGAATGAACCCAAGATAATAACTAGTGCCACAGGTGCACTGACAGTTACCACCTTGCCAGCCAACTATCCTGTTTCTTCTACTCAGAGACCAGGACTTCACTTGCTCCAGGGTGGTGGGTTTCTTCCAGTATGGATACTGTAGCTGGACCACGTGAAGGCCATCTGAACGCATTTCTGGGGGATGCTCTTCAGGGTCGGGCTACTCTCTGCGGTCTTCAGAAGCAAGTTCATTAATATCTGAGTAATAAGAAGGATAGTAGACATGCCCTACCCAGGAAACACAATAAGACATTAATAAAAAGAGTACATTCATAACAGTCCACCACTTTATACCAGTCGATTCAGACCGGTGACAGAGCAGGACTCATCTTCAGTGGGAGGCTCAATTAGAAATGGGTATGGACCATGTATTATGCATACCTTTTGCTAATAGTGTCCCCTCCCATATATCTCCTTGAGGATGCTTCACTACTACCTGATCTTCTGCCTGGAGCTTTCCCGGGTCACCACCCCTAACTCTGGATGCTTTCTGTCAAGGCTGGTAGTGATGGGACGGCAGCTATCAAGGGGTCAGTATTAGCATTCAAAGCTCAAAAGTCAATAGTCAGCTGCCACCCTACATTTGGCTTCTGCACTGGACACACTGGATTGTTATATGGAGAGTGCGTTCGAATAGTAGTCTCATCCTTTATCTGCTGGCTTATAATACACTGGATAGGTTGTGTGGCCTTGGGGAGATTTTGATATTGGGGTTTGTGTACTCCTTTCATGGGAGGCAGGGTTAGTGGGATTATCTACATTGAGTTACAGCTGCTATAGCTGTTTCTTCTGGTTCTCGGTGAGGCACTGCACACTCAAACTGCCAATTTTCTTGTTCAAGGGCAAACCGCTGTTCTCTTAGTACGTTAAGTCCCAGTAAGCTTGGTCCCCCTTTAAGTATTACTGTGGCCACTGTTACCTTAGAGCCATTAGGTAACATGAAGGTTGCTTGGATTAGATGTCCTGGTTGTCTGGTGCCTCCAACTCTAATTACTTGATAAGGAGTTTCTTTTTCCCCCTTCCAATCTGTGGAATCCAAAATGCAAATCTGGGCACCCGTGTTTAATAGTATATCAATTGACTTTTCACTTTTACTTTAATTGAATCTGTACAGGTATTCAAATTAAGGGGCCAATATTAACTTTAGATACTGGTCCTCAGCCTGCTACTACCCCCATTGTGGCTCCTTTTTTGGGGGGTTGGGATGGCTGGACTCCCTAGGCCATGTGATCAGGCAGGGTAAAAGCTGACGGCCCCGTGTGTGCCTGGGAAAATGTTGACAGTTTTGCTCTCAGGGCAGAGAATCTCTCTGGTGACACAGTTAGTGGTGCAGAAGGCTCTGCTTTTGGTCTTGCCCCTTTGGTACAGTGTTTAGCCCTCAGCCCTTACAAGGCATTGATGGGCAGTCTACTGATTTGCACTTCATTGAAACAGGCAGCTAACAAGTCTTTCCACGTTTTTGCCTGAGGAGTCTTGAGCCAGCCTTTCCCAGCTTTTCTCAACAATTCAGGGGGGTCAGGGAGTTTATCTTTCACTGAGGCCACTGCCATGGCCTTGGCAGTTTTCGTTGGCTTGGTAAGCCTTGGCTTGTGCAAAATGGGTAGAAGCCGCACTAATTGCTGGTTCGCATCTCTTACTGGATGATTCACTGCATCTGGCTCCAAGGCCAACAAGGCCGAGGTGCACTCTGTTGGTGGTTGCCAGCAAAACCTCCTCCACAGCAGTGCTGTCACAACTTCTGCATATGGCATGTGAGTCCAAACTGCTGTACGAATGATTTTAGTTAGTGATAAGAGATACAAGCAGCAGACAGCCTCTTTTAAATTGCCCCATGCCCAAGAGGCAGGGTTAAACTTCTTCTATATTACCATAACTGGCTGCAGTGGCTTGGAGTGCAGCAGAAAACAAAGTAATATTTTCATCACTTCTTGCAAACTGATTTAACTGGAGCTCAGGGCACAGAACCATTTGGGCTGCTTTAGCTCTATTCACTGACATTGCAAATGCCCCTTCACTATACATTTGAACTAGCCAGTTTATTACTGGTTCTCCTGGCTTGAATTCATGCTGCTTTTGAATATTTTAAATCTTTGCACAGGTAAAGGAATGCAGCTCTGTTTGGGGATTCTCTCCTTGTGGCGTTGAATGAGTTATCACCATGGGAAAAACTTGGCTGAGTTTCTCCCTCAGCAGGGGGAGCCCTGGCTAGGTTCCTCTCTCTGGGCAGGAACATACAGGGGTGTTTCAGCACCAGGCTCATCAGAAATCTCCTCCTCTCCATCAATTTCCTCCCTTTGATCTTCCCAGAGCTTAACTTTTGGTTTATCTCTATACAAATATTTGTGGGAGGTTCACTCCACAGCCTGCGCTAACTGCACTTTCTTCTGGACGGGAGCGGCCACGCGCGGGATCATAATTTTTCCTTTCTTCCATTTTACTGTTTCCAAGCAGCTCTGTATAGCTCACACAGCCTTGCATGCCATGCTGTTGGAATTTCTCACATCTTTTAACTCCTTACTCAGCTGGGTGACCTCTTCCCGGAGCTGGGCATTTTCTTCGTCCCCTAACCTCAGGCATGTTGCCAGCGGCCATGACAGGCACCCCTTCTCGGGCTTACCCAAGCAGCAGTAGCAAACCTAGCCCAATGATTGGGTACAGTTCCCAGGTCACTCCAGGCAGGTCTCAACCTATCCTTATCCCACCGGGGATTCTCCATCCCTGTCACCTCCTTAAGCAAAGCTACTAACAGGGCCCACGCAACTCCCTCCATTCCGACCTTTGTCTCCGGAGAAGAGCCTCTCAATCCTGTTCATGATGCCAATTTATGTCCCAGTCACCTGCAGAGGGTTCAGGATTGAGAGTATGGTCGAGGGTAGAAAGGTAAGAAAGATTTATTGATTTAACAAAAACACAACTACGTGTAGTAACAAAACAAACAATAACAGACCAAAGCAATTCGCGTCAGCAACTTGTCGGCAGTCCCCTTTGATGCCTGATACACAGCAAGCTTCTCTTTCCACAAAGTTCAGCGAAGTCAGGCGTCCCTGAACAACACTGTTCGAGGGGTACCGGGAAGGACCCTGGAATGTAGTCCTTGGGTTCCTCGAGGTCCACGGGCCCACTGATCCAGGCAACAGCTAACTAATCCTTTTCACAGAGCTGCATCTTTCTTCTGAATGGTTTCCAGATATTCTAGCCAATTTAAAGCTTTTGAATGTTACTGATAACAAACGACCACTCAGATTCCTTTTACTTCAACTGTCCTTATACTGACCAATTAGCAGTACAAGCCTTGCATTCCTTTGATAGGGTAATTTTAACTACACCACAAGGCCTTACTACTTCAAGGCTTTGCTAAATTTACTAGGCCTTACTTTATACAAGGCCTCAATACATTTTAATCTTTAATTTGGCTTTTAGCAACAACATATGGGGTCATCTAGACCCAGAACTCTTTCCTGCCTATGCAGGGGGTTGGACTTGATGATCTATTGAGGTCCCTTCCGACCCTAACATCTGTGAATCTATATAGCTTAATATCTAAACAAATACAAAAAAACACTTAGTTTAATCTTCATAGAGCCTTCAGCAAGCACCTTTATCACACAGATATAATTTCAGCTGTCATATTGCCAAAGCAGAGGAGCTTGATCCCAGCAATAAGGCATGATGGACTCTAATGCATGATCCCACAATTGTCTCCTACCATGCATGTATGGCATGCCAGAAGGTGTGATTATGTGAATTGCGCATTACATCCCATTGCGCCTTTACTTGCACATGTAGAGGTGGCCTAAGGAATACAGCAAGGTACAGTCTTATTAAAACTATTTAAATAAATCCCATATTGTGCTATAGTCTTAATCTTCTTCCTTTTTCTCCTTGAGCTCTTATTGTGGCCCATTTAGCACTCAAACTTAGTACAGCAGTTGCATTTCTGGGCCATCCTCTTGTTTTAATTAGTGTAGGATTTTTTTTTACTAGAATTTTTGAAAGTGGCTTACCAGTAAGTACTATTCCTGCCAGGCACCCTTGCTTCTTGGACAAAACCATATTTTCAATAAAGATGCAAACTCCCCAAGAAGAATCCCACCATCATAATAAATGTGATACCTCCCATAAACTATCTGCTTGTGTCTGAAAACCTGACTTTTTAGTGGACAACATAAGCTTCCCAACTTCCCAACATACTCCTCTCCTATGTTAAAGTATTATGGCTGAATGTATTGTACCCAGACAAACTCTACCCAGTAGGACTTCAAATTATACCTCAACAAGCTTGTATAACAATTTCCAACATAATGTGAAATGTCACTTTACTTTCAACCACAGCCATCCTGCAGTGATGGCACAATAGTCACAATCTTAGCCCCACTGAAAATGTAATCTTAACCATATCACAGGTTCGTATCATAACTGTGAATATGAAGGCTGGCTTCTAGTTAACTAATGTAAGAATTGGTGCCAGGCCCCCAAAATCTGTCAGTTTCATTGATATATTGGCCCCACCCACTTGAAATAAATAGGCTTTATTAATCATAGAAGGGAGACTCTAATATGTCAAAATAATATGATTTACTGAGGCTTCTGAAGTAACTGAGCAGCACAAAACCATCTTAAAAAGTGACTTGATATGTAAAAGCTTAATTTCCCTTGTTCTAAAACTTTTACCTTTTTTAATGAGTCTTAAAATGGAGAGGAAAAAAAGAAAGTGAAAGCAGCGCTCTTACAAGAGCTTCAGAAAAAAGCTTAGGTGCACTTTATTGCAGACACTGCACCAAATTCTTTGTACTTTTCTCATCTAGGCTTCAATATGCAGCAATAGTCTTTGTCCCCTCTAAACTTTTTACATTTACAGTTTTAAATAAAGAATGCAATTAATTAGAAAATTGCTCCAATCTATTATTTGATGGAGGAGTCAAAAGAATTCAGTACAAATGTGCTGATCCATTCAAGTAATTTTGGCTTCTCTATTTTGTAAAAGGTCAAGACTGTTTTCAGTACATTGCAATGTACCCTTTCTTTAATCTCAGTGCTGACGTCCAAGCTGAGAAGCAAGGTTTATTTGGTAATATCTTTTATTGGACCAGCTTTATAGTTGGGAGAGATGTGAGACAAGGTATCAAGCACAAAGTACTTGAAATTTTAGGGAAAG
>NW_005841855.1:2335358-2341139 GCF_000455745.1 Alligator sinensis | reverse complement strand
GGGAAAGATCTGTAGCAGCAGGAGCATGGAAAGATGCAGGAAGATCTTGTCAGTTACTTCATAGCAGACCTCAAAAAGAGCATGTTTTTGGAGTATCAAGGTGCTCTCTACTTTAGTTGAACAACCCTGTTCATATCAGAAGGTGATCTTTCAATAAAACTAAAATATATCATTCTTCAGATCCAACAGAATCTATTAGTTAAAATCTATGAATCTATAAAATGTCTTGACAAGTGGATAATTCGTTAGGATACCTGTGTGCATGTAAAATTCAAATGTCCAGATTACCCTTTCTGTCACATATGTATTTATTTTAAATACTTATTTGTATTAATAGTGTTTTGCTGTCTTTACTGGCGGTTATCTAAAATAGGTTTTTCAGAGATGAAAAGTGCTCTTATCTTCCTGAATTGCAATGGATGTCAATCCATTGGGTTTAGAAATGCACATGTGCAAGATTATTCTGGTAACACAGAATGGTCATCTGAATCCGTGTGAGCTACTGCTAGGTGGAAGCAGGACCCTTAGTTGTATGAGCAGTCCCAACATTTCAGTATGTCAGTAAAAATGCCAGGAGTCTCTTGGGGAAGTGGGAAACGTCTGTTGTGGAGATGTGGGGGCTGTGTTGTGTGTAAACAAAACAAGAGGTGTGTAAACGACACTTTAAAGTGGGCTAAATGATTTTGCACTGCTTTAATGGTGTCTGTGTTTGCATGCGTCAGCAGAGTATTGTGCATTAATTCCAGCCAGTGTAGGAAATTCAGTGGTATAATGCGCCTTAAATGACTTGAGGTGCAGCAAACTAAAACTCCTTTAAGGAGTTTTAGTTTGCTGCCCCAAAGCTGCGGAGCAAAGCAGCGGTCTCATGCAGCTCCATGGCTCTGCAGGCAGCCTGGCAGCAGCCCAGGAAAGCAGGCTCTGCCCAAGAAAAGAGGGAGCCTGCTCTTCCCCCTCCCCTCACCTGCCTGACCGCCTGAGTTGTGTGGGGTCCCAGTGCTTCCCTCTGTGGCTGCAGTGCCCCCCAGCACCACCCAAGTTGAGTGCCTGCAGGCGGGTGCCACCTGAGGGGGTCTGCTGCTGCCACGGAAGGTAGCACCAGCCCTCCCCCACCCCACAGCCCAGGGATCCCTCTGTCCACTGGCAGCTTACCCTCCCCTCCCCACTGTTGGAGAGGCAGGTAAGTGGGGGGGAGGTGCACAACATGGGGGTTTAATCAGGCCTAAATTGAAATGGTGTTTTTTAAAAACCACTGCTTCAGTTTAAGGCCCCTGTTTCATCTACACATGCCCATAGCACTCAGTCTAGGAAAAGGTGAGTGAGGGTGACCAGAAGGTGAGTGAGGGTGACCAGTAGGAAGAGACGCTGTGGAAATCATGAATAGGGCTTTTTAGTATCTTGATAGATTTAAGTCCCTTTATCTTCATCTTGGTGTAATAACATCTAGAGCTCAAAGCAACAAGGAGTTCTCCCTTAAAAACTTTTGTGGGTCATCTGCTGCTTAAGTAAAGAGTGACATGAGCAACCACAGGTCACAAATAGATGAAGATATCTGGACATTGCCTAGATGTAGCAAAAAGTGTGTCCAGGATGAGAAAGCTGAACAATCAAGCAAGTTTGCACCCTGAACAAGTCAACCCAGTTTGAAGAGTGCATATCAGCTTAGGTACATTAGATTTGCAGATTTAAGCTATTCACTTTAATTCTCTATGTGAACAAGCCCTAGGGGGGAAAAGGCATGGTGTTAAATCAGGTGGGGAAATATATAAGGTCAGAACCTAGCCTAGATAAGGTGATTATTAGTTTTATCTGAGTTGGCTTACTAAAAATTAAAGACTTCATGGATCTTTGGTTTATTGTGACTTTCTAAATCAGTGAAAATGACAAATTGCCTTATCTGTGGTAAGACGTTTGCTTATACAGGCCACGTAACAGTTTACGTATAAGTTATACATATCTGTATAAATTAGAATCTCGTAGACTTTTAATTATCAGATTAACAAGTTGGTATATAATGAAATGTTTCCATTACTTTCAATGGGTATTGTTTGAAGCTTATGGTATACAATATTTTTAATATGGATGTCACTGTATTAATAGCACCTTCTTAACATTCCCAATGTTTCCATAAGGGTGTACATTTCTCCTGAATTTTTATGTACCATTGAACATTTCTTCCAATGATCCAGGAAGTCCACTTTCCAAATAAAACTCTGCTATCCAAGCTGAAGATAAAATTTTCTTTTTCTTTCTAAATTCATCTTATTAATGCATATTCTATTGTTTGAGGGTCTTGATTTCAAAATGTAGTTTATGGAATGCATTTTTCTTGTCACGAACCTGTATGTTCCTTATAGTACTTTTTAACAAAGGGAAACATTAAGCTTAAATGAATATCCCCATGTATCCTAGCAACAGGATATGATTAATAATACCTTTCACCCAAGCGTATGTAGATGAATGTCTGAAAGTGAAAACAAATTCAGAATTGGTTTGTGGGAGATTGGCAGGGCAGTAAAAGAGAGCAGGTAATGTGATAAGATCCTTTAGTTGTCTTTGTTACAATAGGAAAAGAAAATAATGGATGTATTTAATGTGTGGAAACTGTCTCAAAGTGCAAAACAAGATGCATAAAGACTTTTTTTTTCTTTTCATTGAATAGATGACATGATGAGAGGGAGTATAAATATCCTTGCTTCCCATGATTGGTTATTATTACTGATTTAGCATCCATGCTTTTCCATTTGTGAAGAATCGGAAACAGTCAACAATAATTACTGTACCATCAAAGCTAAAATGAAATGCATTATCATGTGTTTACTTGATTCCAAGACAAGCTTTTTTATCCAAATTCAACATGGGGGGAAAAGAAAGCCTAGTCTTAGAATTGAATATCAAGTAAAAATGCAGTATCTGCCATAAGAAGAGGCACCAGGAATCCATTCAATGAGGTACAAAGCAATTCAGAACTCAGCACAGAGGCACATGGTGGTGTGGGACCCAGGGTAGTGGGGGAGCTGGTAGAGAGGTAGCTAGCAGTGTGGCACACAGTAGCATGGAGGGCTATAGGTGGTAAGGGGACAAGTGGCAGGGAGGGTCAAGGTGAGGGGGGTGGTAAGGGGCCAGGGTATTATTGCCTGTCCCCCATGCTACTTACCTCCCTGTAGCTTGTTCCTCTGCCACTGCTTTCCTTGCCTCTTGCTCCCCTGGTACTGCTTTCCCCACTGCAATGGTGGAGACAAATTTAAGATGGCCATCCAAGAATTAGAACCCGTACACGAAAAATTATAATGAATTTGTTCATCTATAGAATCTAATTGTTGGAGAGTCGTCTTAAACAATATAATTTATATCAGAAATTGGCATTGGCAGTGCCTTTCTAATGAAACATCGTTTTCTTGCATAATCATCTGCAGAAATAAGCTATTGCAGTGCAAAAGCACAAGTGTTTGTACTGAAGACTTCAGTACAAAAGCTGCAGAAGCTTTTTTTTAATTAATTGTTTAATTATACTGATAGCACGCTACCTTCTCTGTGAAACCCATAGTGAATATTTCCAATTTACAGGACTGCATATATTTTTATTTGCTGTGCAGTGCCAAGGTGACACTTTCAGTTTATTATATTTAATTCATAAAAGCTATGGGGAAAATACTTTACAAGGTGAACTGTTGATAATATACCTTGTACCCATCTTGTTCTATTTTCATCCACTAAACTACAGATTAGTAATTGGTCTAGTCCCCCTTTTTTATTATGGTCCTGTGTGTATAAGAATTATTTTAAACTTTTTACTAATAAAATAGAAGGGGAAAGTTTCCTTCTGTTAATAAGAAATCTTAATTTTCATGATAGGGTTGCAGTTCATGTTTATTGTAATATAGTTTTTAATGGCAGTTCTTTCATAAGGTAAGAGGATTGCTATGTTAAATGAGGAAACTGGTTCATGGTACCTTGGGTATCTTTCTTTTGGAATAAGTAGACTTGTTTGTGATTTTTTTTCTTTTTTCTTTTTTATATTTTTAGATTGTAGTGCCTTCACTGGCTCAGGCTAGGAACTGTGGGGGTGCTAGAGCAAGTCCTCCTTTTCCCTCTGCAGTGGCCAGAAGGCTGGAGGAAAGCTGAGCCACGGGGCAGGCATGGCCAGACCCCAGTAGGCCACTGAGTATGATTGGGGAGTGTGCCTGGAGGGAGAAGGGGGAAGCAGCCCTTGCCAGGCTTGTACCCAAGTGTCAATGTGTGGACAGATGCCGGCCTTGGGTGACAGCCTGAGGCAGAGTAGGGAGGGGGATTATACGCCCCTCCCCCACTCTCCCACTGGCACAGGAACCCAGCTGAAGTCTACCTGGCTTCTCCCCACTCCCCCACTTGCCACTGGAGCAGCATCGGGGGGGCATGGCCAGAAGCCAGCCCTGGCAGCAGCCTGAGGTGAAGTGGGGGAGAGGAGGAAGGATTAAAACCCCCTCTCTCCCCTTTCCAACTGGCATGGGACCCCAGCTAGGGTAATTCAAGAGGTGGGGAGTGTGGCCAGACACTGGCCCTGGGCAGCAGCTGCCAGTGGGACCCCAGCTGGTAATCCCTGCTTCCCTGCCATACTCCACTGCCACACCCCCTGCTCTCTGCTGTAGCAGGAAGCGGGGTTGGGGGGGCGGGGGACAGAAGTGTGGCAGGGGGACAGAAGGCTGGGATCTTGTGGGCCATAGAGGGGGATAAACCCCACTTCCTCCCCTCCACCTGAGCCTGCTGGCCCACATCCCTGCCTCCTCCACTCCAGCAGGGGAAATGCCTGGCAGGGGCTGCTCCACCTCCTCAGGCAAGCTAGGCTGTGTCCTCAGCCAGGTTTCCCACTCCTATTCCCCTTGTCAGCCAGCCCCAGAACAGAGGGGTGGGGCCAACCCTACTGTACTTGAGCAGACAGCACAGCCCAGCCCAGGGCTGCAAAGCATCCTGGGAGTAGGGGGGTGGGGGCTGTTTTAACTTGAACCAGGAAGAGGTCTGGGAAGATAGTTCCATAAACCAGTTTAACCCAAATCAGTTAAGTCTGATATTACATTTAACCAGGTTTATCTTAAACCAGTTTCAGCCAGTTTGAAACTGGTTTATGTGTGCTTATTTCATAGATTTCATAGACATCAGGGCTGGAAGGGACCTCGGAAGATCATCGAGTCCAGCCCCCCGCCCAAAGGGCAGGAAGTCAGCTGGGGTCATAGGATCCCAGCAAGATAAGCATCCAGTTTCATCTTGAAGGTGTTCAATGAAGGCGCTTGAACCACCTCCGGTGGCAGGCTGTTCCAGACCTTGGGGGCTCGGACAGTAAAGAAATTCTTCCTTATGTCCAGCCTGAAACGATCTTGAAGTAGTTTGTGACCATTCGACCTCGTCATCCCTTGGGGCGCTCTGGTGAACAAACGTTCCCCCAGATGCTGGTGGTCACCCCTGATAAACTTGTAGGTGGCCATCAGATCACCCCTAAGCCTGCGCTTTTTCAGGCTAAAGAGCCCCAGGGCTCTCAGCCTGTCATCGTAGGGTCTGCTTCCCTGACCTCTGATCATGCACGTGGCTCTTCTCTGGACTCTCTCAAGCTTCTCCACATCCTTTTTGAATTGTGGAGCCCAAAACTGGACACAGTACTCCAGCTGCGGCCTCACTAAGGCCGAGTACAGGGGGAGAATGACGTCCCGGGATTTGCTTGAGAGACGTCCCGGGATTTGCTTGAGACGTCCCGGGATTTGCTTGAGATCATCGAGTCTGACCCCCTGCATAGGCAGGGAAGAGTGCTGGGTG
>NW_005841855.1:2309762-2333851 GCF_000455745.1 Alligator sinensis | reverse complement strand
CATGGATTTTAACCCAGAGGGTCTCCAGCCGTCCACCCTGGTCGCCAATATCAGCTTGCAGGGACGTGTAGCTTTCCTTAACATAGAGAGCTACCCCCCCGCCCTTTTTCTCTACACGATCCCTCCTGTACACGGTATATAGCCATCTATACCCGTGGTCCAGTCATGGGTGGAGTCCCACCAGGTCTCTGTTATCCCTATGACATCATAATTGTTTGCACTGAGCAGGAGGATGAGCTCCTCCTGCTTATTCCCCAAGCTCCTGGCATTAGTGTACAGGCAGGCAAGTGCCCCCTGGGGGCTCCTTCCTTGCCCACAGATTTTACCAGGGCTGGGGCAGGGGTGGGCTCCCTGAAGCGCCATGATCCGCTGGCTTTGCAAGGATTGCTCAGCGGGCCAGCAGTGGGGGACGGCAATAATAACAACATTATCTTCTGTTTTGTTACAGGTTCAAATCAGTTTCTAATCACATAAACCAGTTTATATGCAACTTCTGTCCCTAGCCGTAATGCCCTGTGGGTCAGCTGTTGAACCATTTGCTTAGCTAAGTATGCAGAGGGCTAATGTAGAAAAACTAAATAAAGTTAGCAGATGTGACCCCATGGTACTCCTTGTACCTATATTAATGTGAGATTGGAAGCCACTGAGGCTTCTGGTACACATATGCAGCCTCCTGCTTGAATGGTAGGTCATTACTGAAATATAATAAGTAATTATGATAAAGTACTTTAAAAGTAGTATAAGTATTTATCTTGTATCTTAAGTATTGTATCTTGAGTATTATAATTTATTATAGTACAATAAATATATTACTGAATATTGATTAGTGAAGTATTAAAGATAAGGTAATAAAGATATCAGTTTTGTTTTGTCTTTTCGGAGAATTACCTGCTTTTTCACACAAAGTTCTATTATTTTTCCAATCTAGAAAGAGAGAAAATGAAACTTTACTGTAGAAACAAATGAGGGATTTTTCCTCACTCCTGTGGTCTTATGCTGGTTTTACTGAAATGGCTAGAAATTTAGCTGTTAACTCGGTTGGGAAAAGAGTAAGCCCCTGTTATTCATCCAGTTTCACTGCAAACGCAATCTCTCCATATCTTAACTTGTGACTCCATTTGTCTCTATTAATGGATTTTTTTTTGTTAATTTTGGGACCACTTTTTAATGCAGCAAAACAAAAAAAATGGGTCATACATCATGTCTTGTTCAACCCCAAACAAAATTTTCATGCATTTTACCTTTAAGAATAATCTTACGTAAATCTTTAAAAGTAAAATATAACTTTGAAATAATAAGTATTTTATTTAAAAACTATCAAAGCAAGATATTTTGACTTTAAAAATCAAGGTTTTTTAAAAGCTGAAACCATCTGCAGAATTCAAAACGAATTATTTAATAGTTTGATCTACCTGGAATTGCATTTTTCAGTGAATAAACTATGTACCAAAACTATTTACCCTTCTTTACTCTCCACCTGCCTTCCAGGATAGGTAGCAGCATGAGACTACGATAATAAATGTTACTTTTTTTAAAAACCAAACAAAAAAAGACAAAACTGCTGTCAGTTTTCTTTTACATCATAGTTTCCATGCACCACAGGAGAGAGACTTTCCCATGTCCCTTAAATTAAATAAGGTCAGAAATCATTGTTTTCAAACAAACCACATTTTCCAATCAGTCAAGTTTAAGATGGAGTACAACAAAATAGCTGTGCATTACTGTTTTGCAATATGCAAGATTTCATTGTTTAACATAGTATTGGAATCCTGTGTGTTTATGCAAGCAAAACAAATCTGAAATGATAAATGGTGAGCGCAGGAAAAACTGACAGGTTGCCTTATACTGACTAAATGCGGGTATGAAAATATTTCCATGCAGTTTTCCTACGTGACTTCTTGGATTCAAATAGGTAGATGCAACTGTACTGGGTGAAGTAGGATACAATATAACAGAAGTCTCTTTTGGGCTTTGGGTGGTGTTTGTTGGGGTTTGTTTGAGTACCCACTAATGAAGAAATAATTCGTAGTTTCTAGGTTCAGAAGGGACCTGAACAGATCATCAAGTCCGACCCCCTGCCCTGGGCAGGAAGGAGTGCTGGGATCATAATACCCCAGCCAGATATCTATCCAACCTCCTCTTGAAGACCCCCAAGGTAGGAGAGAGTGCCACCTCCCTTGGGAGCCCATTCTAGAGCCTGGCAGCCCTAACCATAAAGTAATGCCTCCTGATATCAAGCCTGAACCTACTCTCAATGAATTTGTGGCCATTATTCCTTGTTATGCCAGGTGGTGCCCGGGGGAACAGAGCCTCACCTATTTTCCACTGGTTCCCCCTGGTGAGTATATATAGACAGCCACCAGATCCCCTCTCAGTCTTTTTTTGTGGAGGCTGAATAGATTCAGGCCCTTTAGTCTATCTTCATAGGGCCTGGCCTGCTGCCCCCTGGCCATGCGAGTGGCCCTCCTCTGGACCCTCTCAAGGCTAGCGACATCCCTCTTGAAGTGCGGCACCCAGAACTGGACACAGTACTCCAACTGTGGCCTGACCAGTACCGCATAGAGGGGAAGGATCACCTCCCTGAACCTGCTTGTGATACATCTGTATATGTACAACAAGGTGCGGTGAGCCTTACTGACAGCTTCCTCGCATTGGCGACTCATGTCCATCCTGGAGTCAACAATGACTCCAAGATCCCTTTCAGTCACTGTGTTGTTGAGAAGGGTGTTCCCCAGCCTATAGGTATGTTGCAGGTTCCTTCTCCCTAGATCAGCACCTTGCACTTGTCTGCGTTGAATTCTATCCTATTCTCATCTGCCCACCTCTGTAACCTGTCTAGATCTAGCTGGATTCACATCTATGTGTCATCAGTGAATTTGGACAGCGTGCTTTCTATGCCCACCTCCAAGTCACTGATAAAAATGTTGAATAGCACAGGCCCGAGGACCAAGCCTTGGGGAACTCCACTGCCCACATCCCTCCAGGTCAAAATTGACCCATCCACCACCACTCCCTGGGTGCAACCATCAAGCCAATTTGCCACCTATCTTACTGTAGCCATCAATGCCGCAGTTGCCTAGCTCTTTTATGAGAATGGGGTGAGAAACAGTGTCAAAGGCTTTCTTGAAGTCCAGATATACAACATCCACCTAAATGCCTGCATCCAAGGACTTGGTGACCTAGTAGTAAAAGGAAACAAGTTTAGTCAGGCCAGATGAACCCGTGTTCGTTGCCCCTGAGCATTACCTCCCATGCTGAGCCCCTGCAGATATGCTCTTTAATAATTTTCTCCAAGGTGTTCCCAAGAACCAAGGTGAGACTGAATGGCCTATAGTTCCTGGGTCCTCCTTTCTCCCCTTCTTGTAAATGGGGACCACATTGGCCCTTTTCCAGTCCTCTGGAACCTGGCCAGAGCACCACAAGTGCTCATACAGCCATGCCAGGGGCCCTGCTATGACCTCCGCCAATTCCCTCAGTACCCTTGGCTGAAGAGCATCTGGACCTGCTGATTTAAACATGTCCAGCCCCTCCAAAAGTTCCCTAACTAGATCATCCTGGACCCTAGGCATGGCATCATGTCCCCTGACCCGGTCCATAATCCTTGTGGGGGAGTTGTCCCGGTCCCAGCTCAGAAATATGGAGGCAAAGAACTCGTTGAAGAGATCAGCTTTTTCCAAGTCTCCAGTGTCTTTCTTACTAATCTCCTTAGCTCATTGAAGTTGGCCCTCTTGAAGTCAAGGATTTTTGCCTTACTGCTTCCTTTCACCACCCTGCGCCGGATAGTAAATTTCAGCAGACAATGGTCATTAACGCCTAGGTAGTTGAGCACCCACAGATTCCTCACAAGGTCATTGCCTGTGGCAAGGACCAAGTCCAGCAAGGCATTTCCTCTGGTAGGATTGTGTACCTCCTGGGTTAGGTGAAGGTCCAGTATGCAAGATAAAAACCTACGTGAGCAGTCGGACCTGGCTGACTGATCCTCCCAGCAGATGTCTGGGTAGTTTAGGTCACCCGTGACAACCACGTCCCTTGTCCTTACAGCCTTTGTGAGCTGACCTGAAAATTCCAGGTCCAGTTCATCCCCCTGGTGAAGCGGTCTGTAGTAGACGCCCACTATCAAGTCCCTTTCCCCACCCCACCCTTGCATTCTAACCCAGAGCACCTCAGTTTGCCCCTCTTCTCAACCCACCCTGATCATTGAGGACATGTACTGCTCTTTAACATAGAGCACTACACCCCCCTTTTTTCCCTACTCTATCCCGTCTCTACAACCTATAGCCCTCAATGTCTACTGCCCAGTTGTGGGTAGAATCCCACCAGGTTTCTGTAAGTCCAACCATGTCTGGGTTTTTTCTAGCTAGCAGAAGGGTGAGTTCCAATCAGCCAATCTGGAAGAGAAAACATGCTTATGTTTCGGGGAGAGAAAGGAAATTGTGCAACATGTTTGCAGCTCATGTTTTCAGAGGTTACCTGTGATATTTGGATAACCCCATTTTTGAGTGCCTAACCTGGGAAAGTTTGAGGAGCCCATGCTTCAGAAATTGTAGAACATTTGTGCTGGGTCTAGTAGAGAGATATGAAGCTTGCAGTGGCTTTTTACTTTCCCAGCTCCTCTGTTCTTTGCAATAACATGTTCTGAGCATATTTGAGAAAAGAAGATGAAGAAGCAGAGGGTAAGGAGGAAGAGGAGAGAGCAAAGTGAGTGTTTATTCTTTTGTTTCACCCTTTCTGTCTCTCCTACCTAATTTGCCGACAAAAACATTTGCACACATTTCCCTGATCCTGAAATAAACAGTGTTCTACACATTCACCTTTGCACTAGGTGTCTCAGGTTACATTTATACTGCTGCAGTGCAATGAGTGTTCACATGTGCAAGCCACAATGTTGGATCGCCTACATTTAAAGAGTAACTTTTCTGTAGCATGACATTTTGTAGCATGTAGACCAGGGATGGGCAAAATATGGCCCACGGGCCATATTCGGCCTACCAAGGGATTCTTTGCTGGGGGAGGGAGGGGGGTCCGCTTTGGGTCCTTTAGCCCCACCTAGCCCAGGCACAGGGAGCAGCCTGGGTTGTAGCCCTTGCGGCCAGTCCCACTACTTCTAGGTGTGTAGTGGGCCAGGGGTGGTGCAGCGGCTGGACTGTTTCCTAGAAGCCCCCACAGTGGTGGCTCACTCTGTCCAGCTGCTGCTACCAGTATCTCTGCTGCTGCCACTGGCCTTGGCCCCACTGCTCGAGCACTCCAGCCCACCTGCCCTGCACCTACCATTGCAGGCAGCAGACAGAGCAGGTGGGCAAGGCCTCCACTGAGACCAGCCTGGGACCTCTGTGGGTGGGGTGCACTCAGCCAAGTAGATGGGATGGGGCCAAGTAGATGGGATGGGTGGGGAGCACTGTTCAGGAGTGGGGAGAGTGGATGGGGCCAGGATCGCGGGGCAGTAAGAGCATGGGGCTGGTGCCTGGACCCAGGGCAGAGCTGCAATCCACTCCCCACACAGCTCTTCCCGCAGAACTGGTACCGGTAGCAGGGACATGCAGGGAGTGGATCGTGGCTCTGCCCTAGGATCTAGCCCCTCAGTCTCTGTCCTGTGATCCCAGCCCGCCCTGGCTGAGCACACCCTGCCTGCAGCAGTTCCAGGCCAGTGGAAAGGAAAGTGGCAGGTTCCAAGCAGATTGCCCAGCCACAGCAAGCTCTCATGGAGCCGTACTGGGCCCATGCTGCTACTACTGAAGAGCACCAGCTTTCCAGTGCTCCCATCACATGACTGCAGCTGAGGCTGCTGCCTCAGCCACTAATGCTTTTGAAGTACTGGCTCTCCCTTCCCCAGCATGTGTCAGGTATCATGGAGTGGGTCACAGGAGAGTAGCTCTTCTCACCAACCTCTGCCACCCACCAGGCAGCAGATAGTGAGGAGGAGTGGGTAAGGGGAAGAAGAGCTGTCCTTCATATCCCCTCCTGCCCCATCACCCCAGTGAATATCTGGGGGCTGTTCTTGGCACTAGGGTCACTGGCAGTTTCCAGCTGATGACTGCCAAAAGGGAAGAAGCTGGCTGACAGTGATCCCGCTCACTGGCAGACACCCCTAGAGGTGGGAGTTGGGGAGCAAAAGAGCGACATCCCCAATCACACTCTTGGCTAGAGAGTGTGCCTTAGAGATTAATTGATAGTGCTTCAGCCAGGGAGCTGTGCACACCCCATAGCACTTCATTTTTTGTATTGTTACAAAGTGTTACTGTGCTTTATAATGGTAAGAACCACCTGTATCCAAGACCCCAGTGCTTCGTTTACAAATCTGATCACCAGGGATCCTGGTTTTCCCTGATAAAAAATCAGAAACTCTCAATAAAAACTCTAAAATCCGTGATTAAAATGAAAGGCCTCTCACTCCCTCCCCAGCTCCCCCCAGGCCTACTGGTGCTCCCCACTCCAACCCCCGCCCCCAGCCCCCTCCTAACCCTGCTCATGCCCCTCACTCCCTCCTCCACAGCCCCCTGACCCTGCTCGTGCATAAACAGCCTAAACAAATGCCCTCAGGATCCCAGCATTTTCCATTTATAGATGTGAATCTGTTCCATAAACCAGGAAGTGTCTTTTCTTAAGCCCCAGCAGTCCTGACCAGTGTCCCATTTTTAGGGAACAGAACCCAGAGCAACTCATTTTTTTTGTACCTCTTCAAAATGCCAATAGTGTCTCCCTGGACGGGATTCCAGGAACAATTGGAGAGTAAAATGTGAAGTGAGCTAGCCCACTTTGTGTGTAACACCCCAAAATGGATAAAATGTAGCCCCCAACAGTGGCACTGAATATACGACAGTAAGCAGGGTTGAGACTGACTTTATTAGCATGTGCCTAGTGTCAGTAAGGCATTTACATCGCATCCATTTTAGGATGTAGCATGCCCCCATACTATGCTTCACTAATGTAGTCCAGAGGCATGTAGATGTGTCCTTGCCTCTAAATTTAGTTTGATTATTTTTGCTCACACTTCTTGCAGTTCCTTAGATTTTTCTCACCCTCAGCTGGATACGTTTGATGTTTCTGGGTACATACAGACATTTGGAGAGGTTAGGGGGACATTAAATTGAGTCAACGTGATCATCTGATCTAAACTAAATTGGGATGGGGGATTGGGGGTTCAAACAGGGTCTGCGGGGGGTGGTAATCAGGAGGGCAAACAGAGTCTGCAGGAGGGATTGAGGGAAGGGGAGCCAGTAGACTCCGCACTGGGGATTGGTGGTACTGGGAGTGTTTGGCAGGATCAGGTGGGCAAGTGGGGTCTTTGGGGTGCTTAGAGGGATTGGGAGTGCTAGCAGGGTCCATGGAGGGTTGGTGGGGATGGGGGTGGGGTTGGCAGGATCAGGGGAACTAGCAGAGTCTGCAAGGGGGAGGGGGGGAGGGGTTTCCCTTCCCCATCCCCCAGGACCAGAGGATATGTTTAGCCCCCTGACCTTCCCCTCCAATGAATACCCTCCTCCCCCACTTATCCCATTTTCAGACCCATCTAACCTTCCTGAACATGTATACAATTCACACTTAGATTGACCTAGCAAGGGATTTAAGTGTGGAGTCCACACATGGATGAACTAACTTTATTGGGTGGCCATTTTTTACATGCTCTAACCTCCCCAAACATCTCTGCCTAACCTCTGTTACATTATATTCTTCCTCTTTGTTCTTCAGCCTTTATTTGGTTGTCTTGTATTTGGTCTCCCCTGCCAGGCCTTTTACCCTTATTTGTGTGTATTTTCCCCTAGTTCTGTCTGTCTTTGATCAGTTCAAAGTGTAAAAGGGGAATATCTGTCTTCAGTCTTTTTTTTTCTTTCTCTAGCTGTGTTCATTTTTTTCTTTTTTGCTACCTAAATCTAAGCATTCCCCAACAGTTATTCTTGCTACAGTGTTTCGTAGCTAGAGCAAGATAGCATCACACTTCCAACACCACTTTTAAGAGAAGAACTTTTCAGCTATATAATATTGTTTTGATCTGGAACTGGAGGGCTAGGCACATCTGTTAGGTATTCAGCTGTAACATTTGGATCTTAATCTTTGTTGTCCCATGACCATCTGAGGAGCAGTGTCACATTGTCTGGCAGTGGATTCATGCTGCCCTGGACTCTTGGGCAATAACATTTTTCCTGGCTGCTGAGCTATCGTTATTGCTTTTATATATATTAAAAAAAAAAACCCACACTCAGAAATACAGTAACGTGTGGTCAAACTGCATTCAATAAGCCTCAGCTAGTTCATTTAAAGTCCAGGAGGACTTGTGGAGCATGGTATAAATATAAACTGTTTCAACCCCCTATTTCATCTGTCTGTGGAAAATATAGATAGATCTCTAAGTGTGTGGATAAATCTAAATGCCTATTAAAAGAACAAAAAACCTCAGTACCTTAGGGCACAAACTCTAGTGTTGTGGCTGTTAGTCAGCCACTGGTTTTTGGCATTCAGTAAAAGGTTGTTTTTCACACCTGTTCACCATTTGTGCACAAAATGGGTGAAGACATTTATAACTGGCTAGCAAAGCTGAAATTAAAAATGAAAAAGAGGGGAGTAAAATCTATTCTGAAAGTACCAAAAGGAAAAGTACAAATCTACAGTAAAAACGATTTTAGGGGCATTAGAACAACTTATTTTTAAAATCTGAATTCTTTTTTTTAAATATGAATTAATGCTGGCCAAGAGACATAAATGAAATAAGTTCAAGCTTACAAATAGAGGTTTCAGTCTTGCAGCTGACTCTTTGCAAAGCCCCACTGTGACCCATGTAATTGCCATTCCTGTTTCTAACCCATAAGATCACCTCTGTGTGAACACTATTGCTCCCATGGTAGCCTTTTTGATATTCATAAGGCTATCTTTCTTTTTGTTTCTTCTTAGAGACTTTTCAGCTTGTTGCAACCAGACAAACTGGGTGAAAATGTATTATTTTCCCACATTTTTTAGGAAGTTTTATGTAGTTCAGAACAGGTCAATTCTGATTCCAGTAGTGGTAGGGAAAAGAAAGGAAACTGTTGTTCTACCCAGCAACAGTAATTAAACCCTAAGCCAGGGGTGCCAAACATATGGCCCACAGGCCAGGTCCAGTCTACAGAGCCCCACTGTCCAGCTCCCCATTACCTCCCCTGGGCCTGATGAGACCTACATGGAGCACAGCTTTGCCCATGGTACAGGGCTGGTCTGCAGGTCAGATCCTGAATGCAGACCTCCTCCCCCTCCCCTAGCATATCTCCAGCTAGTGATGAACCTGCACTGCGTGCAACATGGATCCTGGAGTGGTTGGAACAGGCACCACACATGATGCACTCCAGCTGGAGTGGCAGCCACATTGCACATGGTGGCCACCCCAGCCAGACTGCACCCCATGTGGCTCCTGCTCTGGGACGTGTGCTGCACAAGGTGCTTGCTCCATCCAGTTTGGGAGCTGCACTGCACATGCTGCTTGCAGGCACCATGTGCACCACTTGTCCTGCACTGCTTGGAACAGGTGCCATATGCAGTATAGTCCCAGAGCTGCCAGGGTGGCCACCACATCACTCATCTGGCCGATGGAGCTGAATGAGTTTGAGATCTCTGCCCTACACAATAAACTGTATAGGTTTATAATGGATAAATCTAGCTAGATAGCTCTACATTTGATAGGATTATAAAATTAATGGATGAAGAGAAAGTGATGTAATAAAGTTTGCATTTTAGTGAAGCATTTGATACTTGCATGAAAAACTCATTCAGGGTGATATGGATAGAACACTGGTGTATGGGCCATATATTAGTTGAAAGCAAAGAAATTGTAACAAACTGCGATGGGAGAAGTGGGTTAATGGAGGAATCAGAATGAAGCCCAAGTTTTTATTATTTAATATCATCATTAATACAGCTCTGGAACATTCTCTTAGTTCCCTCTCTTTATTGCAAGCACTACTAAGGCAGATAAATAATGCATTGGCACCTAGTGAGATTAAACATGGACAGAAAATAACAAAACAAGATTCATCGTGGAAAGGTTCAGACCTAATAATACTGGAGAATAATAACTAGAAACATCTATGTGATAGGAAGAAGAAACAAACTAGTGATACTGAGAGCGCCACAGGGAGTTGTAGAGAATAGCAGATTAGATCCCCTGCTGGGTGAATTGGAGGACCTGGAATATTTAGTTGGGTACCAGGAACATAGAGACAAATTAGAAGGAGTTCAGCAAAGTTTTACACAAATGATTAGTACCAAGAGGAGTTCACTGAGAAAATATAGCTGTTTTCCACACAGTTTGACTTAGAGATGATAAAGGCACTGATCTTGCAATGAACTCAGTATAGGCATACTCAAGTGCTAATTTGAAACTGCAGTCTAAGGGAGGACATAATTCTGAACAGTGGAAAGGAATACATTAAGATTAAACCAAGAGGTATGCAGCTAGAAACTAATAAGAGATTAAGAAAGGAAAACTATCCAGACAGTAAGAGATACTGGGCCTCTTGAACAGCTTCCCATAGGGAGTCATCAAAAATTATGTTGCTTGGGATGTTTTGGCTGGACTGGGGAAAACACCATAAAATGAAGGGAAACAGACTAGATAACTGCTATGTCTTTATGTTCTTTAATGTCTTCAGTCAGATCCTAACACTGGTAAAGATAGGCTCCATGTTTAGAAAATGTTAATCTAACCCAGCGGTATATCCTCTTTATTTTCCACAAAACTGTTCCTTGGCCCGGAGGTCTGGCCCTTCCCACCAGTGTCTGAAGTCTGGCCCTCCTTTTTCCTACCCTCTAAATCCACTAACTAACAAACATGTTGTGAAAGGGAAAAATCCCATTGTGCCTGAATAAGGACTTATTCTTTTGATGTCTAGAATTTTTATTTGCTTCCAACGGTTATAGTAAAAGCATTCAACTGTATATAAAAAACAAATGGGGAAAACCTGTAAGTTAAATAACCAGTGCTCAAATTGTAGAGCAGAATAGCTACAGTATAATTTCACTTAACACTATTAATCTTCCCATGGATTGGAGATTATCAAAACATTTTCACTGAAACATTTTATATGAAAATTAATGCTTGTCAAAATTGACACATTTTGAAAAACTGCTTTCAATAAATTTCCAGAAAAAACTGAAACAATTTTTATTTAAAAGATATTCTGAATGTTTTTGAATGTCAACGTTTCATTTAAAAATTATTTATAAAAAAATTTCATTTTTATATTACACTTTTTCATGTACCAGTGATGCTAGTTATACTCAATTCTGAAAATTAAGAGGAGGATTGCAATAACTAATTAACCAGAGATATGCATTCTGGGGAATAAACCTTTATCAACTACATAGAAAATGAGAGAGCAATCCTTCAGAGAATTTCTAGATTAATCCATTACTAAATAAAATGAAACAAATGTATTACTTTTACTAACAAATTCTTGTTATTATGTCCATTTACATATCTGCTGAAGTAAAATATACACATTGTGAATGCAAATGATAAGGAATCAATAGCACTGCGCTTCTGAGAAATGGTACAATTATTTCTTAGCTATAGAACTGCTGAATATTTTTCTAGCATACCTTGTAATTACTATTGCATTGCATTTCATATGTTGCAATGATGCTACATATTTTAAGAAATCTTAACTAGGACTGCAAAATCAAAACAATGTTTTCCCCATCAAGCCCTCTACAGTTTAACTTGGAGCAACCTTAACACTAATGGACTGAAAAAAAAATTGGAAGGTAAATTGGGGAAATTAGTGCAAAAATATAAAGTGAGTTTTCTTTTTTGTATTCAGAGAAAAGAAGGAAAATACTCTTACAATAAACATGCATAGCAAATACATTATGACTAGGGCCTAGTTTAAATCATGGACCCAGCTTACAGAGTCTTGGAGTTCCCCCAACACACCCCCTCTGCCACTGATTGGTGCAGGGGCCCAATTGGCCCAGCTGCTCACCACTTGCTCCTGATGGCCAGGAGGCAAAAACTGCAGATTTAAATACATGCTGTTGTTTTTGCTTCCTGCCACTTGCTGCTGACCAGACAGAAGGCAAAACTGCAGCATGTTTAAAACCATGGTTTTCATCTCCCAGCCATCATGACAAAGTGGTGAGTGGCCCTAATTATGAATCATTGTGATGGCCTGTGAGGAGCTAACCTGTAAATTAGTTTGGTGCACTGGAAAACTATTAAGACTGTACAAAACTATTTTGCTTTCTGCAATGAGTACCATGAACTTTTACCCTTTCAGTCATGAAGCATCACTTATTTAGTTGGCCCCACTGAAAGCAATTGTCTAGTTGTTGACTTTATAACTTGAAAAATGTAATGTAAACCTTGATTATTTAAGACCCTAATTTCATGTTTGCTTTCACTAGTGTTAATCCAGTGTGTTAGGATGACAATATTTGGATCTTGGGGAGCACTGGATTTGCAGATGAATAAAGGCATGACCTGTGACCTAGCAAAGCTGCTGACCACAAGGCAGAATGGTATATTAAAAGTAATATTGCAAGACACTTAGACAAACAGATTTTGCTTATTAATGCTTATGCTAAGACAGCCATTTGCTTATGCTAAGTAACCATCTTAACTGTGTCAACCATTTTCTAAGAAAAAGCAGCAAGTGAGTCTGTGTGCTGTGAACCAGCTACAGGAAACAACAAGCTAAGATACAGGGGTCTGAAGAATGGAGATGATACAACATGAGACTAAAAACAGACTGGAATGTGAAAAACAACACGCAATTGGTAACAGAATCCGAGATGAACATATGCAAAAAGGTGAATGTTGATTGGTAAAGAAGCCTCCAGAAGCTTCCAGGTTTTGATCAAAGTCCGCCCATTGACCGAAGAAGAGAAGTCAAGGTCTTAGACATGCGCTCGTAGCAAAAAGACATGAGTAAAATGCATAGGCAAATCCATGCTAATGAAGCAAACCATGAACAGAGGCAGAACTTGAGATGGGAGGAGAAATGGGTGGAACAAAAGGAGGTACAGAGGTAGAATGAATGTTAATAAGTATAAACCAAAGTGTATAAATGTGGAAAAACTATTGTTCGTTGCTGCTCCCCGTGCTCATAGACTGGGTGTCTGTGAGGGAGCTCGCCTGAAGCTGTCTCCATTCTAAATAAAGCTGTTGCAAGCAATGTGTGCAAGTAGCATTTGCTCCTTGTCTGCTAATGAGTAACAGGACCCATGAGCGATTGGATTGTCGTCTCCCTAGTCACTGGGTGCCGCATGGAGTTGGGGTCTAACACAGTGCATTTCTGTTGGTAAAATATAACTGATAGGGTTATCAGCAGCACACTGAAAGTTCTGAACTCATACTGACCTCAATCAGGGGATTGAGTGCTTAGCACTTTACAAATTGATCCCCATAATTTATCATTTTTGTTAACTGAAGAAACATCCTAACCTTCCAAGAAAGCTACAATGCAGAATTAAATTATAATAGTCCCTACAACATACCATATTTGCTTGAATGTAAGACAAAGTTTTTTTCCCCAACCAGCATGGTGGGGGGGGAAGCCCCTCATCTTATATTTGCATACCAGCAAAGCTACCCACTAAATGCATTGGCTATCATTAAATTGGTACTAGAAGCAGATTGTGCTCAGTCATGGAAACCAGCTAAGAAGTTGATTAAATGCAGTGTATGCTGAGCATGCCCATAAAACATATGACCCTTTATTTTATTTTTTAACATTTTTTGTATTCCAAGCCAAATTCACCAAATCAATTCCAAATCCGTGAGTTAGTCCAGAACCAAAAGTGGCCCTACTACTGGCAAACATCCTCCACCCCCACCTGGGGCTTCAGATGTTCCCAAATCCTTTGGCAGGCATCCTACTTGCAGGCCCAAGCCCAGAGGCTTGGGGTTCAGATGCCCCCAAGTTTCACTTGCCCTTAGCCATAAGGCCTCAGGAGCAAGCTAGGGAGGAGTCTCCCATTTCCATAAAGTGGGCATAAAGCCAAGGTTAACTATGCATTACCTACACAGGTACTATCTCATGCCAGGAATGTAGTCTTCCCCAGGTGCAACTAGGAAGCCACTGTGGTGATCACAATATTTCCCCTAGATAAGCATAGACAATACCCCAAAACTAAGTTAATACAGCCCAGATGAATAAGATAGTGCCCTTGAGCTCAGCCCCATTAGTGCCAACTCTTTTTCAAGTCATGGTGAACCACTGTATCAAATTTCCTTTTTACTCCCACAGCTGAGCAGTGCCTTTTTTCCCACTTCCAATGATTCTTGTTTCTTCACAAGTCTTAAATGTCTGGAAAACATCACTAAACTTCCATGGTGGCTTTGTTGGCCCTGTCTTGTCCTTCTGCAAGTGATTAGTGTGGCCCTATCATCTATGGGGTGGAGATGGACCAGGCAGCCCTGTGCCTCATCTGCATCTACATTTTTGGAGTGCCCCAGGACTTGATAAGAACACCAGTTTCAGTCAGTAAATGAGGGTGCTAATTAGCACATGGTTCCTTTGTGGAAGGTATCTGAAGTAAACACGTATACTGAGCAAGGCTGGTATGTGGAGTCACCATGGCTTGATACCCTCTTGACTCTGCAGGGGTCGAGACCAATGAAATATGTAAGTCGTGCAAATTTTGGCTCTATTCTAATATGTCAGGTTGTACCATGTATAAGTAGACAAAAAAGCGGTGCTCAGAAGTGTTTATCGAGTACCTGTACTGAAATTTGCAGGAGTCAGATTGGGTGGTACTACAGTCAGACCCACCGCAGTCTCCTGTTTCTTTCTGCATTTTCTGACCTCCTCTCTGTCCCTTATACCCCTTTACTGTGATACACAGCTCACTTTCACATTGTGCTTGGAGATAGAACAGAACCTGAATAGGATCTGACAGTAAGGTGGGGAGGCAGGAAGGCTGCTGGGGAATGGGGTGAATTCAAGGCAACACTGATAATTAGATTCTACACCTGGAAAATTATAGCAAATTTATAAATTTTCCATGTATAGAATTTAATTATTGGGGTTGTCTTGTATTCAAGTAAATATGGTAATGTACAGAGTGATATATTATTTTGTTAGCTTGATGTTAAGAGAGAACTTATGAATAAGAGACTACCAGCAAGAATCAGAGAAATCAAATGGAAATAGCATACTATAAAAACTGATTGCAGGTACTATTGGTTATTTAGCATATTGAAACTTAAAAAAAATTATCCAGTTCAAGATTTAACTCAGAAAATGGCTAAACCTCAATAGGTTTGCAAGGTGGGTGGATGAAAACTTGATGGCATTCAATACGGAGAAATGCAAGGAGCTCTAGCCTGGAGGGGAACCCATGTTACGCTTATAAACTTGGCAGTGCTACACTCACCAGCACCATGACCGAAAGAGACTTGGGAGTCATGACTGACCACAAGATGAATGTGAGCCACCAATGCGATACTGCAGCAGTCAAAGCAAACAAAACTGGTTTGCATCTACCCATGCATCTCGAACAAGACCCAGGATGTCATCCTCCTGCTGTACTCAGCCTTAGTGAGGCCACAGCTGGAGTACTGCATCCAATTCTGGGCTTCACAATTTAGGAAGGATGTGGAGAAGCCTGACAGAGCCCAGAGGAGAGCCACATGCATGATCAGAAGGCAAGAGGACAGGCCTTATGAAGAGACACTGTAAGCTATAAGACTCTTCAGCCTGGAGAAGTGCAGGCTCAGGGGTAACTTGGTGGCAGCCTACAAGTACATAAGGGGTGTGCATCAGGATCTGGGGGGACATCTGTTCACCAGAGCACCCCAAGGGATGACAAGGTCCAATGGTCACAAACTCCCTCCTCCCGCCCGAAGGTGGTGTAAGCACCTACTCTGGACAGTTTAACGAAACATTTGGATACTTATCTTGCTGGGATCGTTTGACCCTAGCTGACTTTCTGCCTCCTGGGCAGGGGGCTGGACCCAATGATCTTACAAGGTCCCTCCAGCCCTCATGTCTATGAAATCTATAAATCCTTCTCATTGTGAAATTAGAAAAAGACAGATCAGAATTCTCAGTGGGAAAATAATCCGCTTCTTAATGATCTGAAACAAGGGCTATGTCATTTTAGGTGTTTGTACAGAGCCTAGTACACTAGGACCCTAACCCTAATTAGCTCACATTTCCTGAATCCATTGGACTTTTGATTCAATCTTCTGCTTGTCTCCCAGAGGCACTCCATGGTCTCCAACCATTCCAGAATTCTCTTTCTCCTGACTGGGTGCTTAAGCTGCAGACCTCTGTCATTTGGTGTGATCTTCTCAGCAGGCCTGATTTAAGCTTAACTTCCATTGCTTAACCTTCTGTTTTCTCTGGAGAAGTAATGGGGTTGGGCAATAA
This sequence comes from Alligator sinensis, assembly GCF_000455745.1. NCBI lineage: Eukaryota > Metazoa > Chordata > Crocodylia > Alligatoridae > Alligator > Alligator sinensis. The sequence goes on along the minus strand of NW_005841855.1, from coordinate 2,317,517 downwards.
CTTCATGAGGCAAAGTACTTTTTGTGTGGAATAAAAGCTTTTCAGGAAAAAAAGAAAAAATGTATTGTAACATGATTGATAAGCCATTTACAAGTATTCCTAGCTTGCAGGTAATCACCCATCTTGAACATGGAGCAATCTAGCGTAAGTTGTGTCTTCATTCAAGGCCTGTTTCCTTTGGTCACAGTCTCATACCTATCCATTCCAAAATCCTGACATGGTCTCTCTCTTCCTAGATCAAGTGTTGTTATTTTTAGACATTTGCAAACTTTCTATCTACTAAGGCCCTTGGTTTGACCTCATTTAATCTGTGTTTTTTGCCCCAAAGGCTGAAACTTCAAAAGATTTAGGAATATAAAAATGAAAGGTTCTTCCTAGGCCACTGAGTTCAATCTCTTGTACTTGCAAGCAATCATTAACCTGCTTTTGTTCTGATATTGCCAATTTGCATTAATTATCCCCCTCATCCACAACTTGTGTATAGTTTCTGATAGAAGCAATCTTTTCTTATCCATTTAGGCAGCAACACAATCACTAACAAGCCCATAAGGATACATATAACACTTATAAAATTAATAGTCTTCATATATTCCATGATTCTATAACATCTGTCACACGGTGTGCCTCTAGCAACTCTATATTATAAATGTTTAAAAATAATACCAAGACTGTTTATCAGGAAGCCATTAGACATACTGACTTACTATAATTCATTGTGAGCTACGAAATGAGAACAAGATGTAAATTAGGGAGCCAAAATGGGAATATCACGAATATTAAAGTAGGTAGTGATAAAGTAATATTAGACCTCTGATTCATCTGGTGCTAAAACACCATCTAAGAACTGAAAAAATATCTCAGGCAATGTTATACTCTTTTATAAGTATATAAATAACAATGATTACTGTATTATTAATGTAAAAAATATTAAAACTTTAGAAAGTTTTAACTGATAACTTTCAATCAAATCCAGCTTCTATTGCATTTATCAGTGATATTTCCATTGGTTTTTGGTCTTCTTTTAATATGAGTTAGTTTGGGGATTAGAACAGAGAGACTTGGGCGAGATGCATCTTGTGGCAAAACTTCTTGTCCGATAACTCCATAACTGAAGTGCAGATATAAACAGGATAGCCTAAGACTCAGTCAGGAATTTTATTCCTAAAATAACTTTCCATCCAAAAAACCTTTGATTTAAAAAAATCAGAACTTTGTGTGGAAAAAGATCTGTTTGGATTAATTTTCCGTTGTTAAAATAAATTGTAAAAAAGTTTTTAAGTTGTCAAAATGCCCTGTTTGACATCTTCTAAATGAAAAGTTCCATTATTTTTGTTTGAACAGATTGTTCATTTCAAAATTTTAAGAAATGATATTTTGAAATGGAAATTATATTTATTTAAAATATATCTAAATCCTTTGATTAGCCTGAAGCATTTTGGGGGGTTAGACATTTACAATAACTTTCAGGTTTTTTAATTAAAACAAAGTCTTTTCAAAATCCCCAATGTTTTTTTTCCCAGAATGGGAAAATTGTTTCCCATTGAAGCAGCTGGTAAGTGGAAAGACAGCTAATAATATCTTCCGTGTAAACTTTAGACTATAGATGTAAGACCTGCACTTTCTGTTCAACAGACCAGACTATTAATAAATTTCTACTGCTTGAGAGCAAAGAGAAGAAAGGGAGATGTTTCTTTGTAAATTATAGAACTTGAAGGTGAGTTGCCACAGTGTGAACTTAACTTTAGCAGACCAAATGCTTCTGGTGGAGCATAATTAGCTGTGACGAATGGACTGGTGGTAGGGATGTGGAACCGATGGAGCAAGACCTAAGCTGTAGGCTTTACTGGGCTGAAGTATGCAGTTGCAAAGAACCGCAAAGTATGCATCTGCCCAACCGTGGAACAAATTTGGCTCATAAGTGAAATCTATGTAGGGTAAGGATTGAGATCATGGGACAGTTAAGAGTACACCATGACCCACACAGAATTTGGGTTTTTCTTATTTTAATTTTTATAAATATATGCTGTTTGTGTATTCCAACATGACATGCATTAGTAGCTTCATATTATGGGGGATTCCCACAGAGGTTACAATTTAATTTCCTAGAACCGGGAAGTCAGCGTATGGTTTTAATTTAGGATACAACCTTTTCATTAATTTCAGGAAGAGTTGTTGAGTCTGCTGCCATCTGGTAATGACCTAAGGTTTATGTCACTATCTTTACAGCCATTTTCACACCTTGCTATCTGAATGCATAGGGAACTTAGAATAGACTCTCTCAAAGAAACTGTTCTCACATTAACATAAAGCAACTTATCTATCCTACTTCATTTAAATTACCATTAATTGAATTATGATCATTTTAATAAGAGTATATTAAAATGTAAGTCCATTAAAGGTAAAGTGTCAAGGGAAAATACATTATAGTAACATAATTAGTATATTCCTAATATATTATCTGCAAGGAGTGTTTGTACTAGTGATGAGATTTTTGTTAATGCAAGAAAGTTTTTATTCTTTTTGAGTATTGTCATTTTGAAAAGAAAAGACATCTTAATTCTGATAATATAGTAAGTGTGCGTGTGCCTGTGTGTGTCAGTGTCAGTGCACGTGGAAGCTAAATGAATGACATACTCCATCCCTCCTTCAGCAACCCCCTGAAATTTAAATTGCCGTAATATGAGTCAAACCTGCTTTGAAGGTCAATTAGTGGCAATTATCAAGTACCCTCTTTTAAAAAAGTACCAGCTCACATTTCTGCCCTCACCTAGGGAATCTGGAAATGAAAATCCTGTTCTCCTTTTTTCAAAAGTTTGCCTTCTGCTAGCCTTAGTAGCTGCCAAATTAAAACAAGCTTGTGAATTTCTCACACAGGCTGCTTATCAGCAGCACGTGTTCCAGACATTTATTTACCATTTTAACCTTGTTCCTGGGGAGTTTTATGATTACTGTTTGGCTGGGGGGGGGGGAATAACTATCTAAAGGGCTTTATCTCATTTATTTGATACCGTGTAGTTTCTATGGGAATGTAATGGGCTTAGAATATATGTGGGTGTGGTTTTTTACCTTTCATTCAGGAACAAAACAATCTTTTTAAAGCTCAGAATTTCTAATTCCTCTTTCTTACCTTAAAATAATTGTCCTTTCGGTTTTGTATACAGTCAAGCATTCATATTTGTATAAGTTTTTGCGCTTATGTATAGTTCATTGTTGCTGAACATAGAAACGTCTCAAAGTGTAACTACTCCCCTTGCTGGTCTGTTAGAGTAATGACACTTATCTTTAACAATTCCATCCTGTCTTGGGTCAATTGAAATAATCATCGTTTAAGGTTAGAATAGGTGAAACCTATTGCAAGGTTAATTTTGTCTAGGTTCAGGATGTGATTTAAGGATGAAGGTTTTTCTCCGTGTCCTAGAGTTTATTTATGTCTCACTTCTTGTGTAGTAAGTAGTAAGGTAATATATTCAACTTATACATTACAGTTTATCTCTAATTTGGAGATTATTATATTTTGGTCATTTTGTTTTATAGAATGTATTTATCCACCAGAAAGTGTAAAGTAATAATCAGAAGTACTCTGCTTATATTTTCACTGTAGAGTTAATGATACTGAACTATCAGATATTCACATTTTTATCCACATTTTTAAAACTCAGTAACTGAAATCTTTTTTCTGTGGTTGCCATTGTTTTACTAGTCTCTCTAACTAAAATGGCATGAACACTAAATTATTTCTGACCCACTTCTAGGTAAAGTAGCTTCTTCATGGAACATGTAGAAAAATGCATACAGTCTTTATGCTTATCTATTGAAGTTACCAAGGTATTAAAGAATGGAGGAAAGAAAACATAGAAGGCAGACCAGACTTTTATTAAATTTGGCATCTTCAGGTGGAACTTTTGATTCATTCAACCCTACTAAATGTATTGGTTTTAAATGGGAGGAATGATAGCAAATAATACACAATTGTGTTTAAAAAACTACAGCCCGTTATAATAGTTAGCTTTTGTATTTGGTGTTATGAAGTAGAATAGACCTCAGATGACTCAACAGTAACAGAACACAGCATTTGATTGTCCTGTGTAGCAACAGAAGAGCAATCACTATTTTCCCTTATGTGGCACTCTGAGATCTCAAAATGCTTCCCAAAGGTGGATATATCCTATGCTTGTTTTGTAGCCAGCAAAACAGGGACACAAGTTAGATTTATAAGATGCTGCCCAGTAAAACATTGGCGGTTACTGACCCCCAACTCTTGTGATGTAAGCACTAAGTCAGGTTAAGAATACAGAAAATTAGGTCTGCCCATGTTTGTTCCCTGCAAGCAGAACAAATCCAGTGTATAGCAGTGATGAACCCAGTTCAAAACCTCTGATCTATGTATCCCTAATTCAGGCAGAAATTTAGATTAAAAATGTAAGGCCTCGTTCATTAGTCCAAATCCAGTGCAATAATCCAATATTCCCTAGAGGTGAAATTCACCCTGTCGTGGACCTAGGCAAGGTTCACCTGAGCCTGTAAAGTCTGTGATGGAAATATGCAGAGAGCTCATTGTTGGAGTAGGTGCACAAGAGCCTTCATTTGCCCTGCATGCTGGAAAGGTTTCTGCATTGGCCGCAGTGGTATGGTATGGAGAAGGAAGACCTAGCACAACTCCATGAGAGGGAGTGCATTTCCCACTGGAGGAAGGCCTAGCACAACTCCATGAGAGGGACTGCATTTCCCACGAAAGTCATGGGGATAGATCTATTGATGTCAAAGGACTTTGGACCAGGCCCTAAACTTCCAGTGAATTGTCTCAGGAAGAAAAGAACACAGAATTATTAAGGGTCAAATGTAGTACATAAATTACTCAATTGAACTATTTTTGCTATATTTCTACTTATAGTTTTGTACAGTGCAGTTGGAAAAGTATTTCAGAGATCTGTGTCTTTAAACAGTTTTCTGTTTAAGTGGGCTAGACTGCCTCCTTTTAATTAAACCCCCTGAGGCTAAATATGGCTAGTTGAAGGCACTGTGGGATTGTAATCCAGAAACACAGAGCTAATTTCCTTGTTTTACTTTTAAATTAGTTTTCTCTTTTCTGTTAACTAAAATTGAAATGTTTCAATTATGAATAATGCCAGGAAGAACAAGTACACTTCAGTAGATTTAATGAATTGTGTGTGTCTTGCAGCTTTGTGAATCACTGCATGGTGGTGGAGTTTCTGAGAAGTGTCATTTAATATAAACTGAAATGCCATGTTTTATTTATGGTAATTTCAACTGTCCTAGCTTTGTTGTTTTATGAGCATGGTTTCTGTAGAATCTTGAGTTCATTTTAACATGTTCTAAAGAAATTTCCTTGAACACTGAATTGAAGTGCTTCATACCTCTTGAACACAGTTTAAGCATGCTTCTTGTCCACTTTTATTAGCCTAGGAAGCCACTGGATCAGTCTGTAATGACTGAGAAAATATTAAAGGTCAATTAATTCCTGTCCAGATAACTATTTTCCTCTTTTAGTCTTTTGCTATTACATATAGAATGTAATTGTCTTGCTCAATTTAGCTACATTTTGAAAATGAACAGGGAATGTCATGCAAATACTGTGCTAAAATTGAAGAATAAAACTGTAGTGACACTATGATTTTGCCATTTAAGACGCAACTTGATAAGTCAAACTCATTTCAGAGCATGTAATGATTGTTTCTATAGGAAAATCATTCAGCGGGGCATACACCTGTGTGTGTTTATGTAGAGTACACATGGGAATACAGCTCTGTCATTGGACACATTTTTTTATCCAGCTTAATATGCCATAATTTCATATGAACTGTCCTCTCTGTTTTGGACCCTAGGTTATTTGCTGCCAAAACGCTTGTATTTAACTCCTGAAAGTGATGTTCTGGAGCAAGGTATGAGCAGTTTTGGCTGCTCTTGTCATCTTTAAATTAACACACAGTCAAAAGAACTATGCCTATTCTTGCTGACATCATTGGTTATGCTAGTACAGAAACAATGAAGCAAACAAAATAAACGTATTGTAGTTGTCGTTTCATTTGAAAAATAGTAGAACAGACGGAACAAGGATCAATGGTCTCAGGTTGCAGCAAGGGAAATTTAGGTATTAGGACGGTTTTTTTCTCTAGGAAGATAGTAAAATGCTGGAACAGGTTACCCAGAGAGGTGGTAGAATCTACATCCTTGGAGGTTTTTAAGACCTGGCTAGCCAAAGCTTTGGCTGGGATGATCTAGTTGAGGATGGTCCTGCTTTGGGCAAGAAGAAGGACTAGATGACCTCCTGAGGTCCCTTCCAACCCTAATTTTCTATGATTTTCTAAGATTCTATGAATTCATGGTTATCCAGTGAGGGTGGGGTACAGAAAAAGGTATGTTTTTCAAAATACATTATGTTCTCAAGTTTCTAAGACTAGGGACAGACATTCAAAAAGCCGGAGCCTGAATTGATTCAGTCTTTCCAGGTTAGTCTAACCTGGCTAGGCTAAATTAGTTTTGTAACTAGACAGACATCCCAGAAATGCACACACATGACTGCAGTGGCTCAGGCTAGAAGCCAGGGGAGTGGGGGATGTGCTAGAGCAGCCCTCCCTTCCTTCCACAGCATAGAGCTGAGGGGGGCGTGGTCAGGCTTCAGCTGGAGCTCTGATTAGCCCAACAGGGAACTGATAACGATGTTTGTCACCCAATTAAGAAAACAACAGAGGGACATTACCAGCTGCTTGTTGATTCTGCCTGTTATTCTACCTGTTGATTCAGCACCAACCATAGCCAGAATGTGGTCTGCTAAATAATACACAGACACCTCCCCAGCAAGGCAGAGGGGAATTCCTGCTTAGCAGGAAGTGGTGAGGGGAAGGGTGAAGCAGCCTGCAAGTCTCTGCCAGAGCTGCTGCCAGGGAGCAGAGGGGAAGGGCCAGCCCTGCTGTGGAGCAGAGAGCCCTGCTGAGCCCAGAGAGCATGCCAGGATGTTGGGGGTGTCTGGTTTATCCTAAACCAGCAAGGGGTCTGGGACAAACATTGCATAAACTGGTTTGAGCCAAATCAGTTAATTCTGATGCTACATTCAAGCAAGTTTATCTCAAACTGGTCTCAGCCATGCTCAAACTGGTTTATGTGCACTGAACATCTTTTTTGTTACAGGTTTAAACCAGTTTGGGATCACTTAAACTAGTTTATGTGTAATGTCTGTCCCTAGCCTAAGTGAAGGGTTACTTAGTGTTTGACAGTGACCTTTTTAAAGATGGCCAAGCAGTATCTTGAAAGTTTAAGCTTAAATAACATTGCAATATTTTCCAAATTGTATAACCCAACAACATTTGAACAGCTGCAGAACTCTTATTTACTTCAACAGCAGCAGAGTTAAGCTCTTGATGAGTGATTTGGTAAATCATACCCATAAACTGATTAGCATATTTACTGAGAACTTTTTTTAGTGGACAGTATTCCTTTATTTCATTAATTAAATATAAAATTAATTGGTTTGTCTCCAGCTTTCACCTTTGACTTTCATTTGATTTTACTAGTGAAAGGGGAGAAATTATCCTTTCTTACCTTGAGTCATTCAATGCTAGCAATTGCTGAATGCTTCATTTTTTCCCTGTGCTTCTTGGGATTCAGGAGATAAAGTCTGAATAGATAAAGCCAAAGAAAAAGGGAGTAGGGAAGGTTCTTTCCTTTTGCATATTTTGCATAATACTACAGTTTCTTTGGTAAATGAGGCAGGGGTTGGTGGGGGGGGGGGGGGGGTGG
>NW_005841855.1:2284874-2309400 GCF_000455745.1 Alligator sinensis | reverse complement strand
CAGTGCTGCAGTGCCAGATCAGGACAAGGATTTCTTTTCCACTGATCCATAGCTATCCATAAGTAACAACAATTTGTGAATACAAAAGTGTACCTTGATAATATGCTATTAAAAATACTAAACAAAGGAAAATCTTAGTCACCTGAATGTTATCATTGACTTCAATGATACTACTCATATGAGATAGACTGAGGGAAAAATTTGCAGTTATGCTCCAAATAAGGCTCTTGGTTGATAAGCACATTGATTTAGCTATAAAGAAGTTTTTCTCTGAATTTTATCTGTGATGTTGAGAAATAAAGCGGATGTAAATTTACTGACTGTTTTATGGAGGCTAGGAACAGTTTCCTATATATGGTTTGTAAACTATTATAAAAGGTATCTAGAGTTGGATTCTGTCACTAGGGGGCTCTTAGCCACGCAAAATCAGCTTTAGTTTTCTTGAAAAAGCTCCGTTCTTCAAAACAGATCACATTTTGAAACAGAAGTGTTGGTTTTTATTTTGGATCAAATGAATGAATATCTAGACATGGAAACATGCAGGCATACAAAACAAGAACAGGAACTGAGATCAACTGTAAGCCATTTTCTTGTGGAAAGAAAGCTTAATAAGGAGCATCATACAGTGTCTTCATGTCATATTTATATAACAAAAGCTACAGATATTCATTTATAAGCTACCAATATCTCAAAAGAATTTTTAAAAATATGTGTTATATGTGTGTGTAATCTAAAAAGTGGTTATTGGGAATAGCCTAATAAGGTGAAGATGGCAATTCCCCTCTTGCACTCCCAAACAGATTTTAGAACAATGTGAGTGATTTCTGAGTGGGAAAAATTAAAATTTAGAGTGGGGAAAATGTATGTAAAAGATAATTTGTGAAAAAATGACTACTAAATTAAGGTCCTGATCTTGCATGTGTGTGTTGTTTAGCATCTCAGTAGTCAGTGGGAATAGTGACATGAGTACCATTACACGTGTTAATACTATCACAGGCTAATGAAATGTAAATATAAACCAGGCTCTGTTTTAGGCTTTTTGTTAGAGCCGCACCTTACTGCAATGTGCCAATGGTGATGTAGTAGATGCTGATTATTAGAGGCATGCCCAGCAAAAGATATATTTGTGAAGTTATTCCCCAACCGCCACCCCCATCCCGCCCCTTTCTATAACCCTAGCTCTGGGTAAACAATCCACAAAAGGGTGGGAAGTAAACTGAGAGATGTTCTGTTGGTGGATTTTGCTGTACTTTCCCTGCCTGCTACTGCCAATCATGGAGAGTGAAAAAGACATTCTGGAGTTATGAACTGACATGTCTTTTTAATGCTGAAGTCTGCAAAATACAAGTATTGGTTTACAAATACTTTCGTCATTGTGGTATGCACTAGTATCACTGTACAGTATGTCTGTTAACATGTCTGTTAACATTTCTGTTCTACTTTCCATCAGTCAAACAGTCCTCCTAAGATTCAGACTGACACTTGCCTGAGAAGCATGATGGCAAATGTGTATTGATTCCTCCTCCCTTTTGCTCCCCCCATCCCAGGTTTTTCTTCTTGTGGTGGTAGTGGTTGTTTTTACTGTTTTGTTCATTGAAGAGACACTCTTACAAAAAGTCTAGTCCATTTTAAAAAGTGAGCTTAAAATGTCTGAATGCCTTGACTAACTAAGTACAGACAATGAAAAAGCCCAAGGCTGAATCAGTTCAATTTTCGCAGGTTTGAACCAATAAGCAAGTGAACAGACATTCACTTTTGATTCCGGAAATACAGCCACATGCCTGCAGTGGCCCAGGCCAGAAGCTAGGGAGCACTAGAGCACGATTCCCTGCTCAGCTGGAGCAGAGAGCTTGGGCCAAGGCTATGCCACCCACCCTGTGAGGGCAGGGTTGTGGGAGAGGTACAAAGCATCCTGGGATGCTGGGTGACTGTGAGTTAACTTGAATCTGGAGGGGATCTGAGACAGATGTTCAATAATCCAGTTTAACTTAAATCAATTAAGTCTGGGTGTTTACAGATATGAAAACAAAACCAGCGTTTTACTTTCAGCTCAGTGCACCCCCACAACAAGCTCAGCGCATGCCCAGAAGAGGCATGTCAGTTTGACCCAGCTTGCCGAACGTCTGTATAGATTGTGCCCTTCACCAATGAAGTGCATGATCTATATGGAAGGGAAGGGAGAGCTGCTCTAGCACCCCCCAGCTTCTAGCCTGAGCCATTGCAGGCGTGTACCTACATGTCTGGGATGTCTGTGCAGTTACAAAGTGATTTAGCCTAGCCAGGTTAGACTAACCTGCAAAGATTGACTTAATTAAGGCTCAGGCTTTTTGAATGTCTGTCTCTAGTGCTGTTGTGTTACAGATTTGAACCAGTTTCCAATCGCTTGTACTAGTTTTTCTGTACGTTTTGTCCCTAATCCTTGTGGCCATTTGGGTTTTTCCTCTCTCTTTACCCTTACAATACAAGGAACAGTAGAAGGACTGTTTAACATGTAAGGGCTGGAAGTGGGGCAGCTGAGGCATAATCACTGTGAGATACTGCATTTTCCTGTCATTTGTACCATGGGTGGCCAACGTGTCATGCATGCCACAAGTGGCATGGGCAGGCTCTATATGGCAGGCAACAGACAGAAGAGGGTAGGCAGCACAGTGGCAAATAGAGCAGGGAATAGAAAACAGAGAAGCAGATAGAGCAGGGAGCACAGAACAGAAGGTACAAAGTAGAACAGCTGATTAGGCAGGGGAAGGGGATCAGAGTGGCACTGAGAGAGGAGGGTAGGGCTCATTTATGGCACATCTGCCAAAAAGGTCAGCCCCCACTGGTTTTTATACTATAGGGCTATCACAGGTAATGAATGCATTGTCATGCATGCTGGCCTTTAGTGTAGAATCTATTTACACAGTTACAGTATTTTAAATCTGCCTCTCCGCATGCCTTTCCCTGTGTTTCTTTCATGTTTTTAGTGCATTTTGACCTCATAATTTGTGTTCAGTAACACAGAGACTCGTCAGTGCAACTACAAGCAGTTAGCATTGTACTAACTTCACAAGTTTAAACTTCTGTACAAAGGAAGAAGCATTGGTAAGCCATGCATGTTAGATCCATAGTAAGATTCCGAATGCAAAATAAAATACCCAGAGTCCACCTTATCTATGCTCTTTCAGTGTGAAACAAATGAAATCATTTATGAGAAATATGGTAATGTACCCAGAGCTCAGAGTAAGAGAAGGGGAAATTTGGAGGCTGAGCTTGCCTTACTTTATCACTTTTCCACTACGCAAGCAACTGATAAAATATTGCAGTTTGAAAATACAAAATCCGTAAGCTGCATTTCATCATGAGGTTTGGAAGAATTCCAGTCAGCGTCTCACTCACTGGCCCAATCAAATGTTTGAATTACTCTCCTGTGGGTTACAGGGTCTGGAATTCAAAATACAGCCAAATCAGGTAGATGGAGGTTGCTGAAAGAATTGTTCAGGCTGACTGGTAAAGCTGCTGAGCTATGCCATCAGTTTGTCTGGTTTTCCATTCATGATATGATTATATTATAATCCATATATGTAATATGCACACACAATTTTTCCTTGCAGACCTTTTAGTGGCTTTGGTCACTATAGTTTAATCAGCTCTATTCTACATTGACACATGTGCTAAGTGCTTGTATGACTGCAGTGAGACTTCAGATTGCTGAATCATGGGATATATGGCAAAGATGTTTTCTTCCACGTCTCTGCACTGTACCCTGCCTCTGTGAAATAGGGCACTAACTTGCTGATACTGGCATTTGGTGGGTGGTTGCACAGTTAAATGTAATTTTAAAATGAAGTTCTTTTTAAAAAATCTTTAAAAATATGTATGAAAATACTCATTTACAGACATTCTCTTGTATAATTAAGAATGTAGAACCTGAGAAATACAATGTATTAGAAGCCAGCCATGAGCAGGCATGAAACTAACGGATCTAGCTGCATTGTCCAAGCTAAAAGAAATACAAAATTGAACGGCATAGATCAAATACATTACAGTGTGAAAATTCTTGTAGTAATGCAGCATACTAGCCTGCTATTCTGCATACCTCTGTTCCTTTGTGGTTTTCTGGGTGACACTGGGCAGCTCAATTAACTTATCTGTGCCTCAGTTTCTTCATCTGTAAAATTATGCTGTTGGAAAGTGTTTTTAGACCTATGGAGGTAAAGTGTGGTAAGAGAAGTAGTTGATGAAAAAAGTACTGTGTAAGAAGTAAAATTTGGTTGCTGAAGTGGTGTTTAGTGCATAGGTAAGAATACCCATTTTTGTATGAAGTTGAATCCTGACAGTCTCTGATGGGCTTATGAGAGACAACTAAAATACTTAGTTCAATATTTTGCTGGGCTGTTTTCCATTTTAAAAAACAAATGTAATGCTAAATCTCATTTACCACAAAAATGAATTGCTAGGAGAAGGAAATCTCTTAGATAAGATTATTTTTATTTACAAAGCATAATTAAGTCAAAGGTAATGTTATGAAATCTATCGGTACACTGTAATTAAACACAATGGGAGTTCACTATAATGACTGTTTTAAAGGGAATGTCTGTTTCATGAACTAAACTCTTATCCAATTTAGTCCTTAAAAATCTTATTATTTAAAGAATGTGGGACTATATCCTGGCTATATTCTTGGCTATTTTTCACAGCTCATGTGGTTCAAAATTTGAAGCTCTACAGATCAGATGTTCCATTGTGCATTAGAAACATAGGGGAGTAAAGATTTCTCAGGTGGTATTGAATATTGAAACCTCTGCATCATCATCATTCCTTGTCTGGGTGACAGGAAGGGTATTCAGGTGCTAGCACGGGACCTGGAGAATTGTTGATCAGGTCCCCCCTCTGCCATGGGCTTTCTATCTGATCTTTTGGCAAATCACTTGGAACTAGAACTACAAAAGGACTCAGGTGCTACAGGGCGCATCTACAAGTGAAATTAAATGTATTTGGCTTCACTGCACAATTTATCTATATTTACTGTGCAGTACTAATTTACTGTGCAGTAAGTGCCTACACGTGTAGATGATGATACTTTACTGCATGGTAGATTAGTCTACTGCTCAGTAAAGCATCTTGTGTAGATGTGGCCTCAGCCTAGTATTTATTACAGAATATTTAAACATTATTTCAGGGTCTAGGACCTCTAGTTGTCCTCCTTTCAGGAGAATACCTTTATCATTAGCCTTCAGAGTCCTCCTTTCTCTGTCCAATCAATAATTTAATATAGGTAGAGTGGAATACCTTCAACAAATGGGATGGAGAATGCTTTATTAATGATACTGCTCTCCTGAGATGAGGGAAATGTGGCTTTAAGTTTTATATACATGCTCTGTGCTCTAACCACTTATCTCTGCATGATAAGCAGCTACTGTCTGCCTTTGTGAAAGGCCCAGTTCTATTAGGTGTACTCTGAGAATGCCTTGAACCCTGACGGTAAGATAAGCAGAGTGAAACCTATTTTGTGTAACCTGACCTGGCTTAAAAATAAGCTAGTTGCCTGGCTGCTCAGTACAGTCAAAGTTTTAGGCCTGGGCATGGTCTGGACATGTCTGGAAGCAAAACTTTAGGAACCTAGAAAAGTTTACTGGTGAACCTAAGGACTTTATCTTCCCCTTAGAGTTGGCATCTGTTTTCACAGGCTTTGGAGAGTATCTAAACATAGGCATTTAGGGTACTTGCAGTTGTAAAACAAAACAAAAAAAAACCCCAAAGTGCTTTATTTAAACTCGGTGCATTTCTGCACCAAGCCACACACATGCTCAGAACAGGCAGCACATTACTTCAAGCTGGCTTGTCCAAGATCTGTAAAGATTGGGCACTTCAGTGGGGCTTTCTTTGTCACTTTAATCTAATAGCTGACTGAATCGGCTTTAGCTAAAAGCACCAAAAAGCCCTACTGAAGTACCTGATCTTTACAGACACTGCAAAGCTGGGTTGCAGTAATATGCTGCTACTTCCAATAATATGGTTTTTGTTTGTTTGTTTTAACATCTGCAGGCAGCCTTAAAGTGGCAACTGAGTCATTTTTTGCAATGGTGTGCCTCAGCTGCTATCTGTAAAATATGGATAATAGCACATCTTTATCTTACAGGGTGTGTTGAGCATAAATACATTAAAATATTATAGGCAAACAAGGTTCCTTGGGTGAATTTGATATCTTTTATTAGACCAACCCAAATAGTTGGAGAATAGTTATTAAGCAAGCTTTCGGGTTCAAAAACCCTTCGTCACGCTAAGGAAGTTTCAGCAGTTGATGTGTGCTCTTCCAGGATGGAATGAAAAGTAAAGAAGCCAGAGGCTGGGCTGGGGAGTCAACCCCTGCTTAAAAGATTATGGTATTCTCAGTTACTATGGTCATAGGGGCCATGTAACTACCTCAGGCAGTCAGAGAGAAATGGTTTATGGCCATGTGCCCTTATTCTGCAAGGATTCCATGGTTGCCAAAATGGTCCCTTGAAGCTATGAAGAATTGGGCTATTATTACATATATTGGAAGCCACTGTAATCCTTGGCCTGTCCAAAGGTCAAGAGTATCATAGCCATGATTTTAAAGTGCCTTTTATCCCCACTTACTCAGATATGCACACCCATCCTGCAGAAGAATTGCATGTTAGAAACACCACCATGCCCTTTTCTCCAGCCTAGTTGGTTGTGCATGTCGTTTAAAAGTGTTCAGTCAAACTAATCATTTATACTATGGGTTTCTCTTTAGTTTCCGTACTATTAAAGTGATCACTTCAATTCTCTGAAGAGTCATGATCCATTACAGGCATGAAAGGTTCTTTGGGTTTATCCTTCTTCAAACATAAGGAGTCTCTGCTGTTCTGAAACTCCAAGGAATGAAATAAGCTTAGAAGTGTGACAGGATGTCAGTGAGAATATAAATAGGTGGAAATTAGGAAAACAAAACATAGAGAAGGGAAGGGAGGGGTGAAATGTGTGTGGGGTGGGGGGGAAGCCAAAGTAGTCTCCCTTCTTACCTTTGGCTTCTTTTCTCCCTCATCCTCCCCTCCCGCCCCTTCCCTTCTTCCAATCCCAGTGCTCTGGGGGAGGGACTTAAAAAGTTTTAAAACAGCATATAAACCTGTGAGTGCCTAAGCTGTCAGCCTTTGTCAGTCTGTCTCTTGCCAGAGAGCAGCATCTGAAAGGCACTGACTCTGACTGCTTCCTAGTTGCTACTATCTAGCTAGGGAGCATGTCTTCTACTTGCAAAGGATTGGATAGGATACAGCTTATACTGACATTTTAGCTGTACTAGCCTAACTTCAATACAAGTATTGTTATCCCTATATCATTTCTTTTTTTTCCTATATCCATTCCTTTGAAATTCTTTTTTTTTTTTACCTGAAGAAAAATAAATCTATGTTTTGCCTAACAGTGTGATTGCTGGGCATTATTCAGGAAAGCATAGCCTAGATTAGACAGATTACACACACAGACACCTACATATACACACACTACACACAGTCTGACACCTTTTCCAGCACAGGAAAATATGAAGCATGCTGGAAAGGCCAGTGCTGCCAAGTCAGGGAGCAAGAGGGGGCAGCGGCAGAGGTGTCAGTTCCCCGCTGCCCAAACTGAGATGCAGCCTCTTTTCAACCAGCAATGAGGCTTCTACTGGTACTGGGAACAAGGAGGTCACAGCAGTGCCTGCAGCTGTGCCCGCTCTGACACCAGCTGTGATAATAAACCCCAGCACCAGCAACATGACAACAAGCAGCAGCATAGTCTCCTCCACCCCAATTGCAGGTCCCAGCATGAGCCTCACACTCCCAGTCTTAAAGGAGCTCAATCTTGAAGTAGGGGACTTCAGCTTGATAGCACAAGAAATTCTGGGGTAGGAGGGGGAAGCAGCATTTGTGTTCCATATCCCTCAAAGATCCTGTAGAGCCAGGTCCCCTTCTCCAGAAGGGACTGCAGAGGAGGCAGTGGGGGCAGGTAGCTCAGCTCCTTCTGTTGTGCCTCTGCCTGCTGAGGAGGGGGATAAGGCAGGAGCCCCACTCACACCCCAGAAGGGGGTAGAATGGTCTGGGATCATTTTGAGGTGGCAGATGATCCCACACATGGGCAACTGGTGCCTCCTGAGTCAGGGGAACCACTGACCCCCCAGCAGCCAGTCAGCAACTGAGGGGGGGTCCCCGTGCAGCTACTGAGGGGGGGTCCCCATGCAGCCTGATCGCACCAACTGGAGGTGGGGCTCCTGTGGCCAGTCGTGTACACCAACCCAGAAGCAGCGTTCCCTCTAAGCTGGCTCTAAGAGGGAACACGGCCTGTAAGTGTTAGTGGCGCACCCGGAAGGGCCAGAGACATGCCCAGAAGTGCCAGTGGCATTTCTCCTGGCACCCCCACTCCCTGGCTGGCACTCTCAGGGGGGCACTAGCACTCCCGCCTGCCCCCCCTGCCCGCTGCCTAAGCAGGGAACACTGGCTGTGAGGGGTTGCACCAGCACTCTCAGGGGGTGCATGTGCACCTTCCATGCAGTGCCACTGATCCCACATATGGTACCTGCCTGCACTGCCGAGCCAAAACCAGCCAGGGCCAGGGAGCAAAATGCATGAGCACCACAGGGATGCTGATGCATCTCCACAGGCACTGCCCACTTGCCCTTGCTCCTCCTCAGCCTGGCACCAGTGGGAGCGTGCCCAAAAAAAAATCCCCCTCTCTCTCAAAAGTCCCCATCCGCAGCAGAGGCAGGCCACCCTGGAACAATGAGGAAAAAGTGGGCACACAGTTGGGCACATTCCCAAGGTGAATGAGGTCACCCAGAGCACTGGCAGGCTTCATGGCCTCAGCAGGGGCTACCATGCCTGCTGTGTTCACCCCGCTGCACCTTTAACACACACATGTGACATGAGTTTTGCTTGTCAGCAACTTGATCTGAAGTTTCCTAGAAACCCCTGCACCTATCTCCTTGAAACATGGCAGGCTTCATGGCATCAGCAGGGGCTACCATGCCTGCTGTGTTCACCCCGCTGCACCTTTAACACACACATGTGACATGAGTTTTGCTTGTCAGCACCTTGAGGTGAAGTTTCCCAGAAACCCCTGCACCTATCTCCTTGAAACATGGCAGGCTTCATGGCATCAGCAGGGGCTACCATGCCTGCTGTTTTCATCAGAATCAGGCATGAAATGACAAAGTTATAGGCATTTTAGTCATTCCCCATGATAGCCTATGGCCAAAAGACTGAAACAGCATTGAAACAGTGTTGAAACTCTAAACAGTTTTAGCCAAAACAAAGTGAAACAGCGATTTGAAACACCGAAATGAATTGCTGTTCCATCAAAATGCTGAAACCAAAACGAAACACAGGTGTTTTGCACAGCCCTACTGGCAACCACTTAGCATGGCGTTGCAGACCCCTCTGATCCAAAGACATTAGTTTGGGGCTGCTTGTTTATTTTATAAATCTTGCTGTACAGCATTTATTTTCCCTGAAAAAAATACACTAATTTTGCTATTTTGGGGGCATGTTAGTCTCATAGGACATCTCTATGAAAAAGTGTTTTGACTGTACTATGTCCAAAGCAATGCTTAAACTGAAGATGCTTTCACTGTTTGAACAGTTGGAAGGTCAGAATGTACTAACCCTTGCCCAGACATTATAGGTCCCTGCTGTCATTATGTGCCCAGGTACCAGTGATATTTCTTCTCCATCCCCCAGTGAATGGTAATCAATCCATGTTGTGTCATGAGGAATCACTTTAGTTTTCAGGAGCTATAAATAATTTCCTGTAGAATTAATTATGAATATTCATCATTTTAAGTTGTCCTTGTGTTTGTCTGTCTTACTCTTGCCTCTCTTAGTTCAGTGTCCACTTCTTCCAATAATAATATTGTTGTGTTTCTTGCACTATACCATAATTAGCAGAGGTGTTTGTCTTTCTCTGTGGTCTTGGGAGCTAGTTATCTGTAATCCAGAGGGAAGTAAGGTAGTGTTGAATGCAAGAAATTATAAACACCGTGGTAATAGACTGGATTAATAATAACATAAGGAGTATGAAACACTAGGCTTTTTCGATTCTCCGTTAGGCTCTGTAGTTTTACATCTCATTCGTAGTCCTTTTGAAAATACTGTGCACTTCTGTCA
This sequence comes from Alligator sinensis, assembly GCF_000455745.1. Lineage (NCBI taxonomy): Eukaryota > Metazoa > Chordata > Crocodylia > Alligatoridae > Alligator > Alligator sinensis. The sequence goes on along the minus strand of NW_005841855.1, from coordinate 2,299,279 downwards.
TAAACATTAAAATGTAAAATGAGTGTTTTGAGTATCTTCTTTTTTGGGTCTTGCAGTATTTGGATCCTACTTTTATATTTAAAACAATCCAAAATTGAGAAATATCTCTAGTGTATTCTTCATGCTCAAGATATAGAAATAACAGAGCATGAAGTTATCCAACACCTTAATATTATATTTGTTTTTCAACGGTCTAGGAAGGAAGGAAGCCCAGTCCTGCAATTAATTTTCATGATTTAAATTGTAAATTAAAAGCAATAGGTATGGCTTTAGCTTTAATCTAAAATACTCTTCAATCAACAGAGAATTTTTCAGCTTTCTTTGTGGGCTCTTTCCACATATCCTTTAATTGGGCTTTTAGATTCAGAATTGCAACCAAATATAAATAAATAGCAGTAGTGAGCTTAATTTCCCTTTCCTTTTTTATCTATGGAATTATAAATATAAAGTTTTTGCCCCTGAGATTGGCAATAATAAGTCTGACAATGTGTCAAGTTTTATTGATGTTTAGAAGCAATATTGACTATGTCCTTCTGTCCAAAGCAAGAGTAATGTCCATTCCCAAGTGTTCAATTCAATAAAAAATAGTAATTTCCTTGTGTGTAATGGTATTATATTCTGAATATGTCACTTAGTGCTTGTTGACACTAACTTGGTCAGTAATTCATATGCTGATTCATGCCAAGCATGCATGATTGTTTTTAATGTAATAGAAAAGAATATAGCTCATCAGGGAAGAATAAGTATCATGTTCTTTTTAGCCATATTAAAAATATTTTAATTTAGTCATTTGGTCATTAAGGACATTTCAGAATTCCTTTTCTACCCTTGTGAAAGGCATATTTAAAATAGCCCTCTCTAGGTGCTGTATCTCAAGCATGGTACTTTCCAGAGCTATTTAACATGCAACTACATATTACCAAGCAGTATTAACTCAAATTGTTTATTAAATCAGCTAAATTCATTAATACAGCTGTGACTTCCACCATAACATTTTAGGTTGTCTTCTTGTGTATGACATGTTTATGTCTCACAATGGTAAATATAAAGATGACTAAACTTGTTTTCTAAAGGTTTATGCAAATAGTAGTTGACATGTGCAGTTATGGTCACATTTTTCTAGTAGGTCGCTATAAAACTGCACCTGCACATTTTCTGTATGTAAATTGTACCTAAATGCCAGGTTTTCATTGTGTGCACATGCTTCTTTGTAAGCAGCAGTGTCATTGTGTAGGTAGGTGGGTGTATGGAAATGCCTTTATGTGCCAAATTAACAGGTGTGGTTATAAAGGCTGATTTGACTATTTGCCTCTTACATATTACATAGAGAGTACCTGAAAGCACCTATTTATAGTCTTTCAATGCCATTACTCAGGCACTGATTTTTTTGCTGTTGCAGTATTTTGCAATGTTTCTAGGCTTCTTATTGCTGTTATTTTATGCCTTTGTTTAATTAAAAGGAAACCCCTAACGTGTTTGCAAAGAAGCATGCAACTTCTTTTAATGATTTCTCCAGCTGAACTTGCTTCATTGCCCCTAGTGTTTCCCACTCCTGAGTACTGCCAATACCTGAACTGACACAAGAATAATGGCACTCATAAATGAGATGCCACTGGGATTCTAAAGTAAGCAAAAGACTCCTGCCAGAACAGAATCCAGTTATAAGAACAGATTCGTAAGGCACTAAATCTCAGGATGCAGGCTGTTTAACTTGCAGTAAGGCCTGATGTAAAGGAGACAATTACAATTAGCTCAAGCAATTTTAAAACAATGCCTGTTCTAAACTTGGGGTTTTTTGAGCAACAAGCACCAGTAGCAAGAATTAGCAGTGATCCAGTTGTAATCTACGGTGATACCTAAGCTAGTAGTCTCAGTTAGTTAATAGAATAGATAGTACTGATACTGAAAATCAAGTGTGATTTCCCCATTCGTACTGATCTGCTTACACGTTTTTGTAACTTCAAAAAGTAAACTTACTATTGCGTAAGAGCTCAAGCTATGTAGGTTTATCTTTATAGAGAAGTTGCAGACCACATAAATTTACAAAAGTTATTAAATGCTGTGGCTAAGTACAGGTGTTCAAGAAGCTCACGATGGAAGTACTCGAACTTTTGAGCTTTACTCTAAGCGCCCATGGTTAGGTTGGGAGGTATCAGAACACACAGCCCTTATTGAGGGGTTGAGGCTCAGAGCCTGCTTAGATGGCCTAAGCCCGGGCGGGGGGTGCTCTTGCACACCTCCCACCATGCCTTGTGGGCTTCACGGGCTGCTGAAGACTCCCAAGTGGAGACAAATGGCCAATCCACCCCTGATTGGCTGGCAGGAATATCACAGCCTCCCACCTGGACCTAATGCATCAGTGGCTTGTCATGGTCACTGTCACAGGGCACTTAGGTGTCCTGCTCCTAAAGAGCAGAAACTGCTAGAGAAAGAGCCCTAGTAGGGTATAAGGAGCCCAGCTGTGGGTTGCCAGGGCAACCAGGAGGTCAGCTGACTGAAAGGGGCAGGGCCTGGCTCCTATATAAATCACAGACAGGAAGCCAGAGGCAGTTCCCTGCCAGCAGCCCAAGAAGAAGGAGCTCTCTCTGCAGAAGAGAGGAGAAGTCTGCTGAAAGAGCAGCACATGACATGGCTATGGGATGAAGAACCCCAGTAGGCCAAGTGTTGTTATAGCCAGGCGGCTTATGTTTAAGTTATAGCCAGGAGGCTCGAGTTTGTGTTGCTGTTTGTTACACCGGTGGTTTGGGTGAGGCTTTTAGGGGTTGGAGGAGGCCTCATGGACCCACAGCAGCGTGGGGACCCCAGCGCCAGTAAGGGCGCTGCATACGGGGTGCATAGACCCCAGCCCCAGAGGGGGGCAGTTGAGAAGCCCCAGAGAAGGGGGCATTGTGGAAAAGCCCCAGAATGGGCGCGGCGAGCCCCAGAGAAGGGGACAGCTGACTGGCAAGCCCCGAGAGGGGGCGGCATTATAGGAGAGCCCCAGAAACAGGGCAGCTTGACTGAGAAGGCCCAGCGTGGGCACAAAGAGCCCCAGGAAAGGGGCGGTATTACTGAGAAGGCCCAGTGTGGGCACGGAGAGCCCCAAAAGGGGGCAGCAGTACTGAGAAGGCCTGAAGAGAGGACAGCAGTACAGAGAAGGCCCTAGAGAAGGGGGCAGCAGTACTGAAGAGCCCCAGAGAAGGGGGCAATGTTACTGAAAGGGGCAGCATTGTTGAGAAGGCCCTGGAGAGAAGGGCGGCGCTGCAGAGGATCTCAGAGAGAGGGCGGCGCTGCAGAGAGGGCCCCGAGAGAGGGCGAGTGTAAACTTGACAGACCAACGTCTATTCCACCTGCAAGTCTTGGGGTGTGGTATAAGGGGTGGTTGGAGCCACGCATAGCCCATAAGGCTAGAGTGCCCGGGAAGCACCCATCGTAGAGTCAGACCCACGAACAGTCCAGGAGTTCACGGGGCCAGAAGTAACGGTGTCCAATGAGACGTGAGGCAGCCTCCCTCATACATTGGAACATCAAAGATGTGGCGGGCAAGAATTAGAGGGTGCCCTTGGGCCGACTTGGCATGGAGGAAGGGGGCCTTAAGGAGATCCCGGCCCTCCAGTAGGACCCCGCCGTGACAGTCACAAGCCATCAGCTAGCCATCCCATGCATACCCACCCAGCACCTGCCACGTGTGTGTGTTGGGCACCTGAGTTCTGTGTGTGTGTGTGTCCTGGAAGCCTGTATTCTTCCCCATGATGTATTGATGGCCCTGGCCCTGCACAGTAGCAGGTTATCCAGATCCACAAGAATGAGATCAGTGGGGAGCATCAATAAATCAGTTTCATCACTCTTCCACCTGGACAGTCATTGAATCAAGAGCATTCTAAATATCAGAGTAGGCAACTGTATCCTTCCCCATGAGCATACCCCAATTTACCAAGGAGTCGCATTAGACCAAGGGTGGACAAAATGTGGTCTGGGGGCTGGATGTGGCCCGCCAGGCCATTCTATCTGACCCACCGGGCCGCTAAAAAATTAAAAAAATTAATATTAATTTGCCCTGGGCTGCCTGTCATGCGGTCCTTGATGGCTTGCCGAAACTCAGTAAGCAGCCCTCTACCCAAAATAATTGCCTGGCCCTGCATTAGACCATTCCCTCACCTATAAACATCACATTCAGAAGGTCAGCAGTAACCTATCTGCACAGGTAGCTGCCATAAGATGTTTAACCAGCTTGACATGGTGTGACAATTTTAAAGTACTCAGAACCACTGCACTTGCAATGGTATATGCCCTGCAGATTACTACTTCTTTTTGAGTCCTTGTCATAAACTAGATGCTTTTTTCAGAATTGTGTACAGGCATTGGCTCTTTCCATTGTTTCAGTGAGGCCCCCCTTTGTACAAGTCTGGCCCAGGAAATGACAAACAAACATGTGCTCTATAGTCTTAACTTCACCATGCTCAAATAGATTCATGCCATTAATGTAGCCCCATTTCTTGTCACGTTTGTTTTTGATTTTCTAGTTTGCATGCACCAGCGATTCAGGCATCGCCATATTGGCCCGTCTAGATCCACCTCTCTTGAAAGGTCTTCCTGGGGTTCCAGGTCCATTTCAGAGCACCTGATTGCACATAATCTTTCCTTCTATAATCTCTGTCATGCCCTGTCAGCCATTGTGTCCAGTGGTGCAGCACGGGTCACAAAACGTTCATGTTTTAAGCCATTTCATTACTTCTATGTGATCATAGAGTGGACGCCTGGGACCTTCCCTCTGCTGTGACCTTTTTTTTTTTTTGCTCGCTACCTTTCTTCTGATATTAGGTGGTGCAATGCCAGCCAGTAAGTACAGGCTATCCTTTGGTGTTGGCTTTAGACATCCTTTTATTTCACAACACCACACTACTGTGTTTGTGTATGGTCTGGAAGTTGTCACACTAAAAAACTCAGCAGATGTGCTTTCTGCACTCTCAGATATTAGACCAAGTGATAAAGCGACAGACCCTAACTGCTCCCCTGCTGCCAGGTTTATGGGCTTGTGGAGAGCCAGGCAGAATGGGTACCGTGACCTTATATTGTGCTAATTTTAGACAAGGGGTAGGCTGAATGGAAATTAAATGATCATTCGGAGTAATCTGTTCTAAAATCTATTCCTACAGTGTTTTTATACCAACATCAAATGAGTCCCTCATTGAGCACAACCTTGACAAAAAAGCATGGATCAACCTGAACAGACAAAACCACACTGTACAAGATGAACATCACGAACAGCGCCCTATGTGAATGCAGTGTCCAGCAGACAGCACAGTGCTTAAGCAAAGGTGCAATTTTACAAAAACACAGAAAGGGTAGATGGAATCCACATACCGAACAGACATTGGTCATTGCTGGCCGGAGAGGGTGGCAGTTGGAAATGGGGGCTTCACCACCTTAGGTCACTGAGAGCCCGAAGGAGGTATGGGGGGGCTCATGCCCACATGAGCTCTGGCAAAGTCTAAAGCACTCTCTGGGAGGTAGGGTGAGCAGGGTGTTGCAATGCTCCATAGGATGTCAGCAGAATGCAACCTGCTGCGAGCAGTAGGATCTGGTACAGATGTTTGTTATGGTGCCCTAACCTACAGCACTGAGGTCTGATACCACATCCATCCAGGGTTATCTTAGAGCAGGATCCACCATTTTTACAGTGCTTTATGTGCCCTGAGGCTATGGACAGACATTACACAAACTGAATTAAGTGAATAGAAACTGGGTTAAACCTGTAACAGAACATGTTCAATGTACATAAACCAGTTTGAGAATGGCTGAAACCAGTTTGAGATGAACCTGGTTGAGTGTAGTATCAGACTTAACTGATTTGCCTCAAACCAGTTTATGCACTGCTGGTTTAAGCTAATCCAGACACCCCCAGCATGCTCTCTTGGCTGGGCAGGGCTCTCTGCTCCACAGCAAGGCTGCCCCCTGCCCACTGCTCCCTGGCTGCAGCTCGGCAGAGACTTGCAGGCACAGCAGGGTCTGCTGGCTTCTCCGTGCCTCCCCCCACCTCCCACTACCACCACCACACTGCTTAAACAGAGATCCTTTCCTCCTCTCTCCCACAGCACAGACTAGCCAGCATGTGATATGCTAGCTAATGCTGTGTAAAGCAGATAGGACAGTGTCTGCTTAGGGCCTTTTGGAGGTAATCAACAGCTCAGATAGTAATGCCCCTGCATTCCTTCCTTTGGAAAAGGCAGATAAGGTTCTTTGAGTAAATCTGATATCTTTTATTAAACCAACTAAATAGTTGGAAAAAATGTTCTTAGCAAGCTTTTGGGTTTAAAAACCTTTCATCAGGCTGAGGAAGCAGGTACAGAAGCAGTTGGTGTGTGCTCTTCCTGGATGGAATGAGTAGTAAAGAAGCCAGAGGCTGGTATGTATTTTCCTTTGGAAAAAGCTGTTTAAGAAGAGCTTGTAAGGAACAAGGCTTTGTTTCCTGATGGGGTGTTGAATGCTGATAACAGGGCTGATAAATGCTCCGTTACCGAGGTGGGAAACCCCTTCCTAATCACAGTGTCCTGCTGGGGCCTGGTCATGCCCCACTCAGCTCAGTCCTAGGCACGGGAAGGGAGGGCTGCTCTAGGCCCCCTCCCCCGCCTGCTTCTAGCCTGAGCCACTGCAGGCATGTGCCTGCATTTCTGGGATATCTGTCTGGTTACAAAACTGACTCAGCCTAGCCAAGTTAGACTAACCTGCAATGATTGAATCAATTCAGGTTCAGGCTTTTTGAATGTCTGTCCCTAGCCTGACTGTTTGTTCAGTTATGGCTGTAGAGTGCTTTCTGCACACCTACTGCACAGTAAGTGTAACTTCTGTACCTGGCCTCCATGTGTTTTCTTGTATTTTAAAAAAGTCCTCTGCAGCCTACCTTGCTCATTTAGTAATTTTTCTAAGACAATCATAACTATTTGAGTAAATAGCTACTGCCAGTTCACCCCTTATATGTTTGCTCTTTACTTTTACCCCTAAAAGTTATGCTAATATTTTGAGATTTTTTTTTCTATAACTCATCTCTTTCCTTTTCTGTGGTTTTTGAGAACTGTCCTGATGAAATGGACTATGAATGTGGAGGGTCAGTTCTGTATTAAATGCTTGCATCACTTGCATTCCCAAAATGTTAGCTCTTGCACCATTTGCTCATTGAGGCTTTTCTGTGAATTTAGAAGGGACCATTTCTTATGATATCTCTTATAAAATTACCCATCCCTCAACACGGCAAAAAATCACAGGAACAAAAAGGGAGTATGACTATATACATAGACATACACCAACACATTTTACGTGCGTGAATATATCATTTTTACTCATGATATTCACACTTGTATAATGCCAGTGGCAAAAATTAGCTTTAATACTTCTGTTGTTACCTAGGGTATGGAAATTATGGGGAGAAATAAGAAGCTTTAAAGCATTGTATTGAAACAAAATTGATTCAGTTTATGGCAAACAAATAAGATGATGCTCATATTGCAGAGAAACATCAACATTCTATATGTGATAGTAATAAAGCATTTGATTTTGAAAAATATCAGTTGCTCATTAATATGATCTTCCTTTACTAGTCAAATCAATTTCAGAACCAAATTTGCCATAATTGTGTTTTTCTCAAATTCCTTTTGACTCAGATAAGACAAAACAGCACTAACTGGATCCCCTGCACATCTCAAACTCATATTATATTCCTGTCCATGAGTGACCTTTTACAAATGATTTCCAATAACTGCAGCGGAATGCAAGCACAAGTCTTGGTAGCAAAAGGTCATATTCCAGTTATACAAAATGTGGATAAATTTGTACTCCCTGCAGCAACTGATTGCTCTAGGTTTTTCTATTGTACTTAACCAATCTTAATTCAAAACCATGCATTAGGAAAGGTTATGTTCCAGCTTTGTTTGGCTCTGCTTTTCTTCTCTAGTTATCTCACTACAAATTAGCCCCTTTAGAGACTATTTTTTACTTAACCCATTTTTAACATCTACTTCAAACTACTACCTTCCCCCATATTTTTCAGCCAGGATTAAGTAACAGGTGCTGTCACTTGTTTTAGTATTGAATAGTGTGTTACTCTGAATGGTGTCTTATTCTGTAAGGAAAGACCAGATTCTTCACTCCATACTTGGTCTGAGTTTAGTGCTGTCTTCTATTAACTAATTACAATGAAGCTATTTATAGCCAAAGTATTACACAGTTTAGGTGACAGAGTTTGGCCCTTAGGGCACATGCACATGTTTGCAGGTCCCAATCTATGACCATGTAGTTTACTTTAAGCTGTGTGATTGTACATCAGCTCCCTACTTGTGCATATGTTCCCTAGTGCCAGGAGCTATGCTGAAAACAATCTAAGTAAGTCTGGGTGAAGGGAGAGGTGGACAGGTTTGTGGGAGGACTGGTGAGGGGCAGACATAGTTGACCGTCTGAGCATGGGAAGGGTTAGAGGGGTAAAAATAGCCCACTTGGGGTGGTGGGGAAGAGGAGGAGAGGAGAGGAGAGGGTGGGCAGGTAGGAAAAGCGCAACTCTGGGGCTGAGATAAGCATCTGGGCCTTCCCAGCCCTGGGGCTGTGCTCCAAACACATACAAACATTCAGTTAGATGGAACCAGTCATTTTTCACCTAATCTAAAATACCTGAACATATAAAAAAAGTTCAGCAATTAGACTGACTTAACCCTAGTTATGTCGACCTAAGTGTAACATCTGCATGTACACTAAGTATAGGGATGTGCCAGTAGCAAATCAGAAGAGAACATTTGTATAATCATGACTCCGAATGACTAGTAAGTTGAAAGTGCATTTGCCCTCCTCACTGCTGTTCATTTTATGGCCTCGTGTCATGTTGACAGTTGAACGTGTTTCATTTCTGAAGCATTATTAGCCTTAGACCACACTTCCTTTGGAGCTCCTACTCTGGGACTGTACTATGTAACTGGTGCTAAGCTACTGGATTTTACCATCCAGAACTGAACCTCCCTGTGCATGTATCATGAATGCACATACTTCACTGAGTCAAATGAGAAAGCCATTCTAGGCTAGCTTGGATGTTGCAGTTTTTCTACCAGGTAAGCCAGAAAGAAACCTCTGTAGAAGCTTTCCTTTACTGCAGGGTAATATGCCACATATCTGGGGACCATTTCCAAGCCAATCTAATTAAAGTTGTTTTGGGTTGGCATGTTTTAGAGCTGGATTTCAGTTCTTTTTCCTGGAAGTGAAAGGAACAGTGTTTGAGCTACCCCAAGAGATGCCAAATTGCACATCATGGCTCTGTGGCTCCCTCAGCATGTCTAATGTGACTGAGAAACTGCAGCTGCAGATTTCAAAAGGAAGTCATGTTCTTCCTCTCGGGTGAAGCTGTGTGTGTTTAATGTGGGCAGAGATGGGAGGAACTGAAAAAAAGGAAAAATAATGGAATGTTCCAGCCCAAAAATGGAATGTTTCAGTGGCCCCAGGCAAGATGTGTTGATAAGATAGCTATGCAGGTCCAAGACCTTGTTTCTGTATGGGTTCTGTAGGCACGGTGCCTCTTATCTATGTAGTTATGTAGATTGTAGTGTTAAAACATTTAAGTTAAACACTTAAGCATAGTCTGAAGATATTTTAGCAGAGTGGGTAACCCTTCCATGTAAGCAGTCATGACATCAAGTGCCATGGGGAATTTAGACATCACAAATGGAAGGATGGATGTTCTGTGAGCTCTCAGATGCAAAGAGAGATGGCCCTCACAATTGCAAATATGACAGTTGGTGTCTGTAAAAATCTCTGTCTTAGGAAGTGGTGTGCACTGAAAGTGTTTGAAGGAAACTGCATGCCTGTTAAATTATGACTAATTGATCCTTGCCTGCCCAAAATACTATGGCCTGCTGTATTGGATATCCTGAAGTGAAAAGGAAGCTAAAAAAAGTGATGAGGTATTTATAAAAATCAAAACCAAATTTCAGAACTTCCTGAGTTAGTGAACATAAAACAGAATTTAAGCAAATTACTGTCTTGTGATCTGTCAGATATGGTGTGAGTACCTAACAGACATGGGAAATTAACATAAGTTTCTATTGGAGATTGAACATCTTATCCATATGGCACTAATGTTAAAAAATACACATGTAGCACTTCTCAGTGTCTAAGCTGGCAAGTCCTTAAATGAATTATGATGAAGAAACAGAATGGGGGGGGGTGTCAGAAAGTTTTCTAGTAAAAAATGAATAATTACTACCACACTGTTGCTACAATTACAAATACTGAAATACATTTTCAGAGAAAATTATACTTCATAAATATTTTGTAGTGCTAACAGGGTAGTAGAGGGCCAAATTCTGCACTGATTTATACCCAATGAATTATGCTTGACTTAAATAGGATTACAGTACGAGTAAATGCAGAACTGGGCCCACATTTTTAGAGTGGAATTTTAGCTTTTTTTTCTTTTCTTTCTTTTTTATTTTATGGACAAAGGAATTAATGAATGAAGGCCCCAAAATCCCATTAACACCACAGTGCCTTCACCAAACCCTGAAGAACAACTTAGTTTTTCTCCTTTTTTTTAAATTTTGTTTGCAATTATTTTGTTGAATGGAGGCTGACTCTACACATGGATCAACACAAGACCTCTGAGCTTTTATAAACATTTAGGTTCCCAGGGCCCTTTGAACCTCCCAGGGAACAGTTCTGTACCCTTATTAGAGGCTGACAATTAAAGGTCTGTTTTCATATCAAAAGTAATCACCAAAAATTAGCCAGGGAGACATTGGAATGCTGTGAGAATTCAAATACTCTGAAATGGCCAGCTTTCCTTCATTTGGTTCAATCAGTATCAACTTGGGGTTCTTTTTATGTCTAACCGCCAATTGTGAGTTGGCGTCATGACAGCTGAGAAGGATTATGCAATACCGTAAAGATGTGATTAATACATTGTTGGCCCTGTAATCATTCACTTGCATGATTAGCACAGAGGTTCAGAAATACATTAAACTATATTTTAAGATAGGGGTTGTCAACCGGGGGTACACATACCCTCAGGGTACTTGAGAAAGCCCTAAGAGGTATGCGTGGGCAGGCAGACATAGAATGCCACCAAGCATCATCTTGTGCTGCTGCACAGGCGCCACCTGCCCAGCCAGATGCAAGGGGAGGGGGAAGCTCACACACGGCAGCTACTGCGTCTCAGCACTCAGCCACACGTGCCACCCCCGCTCTCCCGCTCTGTGTCTGGCTGCCAGGGGTACACTGCTCCACCAGGGGTACACTAATCCAAAAAGGTTGAAAACCCCTGTTTTAAGACAGTATTACAAATAGGCAGTCTGTAGCATTTGAAGCTTGTGTTCCAAAAAAGATGTGAATGACACCTGAACTTAAAGGGGCTTTCTACATAGAGATACCTATACATAATTATGATGCGTGTTCTCAGAAGCATTTAGAATGTTTTAGATTTCTTCTTATGCCAAGATACAAGCCTTTTCAGAAGAGAGAGAGTAAGATAACATTCTCATAAATAACTGAAGAGGCTGTGACATAGATGTTTACACGGTTCAGCGGGTGGCAAATTGGGTTAGCAGTCACACCCAGAGAGTGGTAGTAGACAGGTCGGTATTGACCTAGAAGGAGGTGAGTAGTGGGGTCCCGCAGGGTTTGGTCCTTGGACCTGTACTCTTCAATGTCTTCATCAGTGACTTGGATGTGGATGTGAACTGTACTCTGTCCAAGTTTGCGGACGATACTAAATTGTGGGGTGAAGTGCACACTCTGGAGGATAGGGAACAATTGCAGGCAGACCTGAACAGGTTAGAAAAGTGGACAGTACACAATAGGATTCAGTACAAGGACAAGTGCAGAGTGCTGTACCTAGGGCGCAAAAATATCCAGCACACCTACTGGCTGGGAAGTGATCCTCTCAGCTGCACAGAAGCGGAAAGGGATCTCAAAGTCATAGTGGACTCGAAAATGAGCATGAGTTGTCAGAGACAAAATCATCAGCAAAGCTCACCGCACTTTATCATGCATCAGCGGATGCATGACAAATAGAACCAAAGAGGTGATACTTCCCCTCTCTGCGGCATTGGTCAGACTGCAGTTGGAGTACTGTGTCCAGTTTTGGGCACTGTACTTCAGGAAGGATGTTGATAGACTCAAGAGGCCACTCGTATACCTAGGGGCTTATAGGACAAGCCATATGAGGAGAGACTGAAGGACCTGGACCTCTTCAGCCTCCGCAAGAGAAGGCTGTGAGGTGATCTTGTGGCCTCCTACAGATTCATTAGGGGGACACAGGAAGGGATCGGAGATGCTCTGTTCACCAGGGCACCTCTTGGGGTAACAAAGAACAATGGTCACAAACTGACAGAGCATATTTAGGACAGATATCAGGAAAAAACTCTTCATGGTAAGGATGGCCAAAATTTGGAATGGGCTTCCAAGGGAAGTGATGCTCTCCCCTACTTCGGGGGTCTTTAGGAGAAGGCTGGATAGGCATCTGACTGGGGTCATCTGACCCCAGCCCTCTTTCCTGCCTATGCAGGGGGTCAGACTTGATGATCTGTTGAGGTCCTTTCAGACACTAGCATCTATGAATTTATGAAGTACCCGGTTTGAATTTGCTCCTGTTACCAATCTGGAAAATAGATCTCTGCACATTTCCTCCTTAGGCAAAGGACCAAGTTGAGGGAAGCTGCAAGAGCTGTTGTTTCCAGGAACTATTCTAGCTTGCTATTCTAGCTTTTCAGAAGCAGCTCTGGGTGGTTTGCAGACCAGCGATGATAACAGAGTTGACCACAACCTGTTGATATGCTTTCTATACTTCTTTAACTAGAGGTACTCATTTCTGATCTTATAACACCAATTTCCCTTCCCCACCACAAATGTGACTTCTTCAAAAGACTATTTCCACTCCAGCTTATTTACATAGATTTGACTTGCATTTAATAGCAAGACCAAACCCTGTCTAGAAGCTGAGGTTCCCTCATAGGGGATGCATTTATTGCTAACCCATCCTTTAAATAAATAAGGCTCATCTGGAACATCACAAGCAGAAACATGGCAGAAGGAGTCATGCAGTTTCTCAGGTGCAAAGTTCCAAAACTTATCCCTCCCTTTTTCCAGACCAGGGGTGGCCAACCTTCAGCATGCATGTCCACACGTAGCATGAGCAGCCTCTATGTATAGCACACAGCTACACAGGAGGCAAGCAGCACAGTGACACACAGGGCAGGGAGTGAAAAGCAGGACAGCAGATTGGATAGGGAGCACAATCAAGAAGCAAAACAGAGAGCAACAGATCAGGTGAGTAGCGCAGGGCAGGGAGCAGAGAGTAGACTGCTGGTTTGGGCAAGAGAAGGATATCAGAGTGGCACTTGCGGAGTTTGCAGGGCTTCATTTCTGACACTCATGCCAAAATGGTTGTGTCTCAGTAGTTCAGATGGTGTGTGAAAACCTGAGCCTGTAGAGGGATTGCCTGGAGAGGTCAGTCACCAAACATTTCTCACCATCATCACCTACTTACTTAATATTGTTGTTCAGAAGTAGATTGACCAGTTGACTTCGGTGTTCAAACTTTAAGCAGGCATTCAAAACTCAGTTATTTAAAAAATTGTACAAAAGGATCAGGAGAATCATGCAAAGCACCAGATACATATATTTATAGGATCTTACTTTCTCATGAAATAAAGCCATGGTCTTCATCTTTTAGAAATGGAACCGTTTTTACCCTGCTATTATGCTGTTAGGAAGGAAGCAGGCTGTCAGAAGTCTTAATGTATCTGCTAATATATCTGAACGCAAGAAACAGTATCCAGCTGTTATGAGTATCCTTCAACAGAACAAATATTTCCTAACTTCATCCCTTTTAACTGGTGATCTTAATTAGATTTGAGCTGGAAGTAGCTTATCAAAAGGAATAATGCCATATTAATCTGAAAAACTGCAGAAATGTCACTTTTTTTTCCTCTGTGTGGAGAAAAGGCAAAATAGTGTAAATAATTCTGTGTTGAGGTTGCATGGATAAAAATGTTTGAAGTGTAAATGTTAAAGAGTTCATCATGACAGCAATAAGTATGACTTGGTCATGTCCCTACTATCAGTTAATTATAAAACAGTTTAGGCTTTAAAGCCTTCATTTAAGTAAATGTCAGTATTAAAGAAACACCCTGAAAACTATCATCAGTATGTTATTTTATGCATGAAAACCTAGAGGACTCTAGGAGAAGAATGGTCCCTGAATATATTTCTTTTTAGTTTAAGTAACCAGAGGCTTATACAGGAAGATTGCTTTTTTGGAGCATCCAACACCAGCTAGAAGGATTGTTTGTGCCGGAAAAATATAGCCTTACAGTTATTTAGCAAGGAATCCATGTAAGACAAGTATAGAATAGGTGCATTTCTCCAATCGGTAGTAACAATGTTTAATCACAATT
>NW_005841855.1:2281483-2284864 GCF_000455745.1 Alligator sinensis | reverse complement strand
GATATGTCAAATGTATGTATTTGATAGGCTTCTAATTTGCTTGCATTATCTCAAGCTGTTTGGATGACACTGCTGAGCCAGTTAGGAACATTTAGCTGGTCCAAATGGTCCAAAATTAATTTAAGGCAGAATCTCATCAGGAAGATTGCTTAGCTATGTTGGCATATAACCTAAAATGTAGAGGATCATTGCTTTGAACTATACTAGAGAGATGTAGTTAAACATGTTAGTATCCCAGGTGCTAATTCAGCTCATCTCATGTTGCGGCTATGTTCTTGAACTAGTTGTGGGGTTGGAATCAAAAGTTGACATTTGGAAATCTTGCCCATGACTTACAGTCATTGTTTCCTGTGCTTTTGTATTTGGAGTTCATCTCTCCTGTTTTCCGTGAAGGCTTGCTGAGCTGGGTAAAAGGTTTACTAAAGCCAGTAATGCTGTCTGCAACCATCACATGTAAAAACCAACATTTTCAAAAAGGTGATAGAATAAAAATTGATTCCAGTGATTTAGCATCATGAGAATAAAAAAACCCAACATTTTATTTGAAGTATATTATGGGGGAGAGGTGTATCAAGATTTTTTGGTAAAAACCAGAACTGTTCCAGCAGCATGAAATCCAGAGGTCAAATTCCTGTTCAACTGAAGAAAACTCCCATCGCTTTTCCCTGAACTCAGACTTAGTCCCAAGAGCAGCTAATAACTATTTTAAAGTTGGTTCCAGTTTATGTATGCTTATAGAAGCACATATAAATATATACTTATAAAATATATATACAATACACCTAACAATCTAATCAATGGAAAAGTAACTTGAAGAAAGGCAAAATAAACAAGGTTTGGACTAATGTCAATAATAAGACTTTCTTCTGCCCTAATTGCACAACTCTTTACTTGTACAAAAAACAAAAAAAATTATCAAAGTATCACAGTACTCTGTATAGTTCTGTCTTGTAGGTACAAGACTTCTGTCTTAAAATGATTTCAACTTGTAGCTAAATTAGACAAGGTTGATTTATGTAAATGTGTTGATTTTGAAGAAACATACTTTTTAATCTTTAAGATGATCTAAAGAAAATATAGAAAAGAGAAATGAGGCTATTTCAACTGGTTCTAAAAAGAATGTGCTGCTGAGTTTGAGTGGGGGTTTTTGGGTAATAGCAAAAAAATTGATGTTTTGGTTTTAATAGTGGTGCTCAAGCTAAAAGGTGGTAAGTATTGATCTGAAACACAAATGTTGCAACCTTCCAGATACGCAAGGTATTTCAGTCCTAATTTGTAACACCTTTGCTATAGCCTCTAGGTTTTCATGCACATTCACCTCTTCTGAACAGAGACTGCTGATGGTGCCAAATCCATGTGATTGTTTTCTGCTGAGGACAGCCGCCAGTTTGTGACTAAACAGAGGCTACACTAGTCAATTTGAGTGTGAACAGACATAACACTTAGACTGGTTTAAACATGGTTTAGACCACAAGGGTCCAGACATGCAAGCTAGTTCACAACAGTTACAACCCCCAAACCATTTCAGAAGTATACTTGGATAAGCAGGTATTATTTTGAAGCAGGTCTCCATGGTTCAGTGTTGTATGCGGAAACCAAGCTTTCTACGGCTAATGTCTGGTTGGTCCTCCAGGCATCTCACACTACACTGCTACTCACTCCCTGTCACTCCAACCCACACATGACAACTGGCTGCTCAAGTACACAGCCGTAACTCTACTGCCCCAACCCCTATTACCTGCAGATGACCACAGCTGGGACCTATGGGGGCAGCTCTCCTACACTTTAAAGAGCTGCTTAATTTCCTTCTGTTGAGGGCCCTTGAGGACTTCCGACGGATTCCGTTGCCACCAATGGAAGGGAATTGATCCGCTCTTTAAAGGCAGCAGGAAGCTGCTGCTTGATGTCCTCCCATCTGCCCATGCACACAGAAGAAGGGGTCAGGTAGCCTGCCCCTAGCTACCCCTACTTCCCACGCCAAATCAGGCAGGAAGCACTGCACCCCAGTTAGTTTCCAAGTACAGAGGTAAATTGATTAGCGGCTTGAGGGAACAAGTTCTTTAGAAGCTTTGGCATCTCCAGAGCACCCAGGTCTCACAAACCTAGATGCAGAGTCAAAACAACCCCCCCTGTCTCCCCCCTCCGGCACATACACACACACCCTAGATATTTCCAGTCAGGGTACCACCATACTATAGCTTTCAATAAAGTGCAGGAATGGGTCTTCGTTGAATTCACTACTGTTAGTAAGAAAGGGGAGCAGAAAATTTCAATTGGGTTGGGTACACTATACCACCCTCAGGTGGTGGTTGAATGGCATGGCATGACTAAAAGGAGGTGATTCTACTTAGAACCCTTAGCAGCATATGTACAGTCACCTCTAACCCAGGACAGTTGTGAACCAGTGACATTCTTGGAATGGTTTGAGTGTTATACGTGTTCTCACTCGTTCCTTGTTACTTGGAGCTTGATCGCCAGTCTTCTGAAGTAGATAGTCAACTTCTGCCCAACTAAGCTTGCATCCTCTTTGCTGATCTTACTTCTTTGCAGTAATTACTGCTATTGTAGAACCCTTGTATTTAAATCAGCAAAAGGGAGAGCTATGGATTATGCCATTGATTCCCTCTGTAATCTTTCTTTATGTGATGACGGAGGTCTTACGTCTGGTGTCACCTGTCATTAAGGTAGCCCCTCCCCTTGTCTCGCCTGCCACGACTTTGCCAGTAAATTCTTATGAGAAGGTTCTAGTGGAGTTCTTCTCAGAGGGGTTCCCCGACATGGGTATACTCACAGTTGTCACATGCGTTGTTCCATGGGGCTCCACCACCCCTACACCCCGTCCACTCGCCAGCTGATCCTGTGCTGGTCTGATGGCGATCTTCGGTCCTCGGAGGGGTTGCCCGCCGTCGGACTCACAAATGCAGGAACGCGGACTCAGCTGCACCGCTCCACCAGCCCGTCCTCTTTTTCTCTCTATCTTTTGGCTCTCCCTGTATTTCTTTGTGTCTTTCCTCCCTAGCTTCTTTAGAAATAGTATTCCCCTGGGGCAGAGATGGTCACGGAGCTGCCTTCCCTTCCCCAGCGACTTCAAAGGGATCCCGTGCCTGTCCACTGCTCTACTTCTCCTAGGGAACGTCCTGGTGTCTGCAGGCAGTTTCAACCTTCCCCGTGCTCCCCGTCTCCCAAAGGGAGTACTGGTCTCTCCCTGTTCACTCTCGGTTGAGAACCAGGGGTTTCCCCTTTCTTGCCTCTGCCTGAGGCACCGAGGTTTCCCCTGTCTCCCGCGCCGATACTGCATGATCTACCTTGTGCCTCTCTCCAGCAGGAGCCTCAGCACACCAAGCATGCTGCCTGCTGTCTCTCCCTTTCTCTGGCTCCCCC
>NW_005841855.1:2254013-2281354 GCF_000455745.1 Alligator sinensis | reverse complement strand
GCCGGCGGCGCTGGTCGCGGCGGCTGCCGCTGCGGTCCCGGCTCCGGCACTGCCGGGTTTCCCGGAGGTAAGTCTCCCCCTCCGGGGTTCTGTTCCAGGGTTTTGTATGCCCCGCAGCCCTCACTTGCCTCTTCTTGTGCCTGTGGCAGCAACATGCTGCCACAGACCTCTCCCCTTAAGTCGCCTTGTGGCATCTGGTTGCTGTATGCAGCCTCTTTTACGGTTTGGTGTTCTTCGCCATGACTGTAATCCAGTTCTTCCTCCGGCTGGTCGGGATCCTCCCATCTGGATAAAAATTCGGCCACAAAATTATCCTTGCCTGGACAATGTATCACTGTAAATTTGAAAGGTTGTAATGCCAGTGCCCAGCAAGTAATTCTGGCATTCGTGCTTTGTTTCTTTGTTAACCACTGTAAGGGAGCATGATCCATCATCACTATGAACTCTCTCCCCATAAGGTAGTATTTGAAGTGCTCTATGGCCCATCATATTGCCAGGCATTCCCTTTCAACCGTCGCATACCTTGTCTCAGTATGGCTGAGCTTCCAGCTGGCAAAGGCAATCGGGCGTTCGTCATTTTTCCCCTTCTGCAATAAAACTGCCCCCAGTGCACGTCCTGACGTGTCCGTCTGAAAAATAAAAGAAGTATTAAAATTAGGTGTTTGCATCATAACATCGTGATGCATTGCCTCCTTCAAGCTGCGGAAGCTTCTTCTCATCCCTGGGGTCCACTTCAGGTTTGTTGTGGCGACTCCAGCCAGCGCGTCCGTGAGTGGTGCAGAAATGCTTGCAAAATGTGGTATAAACCGGCGGTAATAATTAATGAGTCCCAAAAAGGAACGTAGTTGCCTGCGTGTCCGTGGTTCCGGGAATTGTTTTATGTCTTTGATCTTATCGGTAAGGGGTCGTATCATCCCTTGCCCAACCCGAAACCCCAAGTAGGCCATCTCCTTTTCCACTAGTTTGCACTTCCTGGGATTGGCGGTTAGTCCCGCTGCTTGGAGCTCTTCTAGGACAGCCCTCAGGGCTCTGAGGTGTTGTTTCCAACCAGGGGTAAATATGATGATATCATCTATATAGGCCGCTGCATATGCTGCGTGTGGCGCCAGCAAGGTATCCGTTAGCCTCTGGAAGGTGGCGGCTGCTCCATTGAGGCCGAAGGGCATTCTTACAAACTCAAATAGGCCCCAAGGGGTCCCAAATGTAGTCTTGGCACAATCTGTCGGGTGTAAGGGAATCTGCCAATATCCTTTTGCCAGGTCAAGAGTTGATATATATCATACTTCGCCGATCCTCTCAATGAGGTTGGTCACATACAGCATCGGGAAGGCATCGAAGGTTGTCAGGGCATTTAGTTTTCTAAAATCTATGCATAAGCGAAGTGATCCATCAGGCTTTGCCACTGGCACAATAGGGCTACACCATGGGCTACGTGAGGGTCAAATAATCCCCTGCTCCTGCATCCGTGATATCTCTTGTTGTATTTCCTGTTGCCACCGCTGGGGTATCGGTCACCAACTCTCTCTGACCAGTGCACCTGGGAGCGTTCTTATCTCATGCTGAATACTTGTCACCTGCCCTGGAGCTTCTTGGAACACCTCTCGGAACTTTTCTATTAAGGCTAACAATTCTTGTCGCTGTTGACCGTTCAGTTCTTTACTTACTTGCACAGCTTCTTCCCGTGTGGATCGGCTCAATCCAGGGTAGAGGGGTCCTAGATCCTCTTCCGCTATATTTTCTTGTGCCATCCATCCCTGTGGGGTTTTCCACTCCTTCAGCAAGTTTACGTGGTAGACTTGGTGCTCCCAGCGATGGCCCGGTTTGAGTACTTCATAATCAACCGGCCCCACTTGCCTTACTACCGAAAATGGTCCTTGCCACATCACGAGTTGCTTGCTTAAGGTGGTAGGTATTGATACCACAACCTTGTCCCTGGGCTGGAAGGTGCGTGCTTTCACCCTTTTATTATGCTGGGTTTCCTGTCGCTCTTGTGCATTCCTCACATTTTGGCCTGCGATCCGCTGAGCCTTCTGGATACGAGCCTGCAGTTCCTGGCAGTACCTTTCTGCAGACACTTCTAGTCCCATCGGCCATTCTCATTCCTCCCTGACAACCTGTAACAAACCCCTGGGACTGTGGCTGTACACTAACTGGAACGGTGAGTATCGCGTTGACTCTTGAGGGGCGTCACACAGAGCGAATAACAAGGGTGTCAGAAGAGTGTCCCACCATCAGGGATCCTCTTGCGAACAACGCCTGAGCAATCGCTTAATGGTGCCATTCAGCCTCTCCACCAGGCCATTCATTTGGGGATGATAAACCGAGGTTTTCAGCTGTGTGATGCCAAGGGTTTTACAAAGGACCTTCATCATGCCAGACATAAAATTGGTCCCCTGATCTGTAAGTATTTCTCGGGGTATGCCCACCCATGCTATCCACCTGAGCAGTTCTTCCGCCACTCTTGTTGCTGTAATCGACCTCAGTGGAACTGCGTCTGGGAACCGGGTGGCATAGTCCACCAAAACCAAGATGTATTGGTACCCGTTATGTGACTTCAGGAGAGGAACTACTATATCCAGTGTGATTCTGGAAAATGGAGTTTCTATTATTGGCATAGGTCTTAAAGGTGCTCTAGGTGGCCTCCACTCTTGGGCTCTCTGGTACTCAGGGCATGCCACCCCCCACCTGTCCACATCCTCGTGCAAGCGGGGCCAGAAGAATTCCTGGGTCAGCCTAACCCGGGTCTTAGTGTGTCCCAAATGACCACCAATTGGGGAATCATGGGCCAATCTCCATATGGGGTGTCAAAGTGGAGTCGGGACTACCAACTGCCTCCCCTCCAAGGTGCCCCCCTCACCCCATTGCACCCGATACAGCAAACCACCCATTACCTCAAAGCCATCATGCCTCCAGGACATTCCCTCTTCGGGATCCTCGATCTTCAACTGTTGGAGTTCGTGGTCCTCCTGTTGAGCCCAATGGAACTGGGCTGCACTCACTAGGGACTCCAGGTTAATGTTGCCCCAGGATTCCTGGCTGGAAGGGTTGGGGGTCTCACCCGCCCAGCCTTCTCCCTTTCTAAGTCGCTTCCTTTCCTCTTCGGTGGCTTTTACTCTTTCCAACATGGTGTAGAATGGCTCCCATTCTCTTCCTAAAATCATCTCACATGCCAAAGATGGGGCCAGTCCCACCCACAACTCCCCGCAGAACTCCATTACCCGGATCGGCACATAACAGCTGCGAAATGTCATCTCCCCACCTAATATACAGGTCATATTGATGGGACCAGCATCCTCCCTCCTTGTCTGTGGGGCGAGATCGGCCCGGAGTAAGGATTGAGAACGTCCTGTATCTAACGTTGCCCGAACAGCCTTGCCTCCTTCCTGGTTCGTGAACCCAAAGTTGCAGTCCATGGGTTCACCCTTTTCCATTTCCTTGCCCTTCTCTTGAGTTGGAGGGTACCCCACCAGTCCGTGGCTCAGCTCTCTTAGCCTCTCCCCACAGTCCCGGGAGATGTGGCCCGTCCTTCCACAATGACAACATACCACCACCTTCAGGGACCCTTTTCTCGGACCCGACTGTCGCTTCCTTCACTCATTAAGTTCTCCTTCGAGACCTGTAGGCCTCGTCCACTTCCCCTTTCCTTTTCCGAGTTAGTGAAAGCCTCCGCCAAGCGTAATGCTTCCCCGCTGGTCTGTGGTTGGTGCCTCCGCACCCACCTCTGGGTGTCCTCCTCTAAGTCCCAGAGGAACTGCTCCAGCAATATCTGGTCTAATACCCCTGTCCCAGGGACGCCGGGGCTATGGGGAAACCCCGGCCCAAAACCAAAGAGAAAGAGAGCCCATACTTATCCTTGCAGGAGCCAGGGGTAGCACGGGAGCGCATGCTGGGAAACCACCTGCGCGTTTCATTAGCCGCGCTCATATCCAGCTGAGACCAGGTGATGTCAGCGAGAGACGCCACCCAGCGGGAATAAAGTGCGGCCCTGGGGGCACAGGAAGGAGGCAGCGGAAGACCATGGAGCCTGCAGGGAAACACGAGGTTGGGAGCGTGCACCCGCGGGGTTTGTCTGCCTCAGGCAGGGAAAGCTGCTGCAGTGAGGGAAGCAGCGAAGACCCCGGCGGGGGAGCCGATGAGAGGGCGAGTGGGAAGGCTGGGGAGGGAACCAGCTGTGGAGCCGACAAAAGAGCCGGCAGGGAAGCCGGTGAAGGAACCGGTGAGAGAGCTGGCAGGGAAGCCGGTGAGACGGCTGGCAGGAAAGCCCATGAAGGAACCAGTGAGAGAGCCAGCAGGGAAGCCAGAGAGAGAGCCCGTGGGGGCAACGGGACCTTGGGTCTTGTAGCCCTCAGACCGGAGCCCAGCTTAGGTCACCAAGTCAAGCTGGTAGGGGACTGGGGAAGAGACAAGGCGGGGCCAGTAAAAAGAAGCTGAGAGATCCGCGGCAGAAGGTGGCCTTTGGCCGGGGTGTAGGGGAGGTTGGAGCCCCGTGAGTGCCCGTCGAAGGCGTGATGGCCCTGGAGACTGCATCGAAGGGGACCCCCACCACTGAAGGTCCATTCAAAGTCGTGGCAGGAGAGTCTCGGGGGTCTGCCAACGTCATCCGAGGCACCCTCTGGGGCCCTTTTGCAGGACCGGGGCAAACCCAGTCAGCCACCCAAGCAAAAGCGGCTCGGGAACGCCTTTTGGAGCAGAGGCGGGCACAACGTGGTGCATTGGCTGGGAACATGGAGAACACCGACCTTGCAACCTATGTCAACATGCAGGCCGCGGCTATAGGCCCCGCTGATGTCCTTGGACAAAACCTACAGGTTCTAACCCAGATCCTGGACTCTCAGCAGCAAATGCTAGACCGGCAACAAGACTGGCTCCAACACAGTTTGGCGTCCTTCAAAATGCCTAAAATAACCAGGGACGATGACGCGGAGTCTTATATTGAGGCGTTTGAATGGCACACCCTCATGACCAAGCATGACAAGAGATATTGGGCCAGCCTGTTGGGAGCCTTAGTAGCTGGCAAGGCTCAGGCCGCCTATCGGGCCCTCTCAAGGGATGATGCCCAAGACTACAAGCATGTGAAGGAAGCCATCCTATATAGATTGGAAATTAACCCTGAGCACTACCGCTGCCTGTTCCGGGCCAAGAAAGGACCCAAGGAGAAACGACCAAGAGTGTTGCTGCAGCTTCTGCGGGATCTGCTGGATAAATGGGTAAACCCAGTGGGGCAGGATAGAGAAGCCTTGGCAGACCAGATTGTCCTCGAACAATTTCAGAACAATTTAGAAGAGCGGACACAACACTGGGTCTGACAACATACCCCACGGACCTGCGAGGAAGCTCTAAAATTAGTGGAGGCTTTTACTGCCTCAGAGGCCAGCTACCCCAAGGAGAAGAGGAACCTGGGACCCTCGATGGCAGCCCCAAGAGAGCCGGAGCGCCAGCGTCCACCTGGCCGGGGGGGCTACCAAAGACACCATGTGTTTCCGGTGCGGGCAGAATGGTCATTTTTCTAGGGAATGCCCGAGCCAGGCAGCGGAACGCTGGATCCCTACCGACAGATCAAGGGCCCTAATAGAGAGGTGGAGAGGCCTGGAGCCTGGCGAGCCGATGGACTGCAGTTATATGGTCGGCAAGGAGAACGTGGCTTGGAGCCGTCCTGTTGTCAAAACCTGGGTGGAAGGTCGCCCTGTGCAAGCTACCCTGGATTCGGGGTGTGCTCAATCTCTTGTGAGGGTGGATTTGGTGCAATCGCAAGGCCGGCGCAAGGCTCGCCCTGTGAGGGTAACCTGCCTCCATGGGGACTCCAAGCAAATCAAGCGCCAATGGATCCGCCTACGGGTAATGGAGCACCAGGGAGAACTCCTGGTGGGGGTCGTGCCTCAATTAGCGTGTGAGATTCTTCTGGGATGAGACTGGACACCAGTATATGATGTCCTGGATAGGGTGATGGACATGGAAGTGGCCCATAGGAAAATCCAGAACCAGGAGGCCTGGTTGGGTGAGACAGAAGAAAACGAGGAGCCAGCGGACGAGACAGACGAGTTAGACCTTAACAACTTTACCAGTAGCCTCCAGTTCCGAGAGGCACAAGAGGAGGATCAGGAAGTCAGGGCACTTCGAGAGCAGGCCCAAAGTACCAGAGGAGTCCCCGCGTTATCGCCGGAAGAGCTTCCTCGCTTCGAGGTAAGGAACCGTATCCTTTACCAGCTACAAGGGGACAGGAGGGAGGAGACTGAGGACTCGCAACTGGTGGTGCCCGCCCGATTCCTCCAGACTATTTGGCGGCTGGCTCATGCGAGTCCCACAGGGGGACATCTGGGATGGGACAAGACCCTCGCGAGGGTGAGCAGGTGGTTTTTTTGGCCCGGGATGGGGGAGGAGGTGGCCCGCCAATGTGCAGCCTGCCCCAACTGCCAAAAGACAAGAGCCAAGCGTCCTCCACAGGCACCCCTCCAGCCCATGCCTGTTATAGACACCCTGTTCTCGAGGATAGCCTTAGATGTCATAGGCCCACTCCCCCGCAGCAGCTCTGGCCACCAATACATATTGGTCATTGTGGATTACGCCACCCGGTACCTGGAGGCAATCCCCCTGCAAGCCATAGCCGCCCCACGTATTGTGGAGGAGCTGATAAAATGGGTAGCCCGAATGGGAATCCCGCAAGAGATATTAACAGATCAAGGAAATAATTTCACGTCCAGGGTTTTGAGGGCAGTATGCTGGACCCTGCAAATAAAACAGCTCCGCACCTCGGTTTACCATCCCCAAACCAATGGGTTGGTGGAACGCCTCAACGGGACGATAAAACGGGTATTGTGACGATGCATACAAGGAGACCCCTGGAAATGGGATCTCTTCCTCCCTCTAGTACTGTTTACCCTCAGGGACACTCCTCAAGACTCTACGAGGTGCTCTCCATTTGAGCTGGTGGTCGGACATCGCCCGCGGGGTCTCTTACAGGTCTTGAGAGAAGAGTGGGAGCAGGAGGGAGGACCCTCTCAAGAGCCAAAGACATACCAATGGGAGTTCCAACAGAGAATCAGATTGGCCCAGGACCTAGCTTGGGAAAACATAAGGGAAGCCCAAGCCCTTCAAAAAGAAAAATATGCCAGCCGTGCCAAAGAGCGAGAATTCGAGCCGGGACAGAGAGTCCTGGTGCTGCTCCCCACATCCACAAGCAAGCTCCTAACTCAATGCCAGGGGCCACTTGAAATTCTTCGACGGGTGGGACCAGTGGATTATGAGGTACATAGGCCCGGACACCTTCAGGAAAAACAAATCTACCATGTGAATCTCCTACGGGAGTGGTGGGAGCCTGAAGGATGGGTGGCCTTTTCTGAGACCGACAACGAGGACCTAGGACCCCAGGGGTTAGGAAGAGGGACCGAACCCTCTCTGGAGGGAACCCTGGTCAGGATTGGAGAGGAATTATCTTCTGTTCAGAGGCGACAGGCCCGAAGCTTGATAGATGAGTTCCATGAGGTATTCCGCGAGGAACCCGGCTGGGTTCGGAGCTTGTTCCACACTATAAAAACTCCGCCCGGGGCAATAGTGAGGGAAAGGTGGTGACCCATTCCTGGAACACCATCTCTTGGAAGCTGTCCAAAGAGAGATCAACTCATTGTTGAAGCTAGGAGTCATTCAGCCTTCAAGGAGTCCTTGGAGGAGCCCTCTGGTGCCGGTGCATAAGCCCGACGGGTCTTTAAGGCTTTGTGTAGATTACAGATGGTTGAATGCCATGGCAGTTTTCGATGCATTCCCCATGCCCCATGTGGCAGAGTTAGTAGAGAGGATAGGGGATGCCCAATATATATCGACCCTTGACCTTGCAAAGGGATATTGGAAAATTCCTGTGGCCAAGGAAGACCGGCTGAAGACGGCGTTCGGCACCCCATGGGGACTCTACAAGTTTGTCAGAATGCCCTTTGGATTACATGGTGCCGCCGCAACATTTCAACATCTAATGGACAAGATCTTGGCACCCCACGCCAAATATGCAGCGGCATACGTATGACAATATCGTCTATACTCCCGGACCTGGGCACAACACAAGAAAGCCCTTCGAGCCATCCTTACAGAACTGAGGCACGCCGGCCTAACAGCAAACCCCCGAAAATGTGCCCTGGCCCAAAAGGAAACAAAGTATTTAGGGTTCTTGGTTGGCAGAGGCACAATTAAACCCTTATCAGACAAAGTAGAAACCATCTGCAACTTTACAGCCCCCCAGAACTGCCGCCAACTACGGTCATTTTTAGGATTAACCAATTATTACAGGTGATTTGTACTGCACTTCTCAGAACTGGCAACACCCTTATCGGAGGCACTCAAAGGGCGGAAAACGGGGGCAGTATGGTGGATGGAAGAGATGGCGCAAAGTTTTGAAAGATTGAAAAGGGCATTGTGCAAAGATGTTATAATACACACCCTTGACTTCTGAAAACCCTTTATCTTACAAACAGATGCCTCAGAGACAGTGGTGGGTGCCATCCTCACCCAGGAGGAAGGAGAAACCGAGAGACCCGTGGCATACGCCAGCCGCAAACTGCTACCAGCGGAGAAGAGGTACTCAACTATAGAACGCGAGTGCCTGGCAATTCGGTGGACGGTAGACCACTTTAGATACTACCTGATGGGCAGAGAATTTAAACTGGTAACTGACCATGCCCCGCTAAGGTGGATGAGCACAGCCAAGACCGATAATGCCCGGATTACCCAGTGGGCCTTGGCACTCCAACCATATAAGTTCCACATAATACACCAGCCCAGAAGAACTAATACAGTAGCGCACTTCTTATCCAGGTGCAGAGGCGAAGACCAGACCGGGAACCAAGGAGATCAAGTAAAGGGACTGACCGGCCCCACAGGTATAATCTGGAATGGGAACGAAGAAGCGCCCCAAGGCATCTTAAGGGCGGAGGTTATGTCCCAGGGACACCAGGGCTATGGGGAAACCCCGGCTCAAAACCAAAGAGAAAGAGAGCCCATACTTACCCCTTGCCGGAGCCAGGGGTAGCAGGGAAACGGATGCCGGGAAACCACCTGCGCGTTTCGTTAGCCGCGCTCATATCCAGCTGAGACCGGGTGATGTCAGCGAGAGACGCCACCCAGCGGAAATAAAGTGCGGCCCCGGGGGCACAGGAAGGAGGCAGCGGAAGATCACGGAGCCCGCAGGGAAACACGAGGTTGGGAGCGTGCACCTGCAGGGTTTGTCTGCCTCAGGCAGGGAAAGCTGCTGCAGTGAGGGAAGCGGCGGAAGAGGCGAGAGCCGCAGCTACAAAGACTCCAGCTGTGGAGTCAATGAGAGAGTGAGTAGGAAGGCTGGGGAGGGAACCAGCTGTGGAGCCAACGAAAGAGCCGGCAGGGAAGCCGGTGAAGGAACCGGTGAGAGAGCCGGCAAGGAAGCCGGAGAGAGAGCCCGTGGGGGCAACGGGACCTCGGGTCTCGTAGCCCTCAGACCGGAGCCCAGCTTAGGTCACCGAGTCAAGCTGGTAGGGGACTGGGGAAGAGACAAGGCGGGGCCAGTAAAAAGAAGCTGAGAGATCCGCGGCAGAAGGTGGCCTTTGGCCGGGGTGTAGGGGAGGTTGGAGCCCTGTGAGTGCCCATCGAAGGCGTGACGGCCCTGGAGGCTGCGTCGCAGGGGACCCCCACCACTGAAGGTCCATTCAAAGTCATGGCAGGCAAGTCTCGGGGGTCTGCCAACGTCATCCGAGGCACCCTCTGGGGCCCTCTTGCAGGACCGGGCAAACCCAGTCAGCCACCCAAGCAAAAGCGGCTCGGGAACGCCTTTTGGAGCAGAGGCGGGCACAACCCCCTCCCAGTCAAATTTGCCTATGGGCAACCATTTCCAGAGGGAATCTCATAAGGACTGCAGCAAGCCCCTGGGTCGCCTAGCTTCTCTCGGCTTCCGGGCCTGGAAAGCCTGCTTGTAACTTTCGGGTGAGATTTCTAGCCGATAGAGGATTGCAGCTTTGACAGCCTCGTAATCTCAGGCCTCTTCCCGTGACAAGGCCCAGTAAGCGGCTTGGGCCTGATCAATCACCAGTGCCCCAAACTGGTGACCCCGCTGGCTCCACTCCAGCTGCGTCTGGATGGCCGTCCTTTCAAAGGCCTCTATGTAGGCTTCTGGGTCATCATCCTTTGTCATACGGGGCATCTTGAATAAAGCAGCGTTACGCTGTATCCATTCTTGTTGATGGGCTCCCTGCAATTATTGTACCTCCAGCACCTACCCGATAGCTTGGATGGCCTGAGTAAGCAACTCGGCATGGGCTGTTGTCGATGGTTGCATCTTGAGTCTCACCTGGGCTGGGATCTCTGTCCCATTAGTGCCGAAGCGAGATTCCCGGCCAATGCACCACTGTAATGATGGAGGTCTTATGTCTGGTGTCACCCGTCGTTAAGGTAGCCCCTCCCTTCATCTCGCCCACCACGACTTTGCTGGTAAATTCTTATGAGAGGGTTCTAGTGGAGTTCTTCTCAGAGGGGTTCCCCAACACTGGTATACTCACAGCTGTCACGTGTGTTGTTCCACGGGGCTCCGCCACCCCTACACCCCGTCCACTCACCAACCGATCCTGTGCCGGTCTGATGGTGATCTTCGGTCCTCGGCGGGGTTGTCCGCCGTTGGATTCACAAATGCAAGAACACGGACTCAGCTGCACTGCTCCACCAGCCCATCCTCTTTTCTCTCTCTCTCTCTTTCGGCTCTCCCTGTATTTCTTTGTGTCTTTCCTTCCTAGCTTCTTAGAAATAGTATTCCCCTGGGGCAGAGAGGGTCACGGAGCTGCCTTCCCTTCCCCAGCGACTTCCAGGGGATCCCATGCCCATCCACTGCTCTACTTCTCCTAGGGGACATCCTGGTGTCCACAGGGAGTTTCGACCTTCCCCGTGCTCCCCATCTCCCAAAGGGAGTACTAGTCTCTTCCTGTTCACTCTCGGTTGAGAACCAGGGGTTTTCCCCTTTCTTGCCTCTGCCCGAGGCTCCGAGGTTTCCCCTGTCTCCTGCGCCAGTACTGCACGATCTACCTCGTGCCTCTCTCCAGCAGGAGCCTCAGCACACCAAGCATGCTGCCTGCTGTCTCTCCCTCTCTCTGGCTCCCCCGCGGGTGCTGTTGGGGTTTTTAAACTTTCCCTCAGCGTCCATGTCAGCCACTGCGATTGGTCTGGCTGCCTTCCTCACTGGGAACAGCTGCTTAAATAACTGGCGTAATGCTGGCTTGTGCGGCTGCAGCTGCCACCACGGTCCTGACTCCGGCACCGCTGGGTTTCCCGGAGGTAAGTCACCCCTTCCGGGGTTCTGTTCTGGGGTTTCGTATGCCCCGCAGCCCTCACTTGCCTCTTCTCATGCCTGTGGTGGCGATATGCCACCACACTTTACATTTCATCTTTTTACTTATTTTAGGTAGAGATAATAGGTTTCATTGATAATACAATTTGCATCTCAAGGCATCACTGTAAATACAATGAAATGAAAGGTTACTCAACACAACTCACTTTTCCCTCTGGGCTGACTTTAAAAACTCATTGATGTCACTTCCTTCCTCAGTCAGTAAGTGAATTTTCACTAATTCTCAAGACCAGCTGTCCATGCTGTCAACAGAAAGTTATTAAAATTCCTTTAAAGTGAATCAAAATAGCCTTAAAACAAATGTACTGCGAAACAGGAAAGCATCAGTATTCAAAGTCCACAAACCTTTGAGCAAAATAGTGTTGATCTAAGCAGAGATTTCAAATGCTGTACTTTTCTAGCAACTTGTATATCATTAAGGAATGTTAGAGCACACACTTCTTTAATCTTCCATTAATAGAACTTTTATTTGGTTAAAAACTAGCCCCAAAATGTAATTCCCTTGCTCCCAAATATGATCTCAATGCACATGGGAATAACTTACTCTAAATCTCTAAATTATATATATATATTTTTTACTCTTGCAACTAAAATGTATCCTGTTTTACATGTAGCAAACAAAAATACTAAACCAGCATGCAGCAAATAATTATAATTAAGAAGCAACCTTATGATATAGCCTAAAGTAGTAGATTATCTTCAGTTTTTCTCCTTATGAAGAAATCATTGTAATGGATCAGTAGGGAAGCTTATTTCTCTTAGTAATAATAAGATACTTGTGTTCAATTTGAAAATGTACAGTTATTACCCAGTTTTCAAAAATGTACATTGTTTATACTTCTATATGCTAGTACAGAGACACTAATTTAAAGAGAGGATCAGTATTTCCATAACAGCTCTTGAAGGAGGAAATGAGTGCATCATCATTTAGCAGAGATATAGCATGGCAGTTCCATGCTCTGGGTAGCCACAGTGCATGGAGGTGTGATGGCGGTGGTGCAGCCAGCTGCCACTGAAGCAGCAGCTATTTTTGTACTCCTCTGCTCAAAGGAGTACCTAGGGCTGCTGCCCAGTCACCCCCACAACAGCCACGTACCTCAGCTGTACAACTATAATTTAGTATTATGTTCCCAGGCCGGTTAAAGAGCCATTATGATAAATTGTGAAACAAGTCCTATTGCAATTGTTCTAGATAGTTCCAACTGCTAGTAGACCTAGATGTATGAGTGGGAGTTCTTGACTGTCTCCAGTTGTTATGGATGACCTCCAGTTGCAGGAGGAGTGTATGTAATTGCTGTGGTCACTCTGTAGACTTATTGCTACAGACTACTAATTATATAATAGCATGTACCAAAATACAGTTACTCTCCCTAAATGGTAAAAATAGATTTCATTTTGAAAAGGTATGTCATTCTTAATAGAAATACAAACTCCAATACTATAGTAAAGTACCAGTATTGGGTGGCCTAGACCATTATCTCCAGTACCACTCTCAGAATGGTTCAGACGAAAGCCGAATAAGCACACAAAACTATAATTCAATTAGTAAGGTTGTGCAATATTATGATAGGGTAGAATTTCTTAAACAAGCCACCTGGGCTAAGTACAGACAGTCAAAAAGCCCAAGGTGGAATCTATCTAAGTTATGCGGTTCTCTATAAGCAGCATAGTTTAGACCAGTAGCAAACAGAACATATATTTACCCTTTGGTGGATGGGGGGGCAAGTCTTAGACTAAGTTTTGCCATTTTTAAACCAGTCTATATGTGCTGAATTTCTGTTCTCTTATGGGTATAGTCTGGTTTCCAATCACTTATATCGGTAAAAGTGTAATGTCTGTACCTGGCCCTGATGATTAACTTTGGCTATGTATACAACTTATCTTAGTGTAGCTATAGGTGCCACTGTTATTCATATCTGTTTGAATCTGGTCTAAATATTAATGATCTCTTTGCCACTATATCCTGTAGGAGTAATCCTGCAACTTTGAAATTTTGTTGTCTTCATTTTGAACTTCTCATTTTTGTATTGCCTAGCAGGCCTGCTTTGTTTTCCATCTGTACCTTTTTAGAAAGTTTTTGACATCTAATTTGTTTTCATCTTGTTTTCTTTTCATAATGTAAAATTTATCTTTTTCTTTATCTGGACACATCTTCTTATGCCATCCACCAAATGCCTCTAACACATCCCTGTAATTATTTATAATAAAACCTTACTGTCCTTTGACATGGCATCAACACAATTTAGTGTAGATTTTGAAATGATACTGTACTCTTGATTTAACTGAGGATGTCTCTTTTTTAACGGAAAAATAATACTTTTCCAAATAAGTGTTGCTTGAGTTTGCTACACTGGAGCCATGTTTCAGAGGTTCTAGTTCAGTAGACTCGAATATCCATGCATCATGCTTGAGCACACATCCCAGAAAATTATAGATTCCAAGCGTGCACCATGGGGCTTGGGTGGCTGGATATAACTGGTCAAGAACCCTGTGCTTTGTAGAAGGATATTTCCCTATGTGACTGGCCATTCCATTGCAACCCAGTCACCATCTGGGTTGGCCTAATGGTGCGTTATTTCCTGTGATATCTATATGAGATTCCATTCCAACATAAAATACGTGTGTATCAATTCTTCATAAAATTGGACATAATATGACCATCTTCCATTCGTATTGATTTAAATTAAATTATATAATTATTAGTAGGTTTGCTTCCTTATTTTTTATTTCCATCCAAGCTTGACATCTCTGTTACTAGTTAATTATGGGAATCCGGGGCCATAGTTCCAATACTGTGTTGAAATTATTTCTTGACAGTCTGGGTACTAGCTGTGCCAATCACTTCCATTAACTTCAGATATTAGTTTGGAGTACCTGTCTTTCCCATTAACCAGAGCAGATCACTTAATATATATGTAACTTTTCTTTAGGAGCATCTACACATGCCAATTTAAGGTACATTAACCATTTTTAAGGTGCATTAAGGACATGAGTCTACACGTGTGCACCCTTAATGCACCCTAAATATGGCTATTTTAAGCTATTTGTGCCTAAATTTGATACCTCCTTTTGCAGGTATCAAATTTTAGCACAAATAGCTAAAGCACCTTAACACACGTGTAGATGTGCTAAGGCTGTGTATGTCGACACAGCAGTTTGCACACCACATTAATGTGCCTTAGCGCAAGCATGTGTAGACGCGTGCCTAAATCACCTTAATGCACATTAGGCAAATGTGCATTAAGTTTAGGCGCGCATAAAAGCACATGTAGACATGCCCTGTAATTCCCTTTTTCATTTGTCTGATTATTTCATAGTGGATTAGTGATTCTGATCTCTAGCATACTTATTTTGCCTCATGTTAGCCTTACTGTTTTTGATTGGCTATCCTTTAAATTGTTCCTTAGTCCTCTTAATTTGTATATGACAGTATTTGTTCCATTCCACAAATATTATGGCTTTGGCTAAATTTCTATTTTAATATATTCCTTTTGAAGCATGTTATACTCTTTTGTACTTTGTTATTTAATCATATTGTGTTTTTTGTTGACTGCATCATTTTTGTTGTTATGTATATGATCATTTTATTCATTAAAATATGTTAAAGCTAATTACTTCTATTTTTTTTCTCTTTCAGTGTCTGGAGAAAAATTACAACAGCATATAATTAATCAGGTATTTTGTCATTTTTACACACTTTTTGTTACTCTACTTTTTTTTCTTGTGCTTTTAAAGAATTTTAACAGTTATGAAAAGGAAAAAACCCATAGGACAGACTAAAGCAGAGCATAAGGCATGCAGATGTTATTGAGGTATCCCTCCCAGCTCTTCCTGTGCACTGAATTAAGAGTTGAAATAATCCCTTCTTTTTAAATCCATTGTCTATAATGTAAAGAACTTTGTGTGCCAGTTTGTCACTTTGCCCTGTGATGTGAATAGAGCCAACAAACAATTTGTCCCTGGGACCGGATTTGAAAATGCTAAGCTAGGGGCTTTTTATAAATGATAGTTGTACCAGTTTGACGGCACAGCTTCCTAAAAATTGGTGTGAAACACTTGTGCTGACATTGTATTACTGTGCTGTATGTAAATGATAAATGGTGCATTATAATTTGCTGTTTTGGCTCTAATAATTACATCTGCAAGGTTTGACTATTGCTTTGCTGAGCTGTGACATTACTTGTGGCACCATCATGCTAGGAGTTCTTATCTGAGTTATGAAATAAACTGGCTCTCTACTTTGCTGTTATCTGCTTTTATTATCAATAAGAAAAAAGTGTTATTTGAAGAGAAAACCTTTTAGCATTACATATACTCTTTCCACATCAGAAAAAGGGTGTGAAACTATAATGAAACACAATTGTCTTGGCCAGTCAGAGTGCAGGAGTGCTGTAGTTATTTATTCTTAAGTATTCACTTTTTCTTGAATGCTAAAAGAATCTTATTTGTATAATTGTTCTCTTTTTTCGTGTAAATAACTATAGATTCCTGTTCTCTGCCTAAGTGCTGTTATTCAGTCAGAGCCTGCAGAAATTTGCATAACCAGGGCACATTTTAAAGAACAAAGTCAGTGTTTCCCAAAACGTGGGGCATGCAAAAGGTTCCTAGCGGGCTATGTGCAGCTCACAGAAGCAATCAGCAGTGCCTCCCCAACCCCCTTCCCCATCTTCCCAAGTCACTACCACTCCTTCCCACACTGCTGATTACTGCTGGCCAGGGGAATCAACAGCAGTTGGTAGCAAGAAAAGGAGCAGCTGCAGCTCAAGTAGGGGGCATGAGAGTAGTCTACTTCACTATGATGTAGTGCAAACCCACAATGTTTGGGAAAGAATCATTTGAATTCATGTATTCTGGCTGCAGTCCTCCAATTCATGGCTAATTCAAACATGAATGTTCATTATCAGGGCTAAATATGCAGTGTAGATAGGTTCTTTGGGTAGATGTGATATCTTTTATTAGCTCAATTAAATAGTTGGAAAAAAGTTTTTTTGCAAGCTTGTAGGCACAAACACCCCTCTTACGGCATTGGGATTATACACACTTTTCTTAGAACATTTCAGTAAATTCAAAGTTCCTGTATAGCAAGGATGGCCAACCTGTGGCATAGGTGCCACAAGTGGCATGAGAAGCATCTGTGGGTGGCACACTGCAGAAAAGGGAGAGAGCAGGGAGCACAGTGGCAAATTGTTCAAGAAGCAGAAAGCAAAGTAGCAGATTGAGCAGGGAGCACTGGACTAGGAGCAGAAAGCAAAGCAACACATTGGGCAGGGAAAGGGGATTGGAGTAGTAGTCAGTTAGGGGGACTGATTTGTGGCACCCCTTCGAAAAGGTTTGGCTCCCACAGCTGTATAAGAAGTTTACGCTTATTTCAGAAGAAATATTGTGGATTGACCTTTCCCAGTTTAGTAAAGAATGCTTGCTACTCTATACTCCCCTGGTCTACTTAAGTGTGTGTGCATGTGTGTGCATGTGCACATGTGCATGGGAGAGGAAGAGGGGCAGGTTGTTCTATTTTGTTTGTTTTTAATTTTCTGAATCCTTGCTTGTGGCCCATCTAAAAAAATGTAGGTGTGACACTCTGCCAAGTTAAATGCCATGCCCAGTCACCCAGTGTTTTTAAAAAAGAATTGTTCTGATGGATATAAAAGGACTTCACCTTTTTTAAGAGTCAGGGGAGGATAATATAACTAAAAACAGGGACTGGATGAGAACTCACATTGGTCATGCATGATGTATGCATATTGAAGGAATAACCTGAACAGAAGAATTTATAACACCTGTTCAGTGTGTAAGGGTGAAAGAATGGAAGGCCATTTCTTGTATGATAGCCATTTGAATATTCTCCCCTTATCACATTGACTGCTTCCTCAGAGATACATCTATGTGATGTCTATGTGATACTAAACTTTGAGCAGGAAGGTGGACTAGATGATCTTATGAGGTCCCTTCTAGCCCTACTTAAAACTGAGCAGAATCTTTGTGGTTTCTGTATAACCATAGAATTGCTTTGTCAGAAAAGTAATAGACTGAATGTGCAATCTCTGTATGAATCTAATTAACTTTTATTTTCAAAGGCAGTTGTGTTTATGCATGACGTGTTTCAGGCTAATATTTCAGAATTTTACGTTGAATAATATGGTGTGGATTTATTTTAAAATATAATTTGTTGCATCATTTACAGAGGGCTACATTAGACAACTGACCAAGGACCTATCTCTCAGTGAGCACGCCTACATGTGCGCATTTACTGCACAGTAACCCAAATTACATGTGCATGCTTGTACTGTGCAGTAAATATGGTGACTTATGCTGACTTGAGTATAAATTTGATACCTGCATCATGCACATGTAGATGCATTACTGCACAGTAACGCAGGGGGCCTCCCTGCTGAATCTGCCAATCTACTAGGGGGCAAGCCTGAGCTCAGCCCCAGGTCTCCTGGCTGACTGCCTCCCCTGGCTTCAGTTTAGGACTAAAGTTAGTCCCAAGTGCTGGCAGCTGGGTATAGCTTCTACTTGGAACTAAAGTTAGTCCCAGGTGCTGGCAGCCATGTGGCCAGAGCCTGGAGCTCCCCCCAGGGACCACAGGGGCACATAGCGGGCTGCTCTGACCTGAGTCTAAATTTAGTCCCACATCACTTGCATGTGTAGACGCCCTGTTCCCACTTACTGCGCAGTAAATTTAAGATGGCATAAATGCACTTATAGACATACCCAGTATGTTCTTTATGACAAAGTGGGTTTAGTATGATATATTCATTTTTATTTGTAAATGAAATGTGTTTATATAAACTTTATTTGAAATAAATGCAAAGAATGCTTTAGGTCCCTTACTTCATGTTCCTGTACCTAATCCTTGATTGCTGTTGAGTGGATGATACACAGTAATAATCTAGTACTGCCTCCATCCACTGCAATTGCTTTTTTTCTTTCTGCAATTGTGGCAGGGCATTGTTGGTGCCTGCCACTTTAAGGGCCTGCAGCCAGCAGCCGGAAGGTGCCTGATGAGGGGAGCCATTTTGGATTCAGTGCTGCTCATATAAACAGGGCATTTTACTGCAGGAAGGCCAGGCAACAACATCGCCTGGTGCAAGGCTGCTGGTATCATCTGGAGGCAAGGGCAGGAGCTGTAGGGGATAGTCAGGAGGCTCCTGGTCCTGGGCATGACCTAAAACTGCACCCTGCTGAGAGTGGGTGGCCTGGTGGGGCTCTCAGTGGCGTGGGAGCCCCAAGGAAATGCCAGGCCAGTTACCACCCCGGTGAAAGGCGGGTCGGGGCACCTTATCCCCAGCTCCCACCTTTGGGTGGGTCAGGTGACAACAGAGGTTGAGGGGGCCAGGCACAGCTATGGCCACCTGAGCCCATCCGAGGAGGGAAGCCCTGAGACCGCAAGTAAAGGGGGCGGTGTGGAGCCCCGAGTAGAGGGGGCAAAGAACCAGAGGGCTGAGGGCCCAGTACATATACACACTTTGTGTTACCCTGGAAGGGGCCCGAGTATGCTTAGACCCGGTTAGGTAATTGGCTCACCACTACCCCTGTGAGGGTCACAGGAGAGGCCCAACAGACGGTACATCTGAGACTAGCAAAGCCTATGGCCAAAGGGTGCCCGCTCCAATAGGGAACAAGGTGGCATAAGTTTGTCGACGCGAGAAAAAGACCCTGTGAGAGAGGGTGGAGTGAGTGAGGCCCGAGTGAGATGCAGGCGGTATGAATGCATGTGACTGAGGCCTGACAGTGTGGCCTAATCATGCTCTGGCTGTAGGCTGGGGGCACTGTAACATCTGGATGCTATCTGCAAGGCTTGGGCGGGGAGGAGAGGGGAGTTACGGAGCTGCGGACACTCCCAAATATGGGGGTGCAGTAATGGGCAGCCTCCCGCCTTATTTAACAGCATATTATTATTCCAACAAGGCATGGTGGGTGGCATGCCCAGAGGCAGGTGTGGGGGCTAGCTGCAGCTAGCGGAGATACCCACTTTGCCACAGCAATTAACTTAAGAACATCAAATGTTACAGTGGAATTGCATTCTGTTGATATAGTTAGGTTGTAGTCAACTACTGTTGTAAAACATTGGTTTGGGACTAAAGCTATAGTTCCATTTTAAATCAGCACTGGAATTGCTGACACCCCATTCCATGATAATTCCCTTTGAATATTTCCAAAAATTAACTAAAGAAGATTTAAATTAGAAATCAATCAAATTTTAGTTGCTCTGAAACAACATAGGATATCCTTGTAAATGGAGTATGTGCTTCATTTGAAGAAGTATCACTCTAATAATATGGTTTTAAATAGCATAGATTATCATGGCATAACCTTTGCAGAAAGGCTGTTTTAGGTTTTGGGATGATGTAAAGGAATTTACATGTATGGATCAGATCCACACCTGAGATAAATTCATGTAAATTCCCTTGAAGGCAATGAAGCAGCAGTGATATAAACTTCCTGATTATCTAGCCCAGAAAGCTTAGTGAGGGAAAACTGATTCTGTGGAATGCTAATGTGTGATGAAATTAAATTAGAATCAGATTCAGACAAGAGCCTGGAATGGTGGCACACGGTGGAACAGTGGCAGAGGACCTGCCAAAGAGTTCTTCGTGATCCCTGTTCACTTACGTTTTTACTAAAAAGTGACTGATTTTAAACAAAAGGCACAGTAAATTTGCACCTTATAGACTAACTAAATCAGAAATATATAGCATGAGCTTTTGTGAACCAAAACTCACTTCATCAGATCATTTTAATTTTAATTTAGTCTAAATTCTTACCTCTCTTAGGCCCCAGCTACATGTTGCATACATTACACAATTAGCTGGCTAACTGCACAATAAATTTAGATGGGCCACTCATGTAAAGTAAGGCTAGCCACAAGTGCAAAGCAATTATCACACAATTAACACAATTATTCCCACTTACTGCACAGTAAATTTAAGATGGCATAAATGCATGTGTAGACATGCCCAGTATGTTCTTTATAACAAAGTGGGTTTAGTATGAGATATTCATTTTTATTTGTAAAAATTGAGCAATAAATTTAGATCAGCTATATGTGCAAAGTAATTATCACACCATAAAATGACTATCTAGCTATAAAAAGAGCCAACCAGCTACAAAGTTATTGCTTGAAAATATATAACAACTCTATAGCTGATTTCTGTCCAGCATTCATTGGAACATGTGGCAGGGCCTTTAGTCCTGTGTAATATAGTCATGGATGTTTTGTATTAAACTTTCTGGTCTTGAAGTATAGTTGTATGAAATACAGTACAGATGCATAATCAAGGCACCATCCTCCAGTGGCATAACTATGGGTGGGTGAGTAGGGCATAAGATCCAAATGCTGCCTAAGGTGGGAGGACACTAGAATGAAGTCAGGGTGTGCTTCTTCTCCCCCCCCACCTTGCATTCTACACCATCTCTCCACCATGGCTACAGCAGCCATGTTGTTGGTGCCACTTCCAGAGGAAGCCAGTGTTGCAGGGTAGGTGCTGATGCAGCCAGGAACTGGAGGTCGGTCTCCTTTAACCCCGGTCTCCTCTCTTTCATTACTTGCTAAATTTTGGCTTTTAAATTGTTTAAATTATTTCTTCACCACCAGAATGCTAGCTTTTCATCATGGAGCCATCACTTTTCATCGTCTTTTTCATTCTTTTTGTAGCATTGCAAGCTACACCTTCCTTCCAGAACTTGAGCAGTGAGTCTAGAAATATTGTGTATTCTACTCTTTTGTGCTTTACTCTGAACTAATTGATTCCTGGTGTCCATGTTCATCAAGGTGTGCATTAAGTAATACTGGGAAAAATTAAAAGAGACTTCTACCAACTTAGTTGTTCAGGCCTGAGTTTGGTTTGGTTTGGGTTGTATTATTTTATTGTTGTTTTTAAACAGTGGTAACAATCATGACTAAGCAACTCTTTACAGACTGCCTGTTGAAATCTTTGAACCTCTAGACTTCTGTGTTCTACCTTTTGCCTTTTAGGATATGCCTGCATGGTTATCACATGTTCTTACACACATTCTTGCCCAAATCTTCCTGCCATCCACGCACACAGCCCTCAACCATGTGTCTGATTGTACTTTGGACCTGTATTTACTCACTCCAGTAGAGTTTGGGTTCAAGCTCCAGCTATGCATTAGCTCAAGCTGAAATCAACCACACTTGCATTGAAGATACCACACAGATTAATAGAGTGATCATAGTCTTACAAAGTCCTTCCCATAATTTCCCCCCGTGAACAAACCATTTATCTTGCACTTGACACAGTTGTGTGGGAATGGATCCTGAAACATGTCAGACCAAAGAAGCAACAGATATGCCCTGAGCTATGCACTAACAGGTTCATAAAGAGTCAGGACACAAAAGCATGGATAGAGCTCTGCAGAAAGAGTGCTCACGCTTGAGCTAGGCTGGCCCAAATGTTTGTACTCAACTTTAGTCTACCTTTGGTAGGCTAACTCCTTGGATGAAGATTACTAAAGCCAAAGGTAGACACCTATGCCCTTGCTCTTTAAAATGGAGGTGATTGGGAGCCTTTTTATGACAGTTCAGCAGTTAAAGTACTCATCCACAATGAGGGAGGCCTGGTGTCAATTAATTAATTTCTCTTTATTCTACCTCTCAAGAGAGTTCCACTTTTCATAAAACATACAAAATTCATTGAGCAAAAGAACAAATGTAACATGACTTGATAGCCTGGTGGTTCAGGGATTTCCCTTGAAGAGGTATCACTGTGTTCTAGTCACTGTTTCAAGGACTGTTTACATGTTTTACTTGATATAGTCATTGGATGAAAAGTATATGTAATCCTGGGAACAGAGACTTGAGCCCAACCCCCTACTGGTACCACTAGACTAAGAATCATTCCCTCTCTATTCTCTCTGGCTCACTTCTATAAAGTAGGTGAGTCGATAGTGCCATCACCCCAGAGTAGCCTATATTGTGTAGTTAGTGCATTCTTCATGGAAATGGGAAATGTTCTTTTGGTAGAGAAAGGAAGCAAGCATGGATTTCCCATGAAGCAAGAACCCCAACTAGCGCATTATTGGATAAAAGGGTTCCATCACCACTCTTTCAAAAGAAAGCTTCAACAGCCTTGCATTTTGTGGGGACCAATCTGATAAGTACACTCTGAATCACGCCTCTTGGGTGGGATGGATGAAGGAACACCCAGCATATGGGTCTTAGCTTTGAGATGGAAGATGAGCTGCTAAGCTCAATCACGATTGAAATATTTCTGTGTGCACGCAAAAACAGAACTATAGGTATTGGGGGGGAGGGGGGACTATAGGTAGCGGGGGCAATTTCCTGTCAAAACCAGAGCTATATATTGAACTTATTTGCTGTGGGGTTAGGCAGCAGTGAAGTGGGGTTGTCAGAACTGCAATTTTGGATTCAGGTATCTTTATTCTACTTAGGTTTTTGTTGTAGCCCCTTAAAAATATATCTAAAATTCAAATCTCTTCAATCATATAGACATTTTTCCTATGATGAATGTGCCAAATACTCTTCTGAATATCTACAGGTGAGATCTGGATAGCCTATTAAGACATCCATTTTTGAAAACTGGGTGCATTGTGCACACTGAATGGTGAAACAGCCTGATACTAGGCCCAATACATTTTGAATCAGGCATCAACATTTTTTTTGTTACTGGCAACTCCTCTAGCAACTCTTAGGCTATGAGCAACAGTATAACATTAAAGCTGTAAGAGTAACAAAATGTTGTAAAAATTGGGAGGGAAAGCCTGTGCCTCTTTTGAAGAAAAAAAGCATATAATGTATTTCTGAACTTCTGCAAACACAGCAATATTTTCCACATTAGCAGAGGTTGTGGTAGATTCCATAGGGATCTCTAGCTGGTAAACAGAAGCCTTTCTTGTCTGCAAGTAAACATACTTATCTTCCTTCATAAACTAAATATACTCTTCTTTTAGAAACAGTAAAGCAGGGGATCAAATGAAAACTAGATTCAAATAAAGAATATTAATATACGTTCAACTACTTCCAAACTGGTTTGAAATAGACAAGTTCTCCAGAGGTTGCAAAGTACACACATTTTCTCTTTAACCCCATTTTCATTTCAGTAAATGTTATATGGCTGTATCTTTAATTAAAATCATGCAAAACAAAATTCTATACTGCTGCAGAATCAGAACTGATTTCTGGTTACATAAGGTCTTAGACTGGAAAACTCATATGTGGACTGGAAAATTCATATGTGTATTTAATAGCAATGTTAATACTTAGCACATGTTTACCTGGGCAGAATTAATTTTATTAGTAGGTGTTAACAGTTATGAACCAAAAAGATGACAAAAAGCCAGTACAGAAATACAGAGCTCCCAAGCAAGGGACTAACATAAGAGGGATGGAGGTGAGGAGGGGAATGCAACTAGGTTACAGAAAATACAATGTTAGCCAACTAAGCATGGGGGTAGGGAAGGGGGTGGGACCAGCAGGGGAGATCATGCTTAGGGGCAACCAGCATGGGTTCATTAGAGGCAAGTCCTGCCAGACCAACCTGATGGCCTTCTATGACCAGGTCATAAAATCCTTGGACATAGGTGTCGCGGTGGACGTAGTCTTTCTGGACTTTAGGAAGGCATTTGACACTGGCTTTCACCCCATTCTCATTAAGAAATTAGGTGACTGTGGCATTGATGCCTACACAGTCAGATGGGTCACAAATTGGCTGGAGGGCTGCACCCAGAGAGTGGTGGTGGATGGGTCTTTTTTGACCTGGAGGGATTTGAGCAGTGCAGTTCCCCAGGGCTCGGTCCTCGGGCCCGCACTGTTCAACATCTTCATCAGTGAGTTGGACAAGAGGATGAAAAGCACCTTGTTCAAATTCGCGAATGACACTAAATTGTGGGGAGAAGTGGGCACGCGGGAGGAGAGGGACAGGCTGCAACTAAATCTAGACAGGTTACAGGGGTGGGCAGATGAGAACAGGATGGGATTCAGTACTGACAAGTGCAAGGTACTGCACCTGGGGAGGAAGAACCAGCAGCACACCTACAGGCTGGGGAACTCCCTTCTAGTCAGCACAGAGGCAGAAAAGAATCTTGGTATCATTAGTGATTCCAAAATGAACATGGGCCACCAATGTGGGGACACGGTCAGGAAGGCTAACCCCACCTTGTCATGCATCCACAGATGCATCACGAGCAGGTCCAAGGAGGTGATCCTTCCCCTCTATGCAACACTGGTCAGGCCACAGTTGGAGTACTGCATCCAGTTCTTGGCGCCACACTTCAGGAGGGATGTGGACAACATCGAGAGGGTCCAGAGGAGGGCCACTCACATGATCAGGGGGCAGCAAGGCAGGCCCTATGAGCGGAGGCTATGGGACCTGAACCTGTTCAGCTTCCACAAGAGAAGGCCGAGAGGGGATCTGGTGGCCATGTACAAACTGGCCAAGGGGGACCAGCAGGCTATGGGAAAGTCCCTGTTCCCCCAAGCACTACCAGGAGTAACGAGGATTAACGGCCATAATTGACCAAGAGTAGATTCAGGGTAGATTCAGGTGCTCACTTCTACCCTGTGGGTCTTCAAAAGGAGGCTAGATAATCACCTAGCCGGGATCATTTGACCCCAGCATTCTTTCCTGCCCGTGGCAGGGGGTTGGACTTGATGATCTGCTCAGGTCCCTTTCGACCCTACCAACTATGAAACTATGAAGGGGAGGGATGGAATTCACGATGCTGAGAGAGAAAGAAGATAGATACACACAAACCCATACAATGGTCTGCAATGGTGAAAGGAGTAGGTTGGAGAAAGTTTCTGAGTCCATGTAGAGTCTCATCATGGGGGTCCTCTTTGGGTGGAGCGGGGTGGTCCGTTATTGAAGATTCTTCTCAAAGTCCCTCAGGTGCAGAGGGAGGTTCAGGTGGTCCCCTATGGGTCCAGTCTGGTGGCAGTCAGCCTGGCAGGGTTGGTGTTTTGGTGGTGGCCCGTGATGTGCTCCACATAGATGTCACGGGACCAGTGGATCATGTCGGACACCATGAGCCAGTGCATCAGCTTGGCATAGCGGCGGGAGATACAGCAGGCATGCAGGACGCTCTCATTGCTGGGATCCCATGCTCCAAGTGTTCCCATGATGAGCGCATCGACCATCACATCATAGCCG
Source organism: Alligator sinensis (assembly GCF_000455745.1). Classification (NCBI taxonomy): domain Eukaryota; kingdom Metazoa; phylum Chordata; order Crocodylia; family Alligatoridae; genus Alligator; species Alligator sinensis. Next base: position 2,255,878 of record NW_005841855.1, on the reverse strand, counting down.
TGGCCCCTCAGGATGTTGACCAGCAGAGCATACTTCTCCCGCTTGCGAGCCCAGGCATCAGTGAAGCCTTGCGCCAGTTCCCAAATGGGATGGTGACGTCCATGATCACGATCTTCTTGGCCTTTTCATTCGTGATGACGATGTAAGGACACATCTGGCTCTCTCAGCCTGGGATGGTGCGATTCACGGAGATCCGCACCTACATGTCTTCAATGTTCTCAACAAATGTTTTCTAGATAAATTACAATGGTCCAGGAACAGGACTGGAAATCAGAGTTCTAGTCTTAGCTCTGTCCCACACATCTTGCGTATCTATTGACAAGTCCTTGTTGAGAAGAAGGCGAATGGTAAACTGCTGCTTTGGTAGGAGCACTGACAGAAGATCAAAGGAAGTGTTCATACCCCTCTATTCAGCACAGGTAAGGCCTCCTCTGGAGTACTGTGTCCAGTTTGGGACCTCTTGCTACAGGAAGGATGTAGACAAATTAGAGAGAGTCCAGAGGAGGGCAACAGAAATGGTTAGAGTGCTGGGGCACATGACTTGTGAGGTAAGGCTGAGGGACCAGGACTTATTTAGTCTGCAGAAGAGAAGAGTGAGGGGGAATTTAATAGCAGCCTTCAACTATCTGAAGGATGGTTCCAAAGAGGAACTAGACTGTTCTCAGTAATGGCACATGACAGAATAAGGAGCAATGATCTCAAGTTACAGCAAGGGAAGTTTAGGTTAGATCTTCAGAAAAACTTTCGTACTAGGAAGGTATTAAAACATTGGAACAAGTTACCCAGAGAGGCTGTGGAATCTCCATCCTTGGAGGTTTTTAAGATCCAACTAGACAGAGCTTTGGCTGGGATGATCTAGTTGGGACTGGTTCTGCTTTGAGCAAGGGGTTGAACTAGATGGCTTCCTGAGGTCTCTTCCAACCCTAATTTTCTATGATTCTATGAATGCAGATTTGATGGGAAGCACTAATAAAATGTATTGACTGATTAGTGTGTCTGAAATGAAAATGTATTAAACTAAAATCACATGCAAAATTATTGGACTATTGTACTTATTTCGGTGTGAACTACTGAACAGTAATTTGTGGGAATTAGAATGGTACCATGATAATATGCAAAAACTTGTTGGTGTTACTGAATAAGAAGAGCAGGCTTACCACAAATAATCTTTATATTTCATGGCGGGGCCCGTGGAGAGAGGGGGCTAACCCCTTAGTGAGTGGGAGGAGGTGGCTGAGTGGAGCCGGGCCGGGTCAAGCCCTGCCCAGGCCCCTACTTGGCCCAGCCCCCCAGGGAGAGAGAGAGGTGGGGGGGCACTCACCTGTCCCCCTCCAGTAGGGAAGGGTCCGCCAAATACCGGGCAGGGCCCTCTTTTGCCCAAAGAGCAGCTTCCTCGACGGCAGGCCCACTGCGCATGCGTGCAGTTTAAAAGGGCCCGCCGACAGGGAAAAGACCCAGTTAGGCTTGGGAGCGGCGAGAGACGCACAGGTGAAAGCCCGCTGCACCTCCGCTCCCCCAGAAACCCTCCAGCAGCCCGGCGGGGGCCCCGCCCGCCGACCCCCAGCACAGCCGGAGGTAAGCGTGGCCCGTGGAGAGAGGGGGCTAACCCCTTAGTGAGTGGGAGGAGGCGGCTGAATGGAGCCGGGCCGGGTCAAGCCCTGCCCAGGTCCCTACTTGGCCCAGCCCCGCAGGGAGCCACGCAACCGGAGCCGCGGGAACAGGCTGCGCAAACAGGTGCGCTTCTCTGCTGGCACATGAGTTAGCGCGGAATTCACACGGGAGGGCGCACGGGAGGGCCCAGGACCCTGCCTGCGCACCCCCCAGGGTAGACAGTCCCAGCCGTAGCCAGCCTACCAGGGGCAGGC
>NW_005841855.1:2239959-2250699 GCF_000455745.1 Alligator sinensis | reverse complement strand
CCAAAACGCTGGCTTGCATCCATAGATACTTCTCAAGCAAATCCCGGGATGTCATTCTCCCCTTGTACTCGGCCTTAGTGAGGCCGCAGCTGGAGTACTGCGTCCAGTTTTGGGCTCCACAAAGGATGTGGAGAAGCTTGAGAGAGTCCAGAGAAGAGCCACGCGCATGATCAGAGGTCAAGGAAGCAGACCCTACGATGACAGGCTGAGAGCCCTGGGGCTCTTTAGCCTGGAAAAGCACAGGCTCAGGGGTGATCTGATGGCCACCTATAAGTTTATCAGGGGTGACCACCAGTATCTGGGGGAACGTTTGTTCACCAGAGCGCCCCAAGGGATGACGACTAGGTCGAATGGTCATAAACTACTACAAGACCGTTTCAGGCTGGACATAAGGAAGAATTTCCTTACTGTCCAAGCCCCCAAGGTCTGGAACAGCCTGCCACCAGAGGTGTTTCAAGCGCCTACATTGAACACCTTCAAGAGCAAACTGGATGCTTATCTTGCTGGGATCCTATGACCCCAGCTGACTTCCTGCCCTTTGGGCGGGGGGCTGGACTCGATGATCTTCCGAGGTCCCTTCCAGCCCTAATGTCTATGAAATCTATGAAATATTTTCTGTAGTAATCATAGAGAAAGGCAAGAGAGTGTACTCTTGATTCTAAGATGCTGTTTATTTTTTAGCAATGTGTTACTTTTTGTAGTATCACCACCTCACATTGTTGTCTAGTAACTGAAATGTTTTGCCAAGAAATATTAATAATAGCAAAAGAATATTAAATTACAGATAACAGGCCTACCCAGATTGTTATATGTCATTTTTGTAAGGCACTATTACATACACACCTGTTTTAGAACTTTATTAAGGCTGTAAAGGAGGGGCAGGCAAAATACAGCCCATAAGCCAAATTCAACCTGACAGGTGACTCTGTCTGGCCCGTGGCAGGTCCCTCAGCCCTGCCTGGCCTGGGCTCAAGAAGCAGACGAGGCTGTGGCACATGCAGCCAGGCCCACTGCCCCCAGGCACAGAGGCACTACCTGGCACAGAGCACAGCCTATCGTATCTACACACGCAGCTCTCTAGCATGCCAGAAGCTGTAGTCTGTGACACTGGGTGGTGGGGTGGCAGGAGTGGGTCAGCATGGTGGCCAGACTCAGTTTCCCAGCAGCCCCCACAGTAGCAACTTGCTCTTGCCCCACACTCTGGCTGCCCCTACCAGTGTCTCCAGTGCCACTGCTAGACCTGGCCCCGCTGCCTGGGCACCCTGGCCCATCCCTCCTGCACCAATCACCAGGGACTCTGGATGGAGTGGGCAAGTGGGCAGGCAGGCTGGGTCACCATAGAAACTGGTGGGACCCCCACAGGCAGGGTGTGCTCATCTGGGCAGGTGGGATAGAGTTGCAGGCAAGCAGGGAGTGACATCTGGGAATGGGATGGGCAAGCGGGTGAGACCGAGACTGGGATAACAGGGTGGTGACAACATGACTCCCCACATCTCCCTGCAACCGGTGCCTATTCCATAGACAGTGGCCAGCTCCTGCCCGCAAAACCAGCGTCCATCACAGGGACAATCAGAGAGATTTTTATTTTATTTGCGGGGGGGTCACTGCCTGAAATGAAAAATTGGGAAAAATATTGTCAACCAGAAGCAAAAAATGGTTTCTCTAAAGTTAGGTGTTTCATTTGTGGTTTTTAAACCCTTTTAATATAATTTTTTTGCAGTTTTCAAAATGAAAATGTCACTTTGAAATGAGACAGCAACATGTGTCAGCTTCCTTTTTTTATTTATTTTTCCCCTGTCTTTTCAGACAAAATGATTCCCCACATTTGCAAGTACCATAAGTCCCCCTTACCACCGCCTGTCCCTATATTATTATATTTTGATGTGTGTGACAGGGTGACTGAAACACCCTGTCACAGAAATGATAGAGAAAAATGAAAAAAAAAAAAAACTTACCTGGAGAGGCAAGAAAAACCATGGTGAGCCTGGGAAAGAGAAATGCCACACTCTGAGCAATTAAAGAAACCAGCTGGGGCCACAGCAGATCAAAGGATGCAGTGTCAAATCCAACTGCTGGGGCTTGAGCCCAGGAGAAGGAGAAAGGTGCAGTCAAAAGGAGAAAGAAAAACCACACCAAAGGAGTGGGGAGGAAACAGCTGGGTCAGGCAGGCAGCAAAGGGGAAGCTACCATGGCAGACCCAGCTGGGCAAGAGGGAAATTTAAGGGATGCCAAGAGGGCATTCAGCAGGCGGCAGGAGAGGAGAGAAGAGGAGAAGAGAAAGAATGTAGAAGAGAACACAGGAATAGAGGACCGACCCCAGAGCTCAAAGAAAAACCCCAGTTCCTTGACTTACCTGGACAGATCCAGCAAGGAGGCTGCTCTGCAAGGGAGAGGTGGCACAGGAATGGAGGAAACTGCTCGGCCAGTGAGTCCCATCCTGGGGGGGTGAAGTTAACCACTATGAGAACCTTGAACAAAGCGAAGACATGGACAAGTTTACTCTCCAAGAGGGAGTGAGTCTGTCCTGACCATGAAGGTAAGGGTGGTACTAGAAGCAAGGGTGGCTGACTTGGGACCCATGCAGGGAAGAACGGGGCAAGCAGCTGAAGGAGAAGAGAGATTCCTATCAGTAATCCCTAAGACTGAGACCAGAGTATCAACATCAGAGGCCAGTACCAATGCTCCTGGAACATCTGCAGTGGTTACGGCAGGGGATGGGGATAGTGGAGCCCAGCGAAACCCAGCCGATTCTGTGAGCCCCTAACATTTTTGTTTCCCCAAGAGTGTTTCAACATCCATCTCCCATAACATCAAAGGTGTGACAGGTGATTTTTTTGAAAGGCAAAACAGTACCATTTATAGGGAGACAACTCAGTTCCAGGTGGCACGCCATCAACCTCCTACAATGTGAATAAACTTCTGTTTATCCAGACTCTACCACCACAGTACCTGAGTACCTCTCAACACTGGCTTGAAATAGGGAGAATCACCCCTGTTAACCTGTAGGTAAGAGAAGTATAGGGGATCAGTGGCTTGCCCAAGTTTTGCAGCTTTAAGCCCAGACATTTTGAGTTTCAGTCTTAACTGCAGAATGATCACTTTTCCCTCTTGATCGGAAACGCCAGCTTCTTTTAAACATGCCAATGAAAGCTGGTGAATGGCCTTTCCTAGTGTCCCTATGTTGTGTTAAAATAACTAACCTAGACCAGAGAGACTCAGTCTCCCATTTCAGGTCCCCTGAATTTGTCTGTCAATGGAGATGTGAAAACAATGTTCAAAATATAAACAATATTGAAAAAATAGTAAATCAGTCATGCTCAAAATAAAGGCATGGGGAGGGGACAGGGGGGGATATTTGTGGGAGTAAGTGTAGAATGGCTCACAATAGAAGTCTCTCAAAATCTTTTTTTTTTAAATGTGTTTAAATTAGTTTCTATTCAAGAAGCATTTCAGTTAGTTAGGCCTTGTCTACACACATCTGCCTCTGCTGCTGGAACTTCTATGGGCAGACAGTAGCTGTTACCATAAAGTTATCAAGCCATGGACCTATCCATGCATTCTGGCTGTTTCATGGCTCCACTACAGCAGCTGTGCCACCACAGTGCAAAGTACACCCTAGAAACACATCACCTTCTAGCATAAGTCACAGGAGTGTCTATGTGCACATTCTGCCAACAGAAGCTTTTCTCTGCTCAGCAGAGGTGGTGTAAGCACTGACAAAAAAGGTTTCTACCACCACAGAGAAGCTTTGTAGCATAAACCAGCCCTTTCCTAAAAGAGCTGGGCTAGAAACAGGCATTGCATTTGTCCCTGGACAAATTGTGCCTGTGTTTATTACAGAACAGAAATATCCTAGGACTGGTGTGTACACACATCACCCTGCTAATCAGGAATTAATGAGCAGCTGAATGCACTGCTGCTTCTCTGCCACTGGTTCAATCCCAGGGTAACTGTTCAATACTGTGGAATGTCCCAGGATAAACTATTAATGCTTCTTATCCTGGTAACCCTTTTTAGAATTTATCCCAGGACACTGGACATGAACGCCTGAATGATTACACTTTGTCCCAGGATAAAATGGTTATTTCAGGACAAATACAACCTCTGTTTGTCTTGAATGAGGAAAATTGGCATGGCTCAATTGACTTTAATGGTGCTTGTTTATAAGTCAACAGACTCATGCCAATTCTCATCAGCTCAGGATCTAGTTCTGCTCATGCTGTCTGCTGAATGCAGAGATACATAGCATATCTGGCATTAACACTGAACTCAGTGGCCCTTCAACATGTTTCTAATGAGCTGAAGATGTTGATTTTAAGAAAAAGCTAAATGCCTACTTACAGTTGTCTCCATGGATTTTTAAATTGGTTGCACAGATACACATAGCCTTGGTAGTTTACAGTAACCGCAGCACATTAAATTGGGATATTTTTCCACTGGACTTCATCTTGATGTAATTCCTTACCCTTCACATTTTGAGCTTCTTAAGGGGAAACCAAATATTTTTACTTTAAGGGCAAAAACAAAGGGAATTAATTCCAGATATGAACAAGAATTGGCAAGTAAAATTAGAGATTAATTCCCTTCATCCAAGTTACTGACCACACAAATCAACCTGTTGAATTGGCTTGTGCAGAGTGTCTCATTTCATTAGTACAAGTGGCTTTATGCAATCTGTATATAATGTCAGGGGCTACAGTGAGGTGTCTGATGGTATTCTTCTCTTATACCTTATCAGGTCCACATGCTTCCCAACAGTTCCAGGACTATGTCTGGTCTTTGAGTAATGAGCTGGCTTTTATGTTGTATGCTGTTCTGCCCCCATTGCCTCCAGCTGTCCCTCCACGGCGGTTGCTGCTGCTACCTCTGCTCCTGCCCCTGCTGCGCCATGCTTCACTAGATGGGCTGGTGGGAAGCTTCATCCCAGTGACTTGTGCCCAGGGCATGGAGCTCCAGCTCCAGATGCCTTCCACTCACTATGCCCACCCGCAGGAGCTGCTTATAACACTGGGTGGGTGGAGGGGATGGAAAGCAGCTGCAGCTGTATCCAGAGCTCCGTTCACAGGCTGGAAATGGGGGCTGAAGCTTCTCCCACCCGGAGTCGTCAGGCTGGAAATGGGGGCTGAAGCTTCTCCCCCCCGGAGCCCTGCTTCATGGGATGGCAAAAGTAGTAGCCGCAGTTGGAGTTGAGGGAGCAGAACAGCCCTGCCAGACCAAGCTAGCTTCCTCTCACCTCCAGCGGCTCCAGCTCTTGGCTGCCTTCCACCCGCTCCACCTGCCTGGTGCAATGAGCAGCACCTGCAGGTGGGCACAGCTGGTGGAAAGCAGCCAGAGCCCAATCCAGAGCTCTATGCCCTGGGCAGAAGCCGCTGGGATGAAGCTTCCCACCCACCACCTAGAGTGGCAAAGCAGGAGCAGCTGCAGCAGTGGCTATGGCAGCGATAGCTGGAGGTGAGGGGGGCAGAACATCCCGCCCAGCCCCAGCCAGCCTGCTGCTTGTGATGTGGCTGCTGCTGCTGCTGGGTGCTGCACAGGGCAAGGAGTGTAGCAGCGGTGGGTGGCTGCCGGGCTTGGGGCCTGCCAGCACCTCCAAGCCACCTGGGCAGCCTGCTACCTGGCCAGCCCCATCCATGCAACTGGGCAGGGCTATCACAGAGCCGTAACTGCTGGGAAGGCAGTTCCCAGACAGCTGCAGTTCCATGACAGCCCCACCCAGCCTGGCATGGGGAGCTGGGAGCAGTCTGGCCACAGTCCCCATTGCTTTAGCCCAAGCTACAGCCCGCTGAGTAGGGCTCAGCCCCCACAGCAGAGCATAGGCTTGCCCCTCCACCTCTGCCCTCAGCAGCACCCACAGGCCAGCTCACCTCAGCCTCACAGCCCCAGCCCTGGGCAGATAGCAGGTCCATGCTGGCCATCTCTAGCCAGGCCCCCCACTGCCTGAGCAGGAGCAGGGGGAAAGTGGCTGCTGCCAAAGGGAAGAGAGGGCCGCTCTAGCGCTCCCCGGCTTCTAGCCTGAGCCACTTCAGGCATGTGGCTGCATTTCTAAAATCAAAAGTGAATGTCTATTCACTTGCAAATTGGTTCAGTCATTTCAGGCTCCCGCAAGCTGTATGTCTGTCCCTAGCCTAAGTGAAACCCCCTTCTCCTAATCTTTCTTTCAGTCCTATTTTTCATGAATTTCTGCTTACAGATTTGAGGGGAATAGCCACCCATTCACCAATTCTCGAACTGTGTTTTACAAAGAAAGATTTAAAATGGTTCTTATTCATTAATTAAAATTTACCAGTTGTAGTTTTCTGAATAAGTGACACTTTCATTAGCTGTCTGCCCCTGTAGCCAGCATCTGGTGTTCTGTAGACACACAGTGCTACTTAAGTCTTGCTCAAAGTATTTTTTTTTTTTTAATTACTGGAGGCTTTTATCCCACCATGAATTTATTCTTCTGACTGAATATAACTCTGATCAGAGCTCACACCTCGTTTGTTGGGTTTTTTTTCCTGTGCTTATGTCTTGTAGGTACTTAGTACTACAGTAATTGGTCTGTTTTAAAACCTGAACAGAACAGAGGTATCCATTCCTGCCCTATGCAGGAATAGGCCTGAGTAAGGCCTATGGGATATGACTTCATGTGAAAAATACATGTAGATTTTGATCAAGAGGGAAAATAGATTTGCAGATACCATATTTACTCAAATCTAAAACATTCAACATGGAGGGGAAAGATGCTTGTCTTAGATTTGAGTACCATCAGGGAGAATCAACAGCTCTGACCCTGAATCAGGGTGTGGAGTTGGAGCCTTAGTTGCTGTCCTCTTCTCCCACCTCCACCTGCCTCTGAGAGCGGGGGCAGGCATTAAAAGGGAGGTGGGGGGCAGGGTAAGTGGACCTGTGCTCAAGATGCAGGTGCTGTGGGGAGGGGCAAGCATCAGGGCTCAAAGGCACAGGGGGGCAGACAGGAGAGGCACCAAGTGGCAAGGGGATAGGCCCTGGGGCAGGGGGAGAACAGGTGGGAAGAGGGTACCAGCACCACGAGGGCGAGTACAGAGCATACAGGCACCAGTGGAGGGGAGGCAGAAGTCGGCAGGGAGTTGTGGCAGGGCACAGGCCACTTGACTCCCCTGCCCCCTGCTGCTGTTTGCCTTGCTATAGCAGTTGTGAGGGGAGGTTGAATTTAAGACAACCCTCCAAAAATTAGATTCTAGATATGGGAAACTTAGAACAAATTTATACATTTTCCATGTCTAGAATCTAAATATTGGAGGGTTCTCTTAAATTCAACACAATCTTGAATTTGTGTAAATATGGTAGTATGATACTTGGAGAGCTTTCCAAAATGTCTATGGTAATACAGGTTATGATTATTGCACTCTGTATATTTTATAAAAGCCAGCTCATTACTCCAAGACCAGACATAGTCCTGGAACTGTCCATAAACTGAACACTGGTAGAAGTATCTGAATTAAAAACAAATTGTACCACCCACAGGCAATATATGAACAGCACAGGAGACAGCTTAGATAGGTTTGGGTAGACTGTTACAGAAGTCATGTGTCTTAAATATGTTCATCCCAAATCTATCTTAGGGTTTTGTATTGGTGCCTATCACCATAATATCTGTTACATGTTAAAGTAGTATTATAATGAGCAACAATGGCTAATGGTAGAGGTTAGAATGTTAGAATAAGGGCTTGTGTTAGAGGTTAAGTGGTTAAATTAAAACATTTACTCATTTTAGAATGAGTAAGCTGAGCACCCAATGGAGTCTAAATAGGTGAAGTTAATGAGAAGCTGAAAAATAGAAAAATGTTTACCTTTCACATATGAGTCTTCCTTTGCAGATTTGGCAGTCTCTCTTTTGAGGGCTCTTAGGAATCTGTTCAGCTCACTAATTTAGGATTACATACTTTTGATGACAGGAGGAAAACTGAAGTGTATTTACTTACTGGCTCTGGTACTCTTAGGATAATTGTACCCAATTATTCCAGGCAAATATTGTCCTAGTATGAGAAGACTGTGAATAGTCACTACTTTTTGCAGACTTTTACTTTATATATTTAGGTGATTTTATGCTTATGAAATTAAGACTGTAATTGTCCTGGCTTTGATCTGGCATGTTGGAAACAGGATTGTGCAACCCCCGTTCTACATACCTCTGCTAATGCCTCTTAATCCTGAGCCCTCTGGCACAATCATAGGCCTCTGTTGAGGAGATAGCATGGAGTTGGGCACAATTACTATTTTACAATTTAAACAAATGAGGAGTGGGCTATAACTACTGACCTGATTTTTAACTGGGACCTCTGTGTGATCTAGGAGCCAGGTAGACAGTAATGTACTAACACTTCGCACCAACTTGCCCTCACACTAGAAGCATTTTCAAGTGACTTTTTATATATTTCTTTAAAGAAAAGAATTACCTTTGCATTTTAAGCCCTTAATTGAACATTGATAGCATTTAACTTTATCTTGTACCATAGGACTGAAAAGCTGGATCAGAAGTAAAATTCCTATCCTTTAGTTTTCCAACACTGTATTTATAGCAATGAATCCCAACTGCTGGGAGAGGCAATGGAAGTGTGCCTTGAGGGGTAGGAACAGACATTCAAGAAGCCTGAGCCTGAATTGATTCAATCTTTGCAGATTAGTCTAACCTGGCTAGGCTGAACCAGTTTGCAAGTGCACAGACATTCCCTCTGGACTGAGAAAATCTAGACACATGCCTGCAGTGGCTCAGGCTAGAAGCTGGGGGGGTGCTAGAGCTGCCCTCCCTTCCCTTCCACACTGCTGAACTGAGGAGGTGTGTGGCCAGGCCTCAACAGGATTCTCTGATTAGGGAGAGCCCCCCTCCCTGCTGCTGCTGACTAGTGAGGGAGCCCTCAGGGAGTTGATAATACAGTGTTTAGCACCCCATCAAGAAAACAAAAGCCTGTCTTAGTAGTTCAAGCTCTTCTTAAACAGCTTTCCCCAAGGAAAGAATGGAGGGACATTACCAGCTGACCTGTTGATTAGCTCCAAAAAGCCCTAAGCAGACACTGTCCTGTCTGCCTTACACAGACACCTCTCAGCATTAGCTAGCATTACACATGCTGGCTACAGTCTGTGCTATGGGAGAGGGGAAGGGGGGAATCCCTGCTTGAGCAGGGAGTGGTAGGGGGATAGAGCAGGGGGGAAGCCAGGCAGACAGAATAGAGTGCAGCAGGATGAGATCCTGCCTGCATTGCCCTTAAGTGGCACCAGATAGACCAATGATTCTTAACCTTTTTTAGCCTCAAGGCCCTCTCTATGTCTTTTCTGAATTTAGATCCATCTCAGTGATTTTTCAGCTGGGGTGCTGCAAAATTCAGAAAATGCATTGAGTTATTTTTTTAACAGTACATCTCAGTAATGGCATGATTTGTCCTGGCAGGGTAATGGAATAAGTTATTTATTTTCAAATTTGTACTTATATATATATGAAATGAAACCCTTTTCAGGTGTCAGAGTGAAGTATGCAGCCCATATTAATCCAGAACAAAAGTGTGTCCCAGGCATCAAAAGTTTGGGGAAATACTGTGGCTCCTACTTTTGACACATCACCTTTTTTAATTTTCTCTGTAATAGCTCTGTAGTAATATTATATGAACATGCACTGTATAGCCTCGCTGCTTCATTTTTTTCCCCTGTCTGAATCCTCAGAATGGCATTACAGGAAATTAGAGTCTGTTGGACACAAGCTGCATCAGAAATAGATTTGGTCGCAAGTGCAAAGAAGTATCTATTATGAAAACTTGTTTTTCATCGGTTTCATTTTGGGAGATATACTCTAACCCACTTTGAGTATAAGTGATGGAATGTAATCATCAGTGCAGAAGAATAACTGAGAGAGTTATTCGCAAAGCATGTCTATTGGCTGTTTGGTATGGTATCACTGATAGATTGTCTCTTTATTTGCACCAGAGATAGGAACTAAGCTCAACCCTGCCATAAGTAAGTGCAAGCCCCACTGACCTACAGTACAGTTTACTCCAAAGTTTCTCATGTAGTTAGTTTGTAAGAGGAAGTTAATGATAAAAGATTGTCGGAAGAAGAGAGTGTGATGATATACCTAAATGTTGAAAACTGAATCCATCTCATTGATCCTTAAAATATAGTAATTTAAACATGCAGAAGAACACAAAACAAAATCTTTTTTTCCCTCTATTTCAGATCCACATTTTCTGATGGACTCACGTCATTTTTACTATTCCCATTCGTAAATCAAGATCCAACACTAAAGCATTTAGGAGGCACAGCACTGTCTGCATTACAGATCATTCAATTTTTGTAAATCAGCTCTGGAATATTGTCCTTCCCAATACATCATTATCTTTTTGCATGGCAGAATGCTATAATTGAGAACAGTTTAGCTGAGATCCCACCAGTGCATTGTAAAACTACCACATAACATAATTGGATGAGTATTAACCATTCTTGTCATTTGTCTGTCTCTTCCACCTCAGTGGCTTCTGAAGGTACTGTGGGGAAGGACAGTATCAACGTGGATGTATGAGGGTGTTTACAGCTTATTGCTATAGTAAAGAGAAATCTTTTTCTTTTTTATTTGTGAATGAGTGAGAAATAGGCTATATCAAACAATGAAAGATTGGAATAATTGCACCCTAGATGCCCTTGGTTCAGGTTATTCACTGAATGGAAGGTTGCCAAAACTCACTATGTCCAATTCTCTTCCCTTTGTATTAAAACTATTTTTTATATAGATCT
>NW_005841855.1:2232161-2239928 GCF_000455745.1 Alligator sinensis | reverse complement strand
TCCCTAGTTAACTGAAGGCAAGCAAAGGTTAATATACTGTTCTGAATTACCTCAGAAATTAGATTCATGGCCATTTAGCAACTTTCTTTTAAAATGTGTCAAATACTACAAGTGAATAATAAGACACATGCATAATTGCTGGCTTAAGATGCAACACTTCACTGAATTTTAATTGTCAGACAAGTTGTGCACAACCTATTACAAGACTTGTAAAAATATCTCAGAAACAGACTTGTTTCTCTCTATGGATCCTAGAACTCATTTCCTTCACCATACTACTAAAGTATAAGCTTCTCTGATCTTCAGGGTATTCTACATGGCCATCCCTGTACCCTCGTTTTTGCCTCAGAAAGTTTGGCTGTAGCTTTCATGTCCCAATGTCTTGCTCCAGAGTTGCTGTAAATGGATATAGTTATTGAATGAGGTGGGATGAGGCTCAACAGGGACAAGTGAATGAGGTAGTAGATGAGGTTCAATAGGGACAAGTGCCAGGTCCTTCACCTGGGCAGGAAGAACCTTCACCATAACTGTGAAGGTTGCTATCAAGCTTTAATTCACATGTGTAGCAGAGTCTCCCCTGCAACTGGGAGTCCCCTCAGCTGTGGGCTCCCAGCAGTACTGGGGTTGTGGCAGAAGGCCACCTCTGTCTTTCCCCCAAAACTCTGCTCTGTGACAATTTGGGTAATATGGGCCCTGCAGAAGGCAGACATCCCATCTCTTTAGGTAACCTGAGTTGGATACATTCCTGAGGGAGGGGGGAAACCTGCTCCCTCTGCCTACTTGACTGGCATCACATACCTGGGTGAGGGGCTTACACTCCCTATTGTTCTAAGCAATGCCACCTGACTGGGAGGAGGCTAGAGACCCTGCCAGTCTGCCCAGCAACCAGTGATGCATTTCAAATTGGTTGGCTGGCAGCCAACAGGTGCTAGTCTCCATTGGACCAGGTAAATTAGGTCATAAGGTCTATATAAGTTAAGGACTGCCCAGGAGGGGGGCCGTTAGCCATGATGAAAACTCAGAAAAGAGGAGGCCTGTCTGAAACTTGCTCTCTCTCTTGAAACTCATGATCAATGAACTGCCTGCCTCCAGAGGGAATCTTCACCTGTCTCTGGATGATACTCATGAGTAAGCTACCTGAGATCTACCTAGACATATAGCTTGCAGTAACTCAGATACATGATCAAAGGCTACCCAGCCACCCTGTTTGCTCTATAGGATTTCTGTGGTATTGCTCAACCCTGTACCCTATTCCAAACCTACTCCTTGTAACCAGTAAAGTTCTCCTTTGTACCTAGCATGGGAGACTTATTGGGAGTGGGTCTAGATTATGCCTTGGGGTCCCCTTGGTTCAGCTGACTAAGGGAGACCACTATTTGTAGGTCAGACTGAGGGAAGCATGCCAAGATCTTGAAGTGGGTCAAGTACCCTGAAGGATTACTAGGCCTGTGCTTCCCAGGGGGCACAGTGCCAGGATCAGACCAGACCCTGGCTGGTGGCAGCACTACCCCCAGGCTAGCGGGTGTGCTCCAGGAAGGGAGTTGGCTAGACGTGAGGCACCCCCCGGGAGGCACTCAGAGCCTGGAAGGTAGTCGGGTGCAGTGACATGGGTGGCTCAGTGCAGGAGCACCCCCTACTGGCCCGCCACATGTGGTGGAAGAAGCAGAATATGAAAACCTGCTGTATTAAAGGCATAATTTGGGGAAGGGAATAGAGTCACTGAAAACCCTTGAGCAAACAATCTCTAATTTGGTACTGGGTCAATTGAACAGTATAGATAGCTAGGATGGCTGACGAGTATGACCACATGACTGTGGACAACTTGAGAGAGATGATGAAAGAGAGAGGCCTTCTAGTGAGGAAGGGGCAAAAGAGAGAAGACCTGATGAACCTTTTTGGGGAGAGGCAGAGGTGGCATTCTGCCACAAGCACTGCATCTGAAAGGTACCTGGGGGTGACAATTGACCAGAAGATGAATATGAACCAACAGTGTGATAAAGTCGCCAGCAGGGCAAATAAAACTCTGGTGTTTATTAGCTGATGTGTTGCAAACAGATCCAGAGAGGTGCCCCTTCCCCTCTATTTGGTATTGCTGAGGCCACAGCTGGAGTACTGTGTCCAGTTCTGGGCACTGCACTTCAGGAAGGATGTGGACAAGCTCAAAAGAGTACAGAGAAGGGCCACCCCTATGATTAGGGGCATGGAGGACAGGTCATATGAGAGACTCTGGGAGCTGAGTTTGTTCAGTCTGAACAAGGGAAGACTGGGAGGTGACTTGATAGCTGCCTACAAGTATGTCAAGTGTGAACACCAAGATCTGGGAGAGCAACTCTTCAGAAAGGCCCCCCTTGGGAGGATGAGGACCAATGGCCACAAGCTAATTGAAGAAAAATTAAAGATGGACCACTTATTTTCCATAAGGGTATCTAGAGTCTGGAACACACTCCCAGCAGAGGTGGTGCAGTAGCCATCCTTGGAGGTGTTCAAGAGGAGGCTGGACAAGCACCTCGTTGAACTCATTTGAGCCTAATAACCTCCTGCCCATGGCAGGGGACTGGACCTGATGATCTTACAGGTCCCTTCCGGTCCTACGATTCTAATGGGCTGGGGATTATCTGCTTGCTAATAACTGACAAGTTTGTAAGCTAGGTGTTAATAAAAGTAACAGCACATGAAGGATGATGGACTTTATAACATTTTATAAATGCAGATTTATAGTGGCCACATTTTTTCAAAGTGGCCTATGCTTTCAGGACCCTCAATTTTTATGTGCACAACTTGATAAAAATGAAAGGGATAAGCTCCATGAAAGGCTAGTGCTCAGTACTTTCTGTGCTGAGTGTTCACATGTTTATGGTATCAAAAACAGGCATTCAAAGTCACTAATCACTCCCAAAAGAATTCGAGTTCCACCCAATAGCCAACCAGCTAGTAACTGCCTCATTTCCTTTAAGCCTCTTTAACTCTTCTAAACATGAAGGCTAAGTACAGACATTCAGGAAGTTAAATCGGGTTCAAAATGGTTACACAGTGTAACAGGAGGATGGTCAGGGTCACCGTGCTCTCCTCTGCCACCTCCTTTACCGTGCCAAGTTGCCGACAAGCACCCTCAAATCATCTCCTGCCATGACTTTGATGTCATACGTATTTTATAGGGAGGCTGCCTTTCGTCCTCTTGTCCACGGGTCTCCTGTTATCACTAGTTCCTCTCCTGTATTGGGTGTTCTGTACACCTTAGCCTTATGGGCTATGTGTGGTTCCAACCACCCCTGTACCACGCCCCAAGCCTCGCAGATGTAACTGATGTTGTTCGGTCTCTCTCCATGCCCTCTCCGGTGCTCGGGCTCTCCGCGGCCCTCTCTCTCTCTCTCCGCGCCCTCTCCGGCACTCGGGCTCTCCGTGGTCCTGTCTCTCTCTCTCTGCGCCCTCTCTGGTGTTCGGCAATCGCAGCCCCCTCTCACTGGGGCTTCTCGCTGCCCCCACTCTCTCTCTAGGGCTTCTCAAGTGCCCCCACTCTCTGGGGCTGGGGTCAGTGTACCCCGAATGCGGCACCCTCACTGGCGCTGTGGTCCCCACACTGCTGTGAGTCCCCTATGAGGCCTCCTCCATCCCCTCTTAGCCTTACCCAGACCACTGGTTACAAACAGCAAACAAAACAAGCCCCTGGGCTACAACGCAAGCTCCAGCCGTCTGGCTATAACATTAATCCAGCCGCCCCTAGGGTGCTCCATCATTTACCAGTCTCCAACAGCTGATGCAATCAGGGCTCTTCCCTCTCCTCGCTCAGGCAGAGCTCCTTCCCCTTTGTCTGCCAGCAGGGAACTGCCTCCTGGCCTCCTGCCTGTGATTTATATAGGAGCCAGGCCCTGCCCCTTCTTGTCCGCTGGCTAGGCAGGTGTGGGTCATCAGTTCCCTCTAGTTGCCTCAGGAACCGGCACCTGAGGAGTTATCCCAGCTCCCCAAGTAGCACGCACCTTAGTGCCCTGCTACACGTAGTTTAAACTTAGCTTATCCCAGTGCCAACTTTACACTTACAGGCCTGGTCTCATGACCGGCAATCAGTTTAAATCTGTAATTGTACAGAAGTTCTGTGCACACAAACCAGTCCAAAAATTGCAGAACCCCATTTAAGATAAACCTGGATCTGTGTAGTATCAGGCTTCTTCTATTTTGGTCAAACCTATGCGTGGAACTTCTGTTCACTTCCCCTGCACAGCCCCAGGGCTGCTCCTTTCACACCCCTCTCCCCCTTCACTGGTCTATTTTTTAACCCCCACCTGGCCCCTTTTTCCCCCCTCCTTCCACCAGCCAGCCCTCTCAACCCCCACCCCACAAGCTGCACCAGGTGCAGCCATTTTTATCAGTGTTCACCATTGCTGGAGCCAAGCAAGTAAGTCCCAGTGCAGGGAGGGGCAGGATGGTTGGGCATGTAGGTTCATTGGGAGGGGTGACCCCACCCGTCCTGTGGCTCACTTCTCCCCCCTACCTCACTTGCAGGTCACACTTCCCCCCCACCACCCATGGGTCATGTCTGCCCTCCCACCCCTTACAGATCATTTCTGCCCCACCCTGTGGGTCAGCCCTGTCCCCCTACCTCACCCATGGGTCGTGCCTCCCCCTGTCACGAGCTGCTCCTGCCCTCCTACACCATCCATGGATCATGCCTTCCCCCACATTCCCGGGTGGACCCTCAATCCCCTCCAGCTTGCTGGACCCTCAACCGCAAAGCCAGCCTCCCCATCCTGACTTACTTGATATCGGGCATCCATTTTGAGTTGATTTAACCTCCCCCTAATGCCCCCAAATGTCTGTACTTAGCCAAAAAGAGCTTAAGAACATTTAGCTAGGCTGTGTCTCAGTCAGCATAGTTAGCTATGTTTCATAGATTTCATAGACATTAGGGGCTGAAAGGGACCTCATGAGATCATCGGGTCCAGCCCCCCTGCCATAGGCAGGAAGTCAGCTGGGATCAAGTGACCCCAGCAAGAAATTAATCCAGCAGTTTTTTGAAGGAGTTCAGAATAGGTGCCCCTGGGGGCTCCTCAAGGAGTTCAGAATAGGTACCTCTGGGGGGAGTTTGTTCCAGACCCTGGACAGACGCACCATAAAGAATTTTTTTTCTTATATCCAGTCTGAATTGGCCTTCCTGGAGTTTATGGCCATTAGACCTTGTTATCCCTTGGAGAGCTCTGGTGAACAGGTGTTCTCCCAGGTCCTGATGTACCCCTTTTATGAAGTTGTAGGCTACCACCAAGTCCCCCCAAGCCTTTTCTTAACCAGACTGAAGAATCCCAAATCCCTCAGCCTCTCCTTGTACAGCCTTCCCTCCAGGCCTTGGATCATATGAGTGGCTCTCCTCTGGACTCTCTCAAGATTCTCCACATCCTTCCTGAAGTGGGGGGCCCAATACTGGACGCAGTACCCCAGCTGTGGTCTCACCAGGGCTGAATAAAGCAGGAGGATGACTTCCCTGGTTTTGCTTGAGATGCACTGGTGGATGCATGCCAGGGTTTGGTTAGCTTTGCCCACTACTGCATCACATTGGTGGTTCATATTCGTCTTGTGGTCAATCAAGACCCCCAAGTACCTTTTGGTCATGATGCTAGTGAGCATAGCACTGCCTGTCCCAGCCACCTGCGGGGGGTTCGGGATTGAGACTGTGGTTGAGGATAGAAAGGTAAGTTTTATTGACAACAAAAATACAACTATGCACAGATAACAAAACAACAGACAGACAATAATAATTTGCGTCAGCAACTTATTGGCAGTCCCCTCTGATGCCTGATGTATGACAAGTTTCTCTTCTGCAAAGCTCAGCAAAGTCAGGTGTCCCCAATCAGCGCTGTCTGAGAGGTACCGGGAAGGACCCTGGTATTTAGTCCTTGGGCTCCTCGAGATCCATGGGCCCACTGATCCAGGTCAACAGCTAATTAGTCCCTTTCACAGAGCTGTATCTGCCTTCTGAATGATTTCCGGATGTGCCAGCCAATTTGTAACTTCTGAGCTGTGCTGATAATGTACAGCCATTCAGATTCTTTTTACTTCAACTGTCCTTAGACTGACCAATAGCAGTACAAGCCTTGCATTCTTTTGATAAGGTTAATTTTAACTATGCCACATGGCCTTACTACTTCAAGACTTTGCTAAATCTACTAGGTCTTACTTCATACAAGGCCTTACTACATCTTAAACTTTAATTAGGCTCTTAGCAATAACATATAGCTTAATATCTAAACAAATGACAGAAAAACACTTGATCCAGTCTTCATAGAGCCTTCAGCAATGCTAGTGAGCGTAGCACTGGCAAGCCTGTAAGTATGCTGAGGGCTCTTCCTACCAAGGTGCAGCACCTTGCACTTCTCTGCATTGAAGGCCATCTGGTTTTGGTCAGCCCACCTTGAGAGTGTGTCCAAGTCAGCCTGTCTTCCCAGCCTGTCCTGCAGTGTGATGGCCCTGTCCCATAATTTGGTATTGTCTACGAACTTGGCCAGTTCACATCTGACTCCGAAATCTAGATCATTGATGAAAATGTTAAAGAGTACTGGCCCAAGTACCAAGCCCTAAGGGACTCCACCGGTAGCCCTGTGCCACATTGATTTGCTCCCTTCAACTAGTACTCTTTGGGTTTGACCCCGTAGTCAGTTGCCTAGCCATTGCACTGTATGATGATCAAGGCCACAGTTCCCCAGCTTAACCATGAGGACATCATGGGGAACTAGGTCAAAGGCCTTCTTGAAGTCCAGATATATGATGTCTACATTGTCTCCCTTGTCCAGGGCACATGTTACCTGGTCATAGAAGGAGATGAGGTTCGTCAGGCAAGACCTGCCAGTCACAAAGCCATGTTGCCTGGTATTCAGAAGCTTGCCTTCCATTTGTCTGGTGTTGATGGATCCCTTGAGAATTTTCTCCAGGATTTTTCCAGGGATGGACGTCAGACTGATTGGTCTATAGTTCCCCAGGTCATACCTCTTCCCTTTCTTGTAGATAGCGACCACGTTGGCTCTTTTCCAGTCATACAGGACCTCACCTGAGTGCCACGATTTTTCAGATATCCCTGCCAAGGGGGATGCAATGATGTCTGCCAGCTCTTTCAAGACCCTCGGGTGCATTCCGTCTGGGCCTGCGGACTTGTGAATATCCAGTTGAGGACAAAGAAGCTAGACTTCTAGAGCATTGATAGATAACATCATTTGCCTGCATACAAATATTTCACAATTCAAAAAAGAAACCCATTTCATGTAAACTTCCCTCTTTAAACACAGGACTTGATTATCTTCTGATTCATCTCATTTAAGACTACCTATTCTTCTTGCCAATTAGTCAAGCTCATTACTCAGGTAGGTATACATGCAAAGGCTGTTAATCTCTTTTATGAGTTCCAGAGGAGACTTTTCTGGCAGTTAGGAGCTTAACAGCCATATATGCTTTGAAAATTATCTGCCCTCCATTCCCATTCTTAAGTATAGCTTATAGCAGTGAGCACTTACTGCAAGCAGACTGTTCCTCATAGAGCTTATATTAGCATTTAATAGCCTCTACAATGCTATCCACGATGGGACATACAGCTCAATGGGAGGGAAAAGCAATTTAGAAGAGCAACAAACAGTATTTTTACATATTTACATAATTTTTTTGTTCTCAAATATTTCCCTGTTGTCATTTTCCCACAAGTCTGTTTCTTCTCAGCCTTATCTATTTGGAACCTTTTTCTTTCTAACTGATTTTCCCTTCAGTTTGCTTAGAGGGGAACACTTTGAAGCGATT
>NW_005841855.1:2219844-2232130 GCF_000455745.1 Alligator sinensis | reverse complement strand
CTGCTGTGTGCAAGTTCTTGTGAAGTATTACCTGAGGCTTCTCTGAGTGGTTCGACCCATCCTACTCCAGAAGAGCATTTGTTCCTGTCACAAATGCATCAGCATCGGTTCTCATATTTGTATGCTCAGTTTCTGCACTAATCAAGTTGAAATACTATCCTTTCATTGAGCCACTTTAGATTAAACTTGGGAATAACTTTGAGGTTGATTCTGGGTTCCAAATGTATCGTGTGGACAGGACTTGTCATATTCACTTCAAGAAGTATATATTTTCCCCTGATTTGATGGAACCAAGCCAACTCTCCATTTTAAAAACAGTTTCCCGTATTATCTTTCACTAAGCAGCCCCTACATTTTTTCTATCAATAGATCTGTTTTGTGATAGATTTTCAGTGTCATCCAAATAATCCAAATTCCCTGATTTCTCTCCTAGAATGTTAGGAGTTTTACCCACGTTGAAAGAGGAGTTATGAGTCTTGATTTCTCGTTCTGTTATTAAAGGTTTTTTGTTTTTTTTAACAGTGCATTGAAACCATCAGATGTTAGATTCTGTTTCATGCAGAAGCATTGGCATATCAATCCAGATACATCTATGCACATACACTGAGACAAGAGTCCCCTTACTGACTTTATTTGGCTCAAAGCACCATATTTTTTATAATGTGTGCATCTTTTACCCATAAAGTTCCCCAAGCAGCTGGTTAAGGATTTTGCTGGCCCCAGATTTACAGTTATATTAGGATCAACCATAACCTTATATACTTGCAGCAATTACCAGCTGTTCCCCTCCCCCGACCATTTCCAATATAAAATTGCAACCTTTACAGTCTAGATTTTCCTATCAAAAACAAAGCACTTGTTTCCTTAGTATCCTGAAGGGACACTGTATTCCAGCATAATTGCAGTTTCTGTCTATCATGACAGTGTGACATCTAATTGTTAGTTGAGATTACAGTTATTCGCTGCTTTGTTATCAGGACTCCATTTTCTGCAGTTACAGGAGACTAAGCTCTTGAACCCTCTTCATTGTTGGGCAAAATATTAGTCTCAGTCCCTAAGCATGTTCATTTTTATCATATCTGAATATGTTTTAAAATGGGTTAAAATGAGTAAGACAAAACTGAAGCAATCAGCTACCCTCCTGTAACTTCTGTAGTTGCCAGCTTGGTCTTCCGCCAGTCACTAAAAGAGCCTTCAGATTCACTGAGCTGAATACCATGGTTTTCTGCTGGCAAAAAGAGACATACAGAAAAACAGAAGATAAGAGGCCTTTAACACTCTCTAAATTTGTACAGTTTGAAGCAGTACAGAACTGAATGATTCCTCAGTTTTCTTTCTGTCACTGGAAATATCTTCCTCATTGATCATACTGCAAAGAAGAATGCACTGTCTTGGAAATTCTTGCATTTTTATAGACTCAATTTCAAAACGGTATTCACAGTCTTTCTACTATGCACTATTCACTGCTTAAGCAGTCTCATGTTCCTGGGTATAGTGCCATATATGCTTTGAAAATTATCTGCCCTCCATTCCCATTCTTAAGTATAGCTTATAGCAATGAACACTTACTGCAAGCAGACTGTTCCTCATAGAACTTATATTAGCATTTAATAGCCTCTACAGTGCTATCCACTATGGGACACACAGCTCAATGGGAGGGAAAAGCAATTTAGAAGAGCAACAAAAAGTATTTTTACATATTTACATAATTTTTTTGTTCTCAAATATTTCCCTGTTGTCATTTTCCCACAAGTCTGTTTCTTCTCAGCCTTATCTATTTGGAACCTTTTTCTTTCTAACTGATTTTACCTTCAGAAATTAAAGGCAGCAGGGGTTGGGCAGGTACACCAACCTCTGTATATGCAGCTCTTCTGAATATTGATTAATATTTGTTTGATTTACTCAAGACTTTAGGAAGATGTACTGTTTATGCAGTATCAAATTTAAAAGGATATATTTCTCATGTTTGTTAACCCAATTTATTAATCAGATAGTGTACCTATGAGGGTTTTTTCTTCAGAAAGAACTAAATGTGTATTTAACACTTCACTTCACTTCACTTCACTTCACTTCTTTTGCTACAGTTAAAACATGGGATGGGCAAAGCCAAATTGTTAACGTGCTTTCAGTTTTCATTCTTTTAATGTTTACAGGATTTCAAGTATCAGCATCCAGAGGATCTTACCACAGCACCCAAAAAACAAAATGCTTCTGCCAGCCAATACAAGCGAAAGACAGCCATCACAGAGGGCAGCCAGTTCCCTGAACAACAGAAAATGACCAGATTGGTTTTTAACCCCTTTAAGAAGGCGTATTTACCACTACCACTCCAACCTTTAAACAAGAGTTTGATCAAAGATGACAGATGGAAAGATGCAGATGAGGCTCAAGAGAAACGTCGATCTTTTCTTATCAACTTCTGTAAAAAATACAACAGTGAGAACAGACTCAGGACCCATCTTGTGCGTATGGTATCTAGAATATACGTGGAAGATAGACACAAGATCTTATACTGTGAAGTACCTAAAGCAGGCTGTTCCAACTGGAAAAGGATTCTGATGGTGCTCAATGGACTTGCTTCTTCAACATACAATATTTCACATGATGCCGTGCACTATGGGAAACATCTAAGGAAACTAGACAGTTATGACTTGAAAGGAATATACACACGCTTAAATAACTACACCAAGATTATCTTTGTACGTGATCCCATGGAAAGATTGGTGTCTGCATTCAGGGATAAATTTGAACACCCCAACAGCTACTACCACCCAGTATTTGGCAAGGCAATTATTAAGAAATATAGAATTAATGCACATGAAGAGGCATTGAAAA
This sequence comes from Alligator sinensis, assembly GCF_000455745.1. NCBI lineage: Eukaryota > Metazoa > Chordata > Crocodylia > Alligatoridae > Alligator > Alligator sinensis. The sequence continues at coordinate 2,229,295 of NW_005841855.1, read as the reverse complement.
CAGGATCAGGAGTTAAGTTCAAAGAATTTATCCAGTATTTATTAGATTCCCATCGCCCAGTAGGAATGGACATTCATTGGGAGCAAATATGTAAGCTCTGCTATCCCTGCCTCATCAACTATGACTTCATAGGAAAATTTGAAACTCTAGAGGAAGATGCCAGTTACCTTTTGCAGCTGATAGGTGCTCCAGCAGAGTTGAAGTTTCCTCATTTCAAAGACAGACATTCCTCTGATGAGAGAACAAATGCAGAAGTTGTGAGACAGTACTTCAAGGAGCTGTCTAGTAGAGAGAGACAGCTGACCTATGAATTTTATTACTTAGATTATATAATGTTTAATTATACAGCACCATTTGTATAGCACAGACTGATTTCAAAATTCTAACAGACGTTTAATGATTTTGGCCTCAAACCAAGTACTGAAATATTACCATAAGGCTCTGAGTGGGAGAAAAGAAACTGCTAAGTGGCGTTACTTTGACGGTCTAGATTTCATAAACTGAAGTGACTCCAACTGAGGTAAAATTAAGGAGGAAGGGCACAAAATAGACCTTGTAAACAATTTAAATTGCACTAACATGCTTGGAAAAAAGCTGCTTTTAACATTACAGGTAATGTTATGGAAGCAATAGTACAGCTAGCTGTTGCACGTAATGTTCCTGTAATGGTATGAAAAACATTCAAAGAAGCATGTTTATTTTTAGGGGGGGGGTTTGTCTCTTTAGAAATGATGTGTCAAAAGTATTTTGAATGTATTTTTTACTGTGTGCGATATAGTAATAAAAATCATTGGCTAATTTTCTAAGACATGTAATATTGTCAGTTGTAGCAATGTACTGATTGATCACCTACTCTTTTTGTATTATCATAGCATATATGAGTCCAGTTGAGCATCAGAACCCCACTGTGCTAGATGCTGTGCAAACACACAACAAAAGAGAATTATGCTGATATTTTAATTTAAATAGAAATGCACTGTTTGATCTGTGATACAATCTTGCACCTCAGGTCTGGTCAAAAGCACAGATGGGAATATCTTTAGAGCTGTACTCTGGAGGCAATTTCAATTCCTTGACTGCTGCAGTTGCATCAACCTTCACAGACAGAGCTGTATTCTGCAGCCAAGCCCCCTGCAAACTGTTGGCATGGTGGACATGAACCTTTTGTTTATGCATCATTTGTAACCTCGATCAAAGTTCTGTTGGGACTATCTCATCACTACAGGCCCCTCCAGTAGAGTACCTACCACTCCCTGACTTTTGATTCAGTTGCCCCTTCTGTCTCCTTTTGCAACCAATACATAACCCATGACACGATGGAGGGAAGCAGGGGGGAGAAGGGGCCATAGCCACCATCCATGAGGCAGATGGTTGTTTTTGAAGTATTATTCAATAGGTGTCCTGTAGGTTCCAGAAGAGGAAACTTCTGCAAAAGCAAAACAAAAATTCCTTATAAAATCTGTTTTAAAACTAAGACAATATTTTTAAATTTATTTTTGTAAAATGGGTAATGTCCTCCAGTTTCTGGAATGAGGAAGTGAAAAATAGGACACAGTTCTACAGGAGAAAAATGCAGGTAAGTGACTTCATTCTTAATTACTGTTCACTTATGAAGTAACTTTCCAGGTTCCTTGCTCAAATCATGAGACCCCAGTCCTGCCACAGGTACAGTCACTAAGGCTAAGTACAGACAGTCAAAAAGACCATGGCTGAATTGATTCAGTCTATGCGTCGAAACTGCAGAGATTAAACTGACTAACAAGTGAACAGACCCTTACTTTTTGCAGCCACATACCTGCAGTGACTCAGGCCAAGTGCCAGGGGGGCACATGCTGGCTATGGCTCTCTGGCACATAGCCAGCATGGGCTCTGTTAGCTTCCTCTTCCTGCTGTCCCTGAGGTCTCTGGAATTTGCAGTCCAGAGTCACAGCAGGAGGACTCTGCAGGGTTGCTCATCACTTCCTGTTCCTGCTTCCGGATGCCTCTGGGATTTATAGTCCACAGTCACAACCAGCAGTAAGTTTAGCAGGGCAGGGCAGCTCTATACTCGGGGGAAGGTTGGTTTAACCCCGACCCCCTAGCCCCAGACCCCAACTGGGGTTTGTCATGGTGGGGGAGCAGTCCCCCACTTCCCCAACCCTTCTCTGCTGGAGTAGACAGCACAGCCCAGCCCTGTTCTTCGTAAGGCAAAAACATGTAACTGACTGCACAGGCAGACTGACTGTCTGGTGATAAGACAAAACATCCTTCATCTTACGTGCAATCAGCCACATGCTGACTCCTTGTGCCAGAATGGATATCCATCAGGTCCATAGTTGGGTTGGAGACCAATTTCAATGTCAAAGTCCCCACCAGTGTGATGGAAGACACACCCCTCCTCTTTGGCTTTATTTCCATCTTCCACTGAGAGCCCTAAACCCAGGATTTACCTAAGAAGTTATGCAGGAAGTTCTTCAACCCAAGATAATTTTCCAAATATGCATTTACTACCCAATCACAATACTAATTAAGTACCAAGTTTGCATCTTTTCCAATACCTACATTTTTCACATTCTACATTTCGATACATCATTCATTTTATTTGTTTATTACATTCCTGCCTTATCTTGTTTGGCAGGAACAGTTTAACCAACTCTTAGGTACTTAGTTATTTTAGGCATCTCCCATGAACAGTCTAGTACACTATACATTTTGATGCACAATCTTGTCTCTACTGCCTGCATCAACAAATTAGATAATCCTTAAATTTTAGATACTTTTGGAAGTTAACCCTTCCTAGCATTGTAACCTGGTCTAAGCTTCTAAGCCAATGTAAGTATCACCTCTGTGCAATTCTATCTCCTAACTGGTGTGGAAACTACAAACTGTCAGTCTGAGTTATTGAATACATCTTTATCCCTAGTGAAAACAAAGCTTTTATGTTTTCTGTATTGATTATATATCCTAGGATGTGTTCACAGATTCACAGATGTTTAGGGCTGGAAGGGACCTCATGAGATCATTGGATCCAACCCCCCTGCTCTGGGCAGGAAAGACTGCTGGGGTTAAATAATCCCAGCAAGGTGTACATCCAGTCTCCTTTTGGAGATCTCTAGGGTAGGTGCCTGCACCACCCCTGCTGGGAATCTATTCCAGAGTCTCATCACATGAACTGTGAAGAAGTTTTTCCTTATATCCAGTCAGAAACCTTCTTCTGGTAATTTATGACCATTGCTCCTGGTTCTCCCCTGGGATGCTTAGGTAAATAGTTGTTCGTCTAGCCCCTGATGCTCTCCCCTGATATATCTGGAAGCTGCCACCAAATCCACCCTGAAAGCTTCTCCTTTCTAGGCTGAACTGTCCCATATCTGTCAGCCTTTCCTCATATAGCTTGATCTTCAGGCCTCTGATCATATCAGTGTCTCTTCTCTGGACCCCCTCAAGCTTCTTCATATCCTTCTTGAAGTGTGGCACTCAAAATTGGACGCAGTACTCCAGCTGCAGCCTCACCAATGCCTAGCAGAGTGGGAGAACAACTTCCTTAGTTTTGCTTGAGATGCATCAGTTGGTTGCTCTGTATCCATTGCATCATATTGTTGGCTCTGCTAACTGTAGCATCACACTGGTGGCTCATATTCATTTTATGGTCAATTATGACCCCCAGGTCCCTTTTGAATGTGGTGCTAGCTAGCATAGCACCACCGAGCCTATAAATTTGTTGTGGATTTTTCCTCCCCAAATGGAGACTTTACATTTCTCAGTGTTGAAAAGCATCTGGTTCTGGTCTGCCCATCTAACTAATCTGTCTAGGTCCACCTGGATCATCAGCCTACCCTGATCTGTGGCTGCATTTCCCTAGAGCTTAGTGTCATCCGTGAACTTTGCCAGTGTGCTTTTCACCCCCACATCCAGATCATTGATGAAGATGTTGAAAAGCACTGGTCCAAGTACCAAACCCTGGGGGACCCTACTGGCTACCTTCTGCCAGGCCAACACAGATCCATCTGTTAGTGTTCTCTGGGTCCAATCCCACAGCCAGTTTCCCACCCATCTGATCATTGAATTGTTGAGCCTATAGTCCCCTAGTTTTACCTTGAGAGCCTCATGGGACACAAATCAAAGGCCTTCCTAAAGTTTAAGTAAATGATGTTGGCCTCATGTCCCTTATCCGGGTGGTGATTAACCTGGTCGTAGAAGGAGATGAGGTTCACAACCCATCCACATCATCTGTGAATTTCCTTTAAGTGCTGTTTCTGTAAAACCTTAAAATAGCTGGGAGCTATTAAATTAGAAGTGATCAAACAATGATCTGTGGACATCCTTATATTTTCTTCTCCTTGTCTTGTTATTTTTTTGTTTGGCATAGGCACAGCAACCTTAACTCATACATGAGGCAGCATTTTTTGTATTATTAAATCCAAAACACTCTTTTTTGCCATATGTTAGTGTGAGAGAGGGGGAGTTGTTTTTGTTTTTTTCCTTTGCTATTAAAACATACAGACCAATAATCAATTTATTTGAATGGAATAGTCATTGAAAGAGATTTGGGGAAAACATATTTAATGTTAAAAAAGCATCTTGGTTTCATAGAAAAATCAGACTGTAGCTCAGGGGTGAGCAAAATGCAGCCCGCAGGCTGGATGCGGCCCACCAGGCCATTCCATCCAGCCTGCAGAACCCCTAAAAATTTAGAAAATTAATATTTATCTGTCCCTGGCTGCCTGTCATGAGGCCCTCGATGGCTTACCAAAACTCAGTAAATGGCCCTCCACCCAAAATAATTGCCCACCCCTGCTGTAGCTAGTAACTTCTTTCATTAAATTCATTGTTTGAATCAAGAAAGAAAAGGAGCTGTCAGAAATTATTTAACTAGTGAAAAAGAGAGCAAAAATCACATTGATCCATGTGACCCTGTAGACACACGCTGCCTCCCTGAGTAGTGCAAATGTTGTGCATTTTGCACTTGTGATTTAGAGCAGGTGGCCGTAACTAATGTCTTTAAAATGTGTGTGTGCGTGGTCAGTTTCACTGTTATTCAACTGATCTTGTAAAAGTAATTTAACTTATTTGTGTGCTCAACTTCAGTCTTCATAGCCTCTAACTGCACTTAAACTTCGTTTTTTGAAAATCTAACCCTGACTGTTGTAAGGAAGAGGCTCTCCACAGTCATCTCCAAGGACCTAAGGGATTCAGATGATCTCAGTAGCAGAATCTAGATTGTATTTTGCCTCATTAACCACATTTTGAAAATCACCATCCTGCTTTGCCAGAAATTAAGTTACATGATTTAAAATTAACATAAGAGTTTAGCATAATTGAAGAGGGACTGTGATATTTGACTTGTGGGATTATAATAGATAAAGGCATAATTTGCAGTGTAAAAGATAACCTCTATTTTAAAAATAATTTTTAAAAGGTCAAAGTTGTAAGCCTGTGTTGTAATTTAGCTGATGTTTTGAAAGATCAGTAAGCAAAATCATAAATTGAAAGTCCTCTAATACAATCTGTGTAAAGCATCCAAATGTTACTGCTTCTCAGAAAATTATATGAAGTACATTTGGCAGAGAAATGAAAATGTGCATTGCAGCATACAGTAATACAATTAGACCTACATTGAGAATTAGCTTCTACATGTGAAGCCTGTTTTAAAGAGCTACATTAAGGCACTTTCACAACTTTCAGTACAATTTTTTGTTTGACCTTTGAAGTCTTCTCTGCTCTGTAACTAATATTTGGTAACTTGATACAAACTCTGCAATAATAATCTTTGCAGTTTCAAACATTCCCTTATTTGAGGATATCAAAGCAGTTTTTAAGCACAAATCAGTTAAACTAGGGGAACAGCAAAAGATAGAGGTGCATCGATACATTGTTCCCATATCATATCGACACCAATATAAGGAAAATTGTCATTATCGGCAATCGGCTTTTTTGGCTGATGTGGCTGATAACGTTGCCAATAAATGCCCCTTGTGTGCGTGCAGCTACAACACAGCATGCAGGTGGGCAGGAGTGCAGCATCCCATTGGTGAGTCTGTTGTGAGGACAGATGGGGGGGGGGGGGCAGATCAAGGCCTCCACAGTGAGGGAGGTAATGGGGACGCTGCCCAGCCGTGGCAGAGCGCAGGATGGAGCCATGAGCGGCTCCTCTGGGGGAAGTGGGGAGGCAAACCCACCCTTGCCCAATGCACAGATTTGGGAGGCATGCCCCCTATGCCCTCCTGGGGTGCGTGCAGTGGCAGGAGTCACCACGCCCCCAGATAAGCCTCAGCTAGGTCCCGCGCCCTGCCCTGGCTATGCAGCACCTGTCCCTGCCCCAGCTCCCCTCCCTCCCTCCCTGCAGGGACCTCAATCTGCACCCCCCACGCCCCTTCCCTCCCCCCTTTCCCCACAACAGACTTACCAGCTGGATGCTGCTCACCAAGCTTCCAAGCCACATATTGGCAATCAGTTGGTATCAGCCGATATGACTCGTTAAAAATCGGCCATCTGTATCGGCCCAAAAAATCTTTATTGGTGCACCCCTAGCAAAAGATTTTCCAAACACCAACCAATTAAACTTAGGTAAGCATCACTTGATCCTCTGCATCCTGCTGTATGCATAAGAGGTCTAATCAGGTGCCTGAAGAACCCGCTTGTGTCTGACAAGCCCAATTCAGGAGTGACGCAGCTTGTTACAAGTTTCATAGATCCATGTGTTTTCTCAGTTACAGTCCAAGTTTACAGCATGTTGGTTCCTTCTTTGCAAACTTCCATCCTCTAGATCAAAGCTGCTTCATGTTGTGCTGCACCCAGTGCCAAATATTCCCTTCAGATTAGATGGGATTCTGCATACTCTTCCCAGCTTTCTCATCAGCAATCCCTTACTGTTGAGGATGACTGTCTTCCATGACTTTCTTGCATGTGAATCTGAAGATGCCTGAGGAGGCTTATCTGGGACTGACAGACTCTGTTGCAGCTCAGGTACATGCTTCTGTGCAAGGTGAGTGGCTCTGGGTTCTTGATTCATTCCCTAGCACGCTGTTTCTGCTGCTCCCATTTTTCCATCTCCTGTTGTCATCATAAGGTTTCAAAGTACTGAGATCCTTGCAGTAGATTCTTTCTCCATTTGGGGAGGTCCTGGGCCATAGTCTCCCACAAGCTGAGGTTGATGTTGCATTTTTTTCAAGTTGGCCTTGACATCTTTGAAGCCCTTCTTTTGAGTACATGCCTTGACAGAGCTGGAACATTGATGTTGAACAACTTCATATCATTTTTTCTCACGTCATGGTACCACCATAGAAGGCAAAACTACTTTCTAGACTGAGCCATCTCAAAACTTGCTGGTACAACATATTATTGGGGAAACAGCCTTCTCCCATTCTTCTGACATGGCTGATCCATTGCAACTTCCTCTTCTTAATAGTGGTTGCGACATGTGTCATTCCTGCACCTCTGTGTTTGGCATTCTGTCTTCCCTCTTTATTTTCAGGATCCTGTGTAGGCATCTTGCGAAGAACCTGTTCAGTCTCCTGATGTGCCTAACCATGTTTCTGAACCATAAAGCAGGGATGATAGCACGCAAGTCTCGTAGTTTCGCATTTTCACCTTAGTTGATAGCTTGTTGTTATTCCATGTACGTTTCTGGAATAGCCCAAAATTCTTAGCAACTTTTCCAATTCTGTTAGTCAGTTCAGTCTGAAGGTCAAGATTCCTGCTAATCATAGAAACCAAGTAGTAAAAGCGGTCAACAATGCCAAGAGATTTACTTTCCAGAGTGATGTCAGGTATTGATTCTTTCACCCCTTGGTACATAATCACAGTCTTCTTGAGACTTATTGCCATCCCAGAGCTCTTGCATGATTCAGAAATCTTCCCAAGAGATTTTTTGCAAGGAAGATTCATTGTGGGAAACCAAGGCCACATCATTCACAAACAGCAAATCTCTCAGAACCAGTTCTTTCACCTTCGATTTTGCTCTAAACCTTGCAATGTTGAACAAGCTTCCATCTAGTCTGGTTCACAGATAAATCCATCTTTGCATCCTTGAATGCATGAGAAAGAAGGAATTGAAAGTAGATGTTAAAGAGCATGGAGCTAAAACACTCTCCTGTTTCACCCTGTTGTTGATGGCAAAGGCATTTAATTTTTTGTTTTTATACACTACAGTTGCCTTCATTTCTTGATGTAGTGAGTGAATGATGTTCAACAGTTTGGGGGGTGCGGCAGGGGCAGGGTATAAGGGATGGAATCCTGAAAATTGGGCAGGTTAGTAAGCCTGCATCCCATGTTACTAAGGGGATTAACAAGCAAGAGGAGTGGAAACAGTCCCAGGGCCAGCTTGATAATGAGGGACAGCTGGGCAGACTAATTAGCAGCCAACCAGGGCTGATAAAACAGATACCAGAAGAGAGGAAAAGGGGGGAGAACAATGGCCAGATTGGGAGAGTCCCTCTTGTGGGGAGAGAGACACTAAGAAGATAGTAGGAATAGGCTGAAGGGTGCCCAAGAAAGGCCTGAGAGGATCACAGCCTTAAAGAGGGTGCCTTACCATCCCAGGGAAAAGGAATGCATCTTTTTTGTTTGTTTTGAGAGCTGGAGTGGCCTAATCCTTGTTTAGTTCCCAGAGGACCACAGGGAACTAGAAAAGGGGTGAAGAGGAGGTCCCCACAAGAACCTAGGTGGGCTCCAGTGTGAAGCAAATGCAAGAATTGGCACCAGAGACCCACAGTACGCCACTGCCCCCACCCCTAAAGTGGCAAGTGGGGAGCAACACTGACAGGGGCTGCAGGCCCTGTCGCAGTGTCCTGGAACCCGAACCTCTTCCTGGCGGGGGGGGGAGGGGGGCGCACTGCGAGTGGGGAAAGTTGCTACAGACTGTGTGGGGTGAGCAGTGGCAGTACTAGGGGGAGTTAGGGAGCTATGGCCCCCTCCAAGCACCAGCGCCACTGCTCACTGCAGTCTACGGTAGCTCTGATCCCCACTCACCACCCCCACTACCCCCACTGAGAAGAAGCTCACGCTCCCCAGACATCAGGACAGGGTCTGCTGCCCCATCAGGGCACTGCCCCCTCGCTGTTCCAGAGGCAGGGCCAGGGCACAGCCAGCAAGACTCCTTAGGCGAACAGTCAGGGAAGGGGGTTATTCCCCCCACCCTCTGGCATCTGGAGAAGGGGGCAGGAGGGGGCTTATCCCGCCACAGCCTTGCGCAGGAAGCAATTGACAGCAGCAGCAGTTGGGGTGAGCAGACCCTGCTGCAGTCTCGAGGGGTTGGAGGGGAAAATAACCCCACTGCAGCAGCAAGTGAGGAGTGCCTGGAAGACCCTGGCTTGGGTCCATGGGACAGGAAGGGAGGAATTCAACCCCCTCCCTGGTCAGTTCACTCCAGGCCTCTGCCTCTGGAGCAGCCAGTGGAAAAATGTAGGTCATGCTGGTGGGACAGTGGAGGGAGCCTGCTCCCTTCCAGGGCCAGTGGCTGGCCAGGCCCTGGCCC